>NC_000074.6:71586221-71921729 GCF_000001635.26 Mus musculus | reverse complement strand
TGTGGGGAAGGAGGTAGAGGAGATGAGGGGCAGGCAGAGGTGGACAGACTAACCTTGAGAAGGGGAGGGGAGAGCAGAAGAGCCTGAGATACAGCTTTCATTGTCTGGACCAAATCCCAGAGCTATCTATCTTCCTAAGGTGTCTCAGACTACTCCCCAGAACAAATAAAAAGGTCTGATTTTTTAAAAAATTACCTTTTAGGGGGCAGGAACTTTCATATCACTTGATATGTTTCAGCATAGTGTACCTGAACGGGAGCAAGGACGAGCCAGGTACTATTGAGAACTGTCACAGCACAACACACTGCTTAACTCTGTCCAAGTGAGGGCTGCATAAAAGTTACGAGATTGGGCCTAAAGGAGCAGGCTGGTAAAAACCAGCCACTTTGGCCCACCTTGAGGGCTGTTGGATCTCACAGAATCCCTGGACAAATGGCTGAGGTGCCTATTAATAGATAAAGCAGCCTCTGGTCAACTCTCCCAGCACTTCTCACCTTACTCCCTACCCTAAACCTCCACTGCCTGAGGCTGGGCTTCCTTTCCCCCAGCCTCTGATCCTGTTATCTTTTATTTCCTGGATCTCTCTTGGTCCTCTTTCCCCATTCTCTCCTCCCCTGCTTTCGGCAACCTCTCCTCTCATGGTCCGGTTCAGTCTGGACGCTTCTAGATTTCTTTGGCTGTATTGTTTCTCCTGTCTACAATGAACCTCTTCAACCATACCAAACAGCCTTCATGTCAAAAATTTTCATTCAGGGAGTAACCATTTCAGAACGCAGTGTTTTGGAGATGCCAGTACCATGAGATGACCACCAAGAGCAGCAGCAGCAGTGGAGTACAGGCATCTGGAGCCTAGAGGACGACGCGTGTGCTACAAAGGGCATGGCTGGAGAAGTGACCCAAGTCCTTGGAGGAGCCCAGAAGATGGTGAGTTGAATCCCAGACATTGGAGGGTTGGAGATTGATTTTTGCTTTTGATTGTGACTGTGCTCTGATATTTTCCCTCTTGAAGGAAGAAACTGTTTTAGTGGAGTCCACAGTTACGAGACTTTTAATTGTAAAAAGACTTTGGATTTTAAAAGAGATGGATATTTTAAAGAGATTGAAAATTTAAGAATATGTAAAGACTGTGGGACTTTTAAAGTTATTTAGACCTTGGGGATGAGTAAGAATGTAAGGGTTGAGGCTTACTAGTGATGTATTTGTGTGTCAAGTTGACAAGGGGTCAATTGTACTGGCTAGTTTTGTGTCAACTTGACACAGCTGGAGTTATCACAGAGAAAGGAGCTTCAGTTGAGGAGATGTCTCCATGAGACCCAACTGTAAGGCATTTTCTCAATTAGTGATCAAGGGGGAAAGGCCCCTTGTGGGTGGGACCATCTCTGGGCTGGTAGTCTTGGGTTCTATAAGAGAGCAGGCTGAGCAAGCCAGGGGAGGCAAGCCAGTAAAGAACATCCCTCCATGGCCTCTGCATCAGCTCCTGCTTTCTGACCTGCTTGAGTTCCAGTCCTGACTTCCTTTGGTGATGAACAGCAGTATGGAAGTGTAAGCTGAATAAACCCTTTCCTCCCCAACTTGCTTCTTGATCATGATGTTTGTGCAGGAATAGAAATCCTGACTAAGACTCTTTCCAGAGTGAACACTACTTCTTGCTGTATGGTGGACCCTTTCAGCCTCTATAACCAGCCTCACAGAAATGAAGATATTTAAGTGACATGTGTGTTATAATCTACCAGACTAATGAAATGATGAACCTTAAGAAATAGCAATTTCCCCAAGAATCTTAAATTTGGAGAACAAAAAGGTGTCAGTCAGAAGGGGATTTATGACTTATAAGTTTACTTTTCAGGACTAGGCTGAAGTCCAGACAATAATAGGTCAATGGTGGGTAGGACCAACCTAGACTGAGACTGCCTAGTTGTCATAGGGTAGCTTCAGTTGTCAATTTGACACCCCTGAGAAGAGGAAATGTCAACTGAGCAATTGGGCATGTCATGTCTATCATTTTCTTGCTAACTAATGTAGGAGGGCCCAATCCACTGTGGGTAGTACCATCTCTAGGCATCTTTCTTGTCTTTAGAATCCAGAATTAAAACATCTTTCCTTATGTGTGTGGTATGTGCTTATATGGCTGCACACTTGTGGGTGCATAGAAGCCAGAGGAGGACATCAGGTGTCATTCTCTTTCTCCATCTTTTTCTCCTGAGAAAGGGTTTCACTAAATCTAGAGAGAGGGGGCAGACAGGAAGCCCAGTCATCTTCTGGGTCTGGCCCTCTCTACTGACATCACCAGTGTTTGTGGCTAAGATCAGCTTTTTTATGTGGGTGCTGGGAACCAAACTCAAGCCTCATATATATGTAATGCAAGCACTCAACTTCACTGTGCCCCTCCTTCCCCAGGCAAGAGGACTTTCATACGTAAACAGAATCACATGTAGACTAAAGGCTTATATGAACTGACTGTAATATTAAAAGATGACTAATTGATATCACATTTGCTAATTAGCATTACAGATTTATCATCCATCGTTGTGTTTATGTGTGCCAGTGCTGAGAACACTAGCTGACGTTAGGCCAACAATGAAAGCTTTTTTTTTTTTTTTTTTTTCCGAGACAGGGTTTCTCTGTGTAGCTCTGGCTGTCCTGGAACTCACTCTGTAGACCAGGCTGGCCTCAAACTCAGAAATCCACCTGCCTCTGCCTCCCAAGTGCTGGGATTAAAGGCATGCCCCACCACGCCCGGCCGAAAGCTTTCTTTACACAGTGAGTTTCCACCAAGATTGATACACGCCTCAGCTTCTGTATGGTGTCACCTGCTAATACCTACTTTTCTTGATAGCTCTGAGTGGGTGTTTCAACCTTGATTCACCAACTCTCGTCTCAAAAATAGAAGTACTTTTATTTGCAAATAGTATGTTCTACATCTACACTATGATTAGAGCAGCTACATGGTTTGTGCTTGCTTCTATGCTCCTACTTTACAACACTGTCAAGCAAGAGATGTTTGGAAATTACTTCTGTGCAGTGAGACCTTTACTGCACTTCAGAGCTATGCAGGACCCTTTGTAGGGTTCTACTATGGCAATTTACCTAAACATTACCTACAGACGCAACATCAGGGATGATTATTAGCCTAGCTCTTAGTTCAGGGAGAGACATAGTGTCAAGGGATTAAGGCAAAAAGTGGGGCAGAAGGACATCCTCCTCTGGCCTCCAAAGGAACACAGGCACAGACATCTACGGATATACCACACCCACTGTGCTTACACATGCTACACATACACAAAATAATAAAATAAAATGATATTTCTGATGAACAGATCAGATATGGTATGTAGATAGATTCATTACTGTAATCTGTTACATTTGATGTGATCATTGCTTAAACCAGTGGGATGTATCTTTTGGTAAGAAAAGTGAAGGGAAAACTATGATAAAAAGCTGTAACGTAAATACGGTAAAATTTACATAGGAATAGAGCATTAATTAGTAAGATCCCACTACATAAGGAATTATTGCCCATTATTGCATTTGGGCAATAATGACTCTGATGAAAGGAAAATTTTGAAAAATGTGAAGTTGATCTTTTATGGTTATTTTGCAGGTAGGTTGTCAATATTTATAAAAAAAATTACACACACACATATATACTGCTGAAAATAGTTAAAACTATAAAATATGCACAGAATTCTTATTTGGAGAAAATATTAAAAGTCAAAAACAAAACAACTGGTGGTGCTGTGGACCAGAGTGGCTATGCCTCATCTACACTTTCCAGGGTGGTCCTCATGTTGCTACTCTGATGCCCAAAGGTGTACAGTGATTTGAAGAATATTGATACAGGAGTTAATCCTAAAGCTATATGACTAAGCAGCAGGCAGTTTTAGAAGAAACTGGAAATAAAGTTGGTCTAAGTCCATTCCAAGTTTAGGCTTCTACAGGAAACTCCATACATGTGCATTGCCATCATGGACCAGTTCCTACATGTTCAGCTGCTCTGCGGGAAGAAGCTGCAGCTGGTTAGGATCACAGCTCTGCTTTTGGCTTCCAAATATGATGCTTTCTCTGAGTACTGAAGACTTTGTTTATATCTTAGACAATGCTTACTCCAGTTTCCAAATCTGAGAAATGGAAACTAATTTTGAAAGAGTTGAATTTGGAGTTGGGCTGGACTTCACCATTCTACTTCTTAAGGTGAGCCTCAAATGCCAGGGAGGTCGATGTTGAACAACACACTTTAGCCAAGTATCTGATGGAGCTGACACTCCTGCTGCAGCTGCTGCTTCCTGTCTGTCTCGGGTGGTGCTGGGCCAAGGAAAACGCAATTTAAAGCAGCAGTATTACACAGGATACATGGAGAGTGAAGCACTGGAAGTCATGAAGCACTTGGCCAAGAACGTTGTGAAAGTCAATGAAAATCTCACCAAGTTCATTACTGTCAAGTATGCCAGCAGCAGACTCCTGAAGGTCAGGATCCCTCACCTGAACTCCAAAACTATCAAAGACCTGGCTTCCCCTCTGATGGGCAGGACCTAGCCAGTGGGACTTCTATTCTGCACTTCTTAGATTTTTGTATATACTTTATCTAGTTTATGTCACAAAACCTCTTCTCAGACTAATTTTCTAACTGTGTATTTGAGAAAAAATAAAGTTATTGATTTTCTCAAGGCAAAGAAAGTGAAAAATAATTAAATCCACTTTAAAAGTCATTTGTGCCAGGCGTGGTGGCGCACGCCTTTAATCCCAGCACTTGGGAGGCAGAGGCAGGCAGATTTCTGAGTTCGAGGCTAGCCTGGTCTACAAAGTGAGTTCTAGGACAGTCAAGGCTACACAGAGAAAGCCTGTCTCGAATAACCAAAAAAAAAAGTCATTTGTTCTGAATATATATATTCCATGACAAGAGTCTAGTAGAGAAATCCAGACTATTAATTGCCTTTTGTGAGTGCACCTAGCTTGCATGAGTGGAAGCCAGAGGACATCATCAAGCATCCTCTTCTACTGCCTCTGCATCTTCGCTGTGGCATAGTCTTGCACTAGTCTTGGAGCTTGTCAGCAGGTCGCAGTAATCTTCCAGCACCATCCCCACTTTCAACAATGATGTTGCAGGCATGTTTTGGCTACATGTGGCTGTTTCCATGGGTACTGGGGCTATGACCTCAGTCCTGATGGTTTCCCATTGAGTCACTTTCCCAGCCCAATTAAACATTTTTATAGGTTCATTAGACACAATTATTTAAAAAATACACAAAAATTAAAACTGTTCACATATTAGAAAGACATTTCAAGTCAATGTTTAAATTAATTTACTAACAGTGAAACTATAGATTAAGCACATGCAACTATTTAAGTAAATCTTATTAAATAATTTCACTAGAACATTTATTTTCTTTTTATTTTATTATTATTATTATTATTATTATTATTATTATTATTATTATTATTATTATTATTTTGGTTTTTCAAGACGGGGTTTCTCTGTATAGCCCTGGCTGTCCTGGAACTAACTCACTCTGTAGACCAGGGTGGCCTCGAACTCAGAAATCCTCCTGCCTCTGCCTCCCAAGTGCTGGGATTAAAGGTGTGCACCACCACACCCAGAGAACATTTATTTTCAAGAATAAAATGAGCACACTGTATTATTCAGATCTACCTACAAATGTGCCACTGACAAACCCTCCTCTAAACTGTGCAATCTCTAAAGCATTCTACACGAATTATTTTATACCAGGCTCTTCACATTAGTTGTGTTAACAGAATCGTATTGCATCAGACTTTGACATTATATGCTACAAAAGGCAATTCTACCAAATGTATAAGGTTTTGACTGTGTATTTTGATATACTGGACAACTGAAGACTTGCAGGTTTCTTCTAATGGAGGTTCTTGATATGGTGTGTTCTTTCATGTGTGTGGTGTGCATGATTGTGTGGATGAGTGTTCATATGTGTGGGTACACACTGTACTTGCACATAGAGGCCAGAGATTGATGTAATGACAAGAGCCTAGTAGGAAAATCCAGACTTTTGTGTGTTGGGTGTCTTCCTTAATCATTCTCCACTTTAGTTTTTGAGAACTCTCTTATTGGACCTGAACTGACTTGATGCCCAAAGTTGTCCAGTGATTTGAAGAATGTTGATGCAGGAGTTAATCCTAAAGCTAAGAGCCATGTGACTAATCAGTGGGCAGTTTTAGAAGAAACTGGAAATAAAGTTGGTCTAAGTCCATTCCAAGTTTAGGCTTCTACAGGAAACTCCATACATGTGCATTGCCATCATGGACCAGCTAACCAGCAAGCCTCAGGGTCTCTTGTCTCTGCCTCCCTAGCACTGGACACAGGGGTATGCCATCATGTCTGGCTTTTATATGGGTGCTGAGGATTTAAACCCAGGATCTCATGCTTCTATGGCAAGGACTATACAAACTGAGACATCTCCTCATCTCCATAGTGGTTTCTGAGAAGTGAACTGAGACAAGTAGAGATAATCTCACATGCTTTGCATCGATACAAGTTAAATTCATTATACCATCATGTTTGCTAGAGAGATCTGGAGCGTTCCTTTAGTTTATATTTAGAGATAAGTTTCCACTGTGTCCCCATTCATTTTTTTTAAGGGAACCAGAACATGCTAAGGCTTATTCACATAGCTTATATCCGTATAGTTTGTTTGTTTGTTTTTCTTTTGAGTTAATGAAATTAAAACTTATTCAAAGAGGAGAAGGTCTTCCAACGTGGCTTACACACAGTGCACTTTTTCATGGTATCTAAGGGAACCATGAGTACTGTAGGATTTCCCACATTGTTTACATACATACGGTTTCTCTCCAGTGTGAATTCTTTCATGGCATCGTAGGGAACTGTGATCAGTGAAGGCTTTTGCACAGAATTTACATACATATGGTTTCTCTCCTCTGTGGATTCTTTCATGGCGTTGAAGAGAACTGTGATAAGTGAAGGCGGTCCCACACAGCTTACACACATAGGGTTTCTCTGCACTGTGTATATTTTCATGGCAACGGAGAGAACTGTGATACATAAAGGCTTTCCCACACTGCTTACACACATAGGGTTTCTCCCCAGTATGAGTCCTTTCATGGCAATGAAGGGAACTGTGAAACGTGAAGGCTTTCCCACACACCCTGCATAGACAAGGTTTCAATCCACTATGTATCCGCTCGTGTTTTTTCAGTGCGCTGCTCAACACAAAGGCTTTCCCACACTGCTTACAGCCATAGGCCTTCTCTCCCCTGTGAATCTGTTCATGGTATCGAAGAGCATTGTGATGCATGAAGGCTTTCCCACACTGCTTACATGCATAGGGTTTCTCTCCACTGTGAATTCTTTCATGACACTTCAGAGAGCCCTGACGACTGAACGCTTTCCCACACAGCTTACATACATAAGGTTTCTCTCCACTATGAATCCTTTCATGACACTGAAGAGAACTGCAATCAATGAAGGCTTTCCCACATACCTTGCATTCATAGGGTTTCACTCCAGTATGAATTCGTTCATGTCTTCGCAAGGCACTAGAACAAGTGAATGTCTTCCCACATTGCTTGTATACATAGGGTTTCTCTAAACTATGAATCTTTTCATGGCACTGAAGGGAACAGTGATCACTGAAGGCTATCCCACACTGATTACATATGTATTTTATTCCATTGTGAGTTTGTTCATGACTTTCAACCTTCCTCAAAGAAGGAAAGACTTTCAGAAACTGCTTGCATTCATAGGGTTTCTCTCCACTATGGGTCCTTTCATGGCGACGAAGGCCACTGGAATAAGTGAAGGTTTTGCCACATTGCTTACATATATAAAGCTGTTCTCTGGTGTGAGTTCTTTTATGTGTCAAGAAAGAACTGGAAGAGTAAAAGGCTTTACCACATACTTTACATATATATGGCTCATCTCCATTATGTGTTATTATGTGCTGTTGAATACCAGCAAGAGTCAAAGAGTCTTTCCCACTTTGTTTTAAAACACAGGGCTGTTCCGTAGCATGCATTCTTTCATGCCCCTGAACAAAACTGTGTCTGCTAAAACTGTCTTCAGTTTGCTTATATTTGTAAGTTTTCTCTTCATTGTGAGTCTTCATATGTTCCAGAAAACTTTGGGGAGAACTAAAGAATTTCCCGCACTTCTTACATGTGCCTGGTTTCTCTGTGCATTCTTGACTCTCACATAGTTTATAGTCAGTCTGAACTGAAATGGGAGGAATTTTTCTTAAATTTTTAGAGCCATCTTCAAGGATCCAGTCTTCTTGCTTTTTTGCTAGAATGTAGATCCAGAAAAATCACTTTGAATTAATATAACACTATAGAAAAATACTAGATTCTAAGTAGGTTTCTGGTATAAGATCATGACTGGTTTATTCACCAAAATTTCTGTTATTGTACAAATCATGGAGCTTGTACAAATCTTGATCAGCAAAAATATTTTTTTTTTCTCTCATGGACTAAACAAGGCAGTGATCTTACCCTTACCTATGGCAGCCAAATTCCTGAAGGTTTCCTGCATCACATCTCTGTGTAGCCTCTTTTGGGAAGAATTCAGCAAAGCCCACTCCTCCGCAGTGAAGTTCACAGCCACATCCTCAAAAGATACAGACTCCTAAAAACACAGTATTTTCAGGAGGAAGGGTGAGACTCAGCATTGGAGAGCTAGACTCAATGCACAGGATGTTTACAGAATGCTGTGTTGTTTAAATGTTCAATCTAGGTAATGTTCATTAGAGTTCTACTTAATACTCCTTAACAATGTAACTCTAATGTGAGACTGCGACTTCATTATAAGGCAAAAGCAGATGCCTGTAATGCTGTTGGGTCATCCCAGTAAAGTGTACTGGTTCTGTTGCACCTGTCATAAAAAATTGTACTAGGCTAGGCATAGCAGCCCATACCTTTAATCCCAGCACTAGGGAGGCAAAGGTAGGAAGATCTCCTTGAGTTAAGGCCAGTCTTACATAGCATATTTCTGGCTCTGTCTTTCAAAACAAAACAAAACAACCCTCACTAGTTAGTATCTATAATAGAGTTAGCATCAGCTATCTGGAGACTAATCTTAAAAATAATTAAGAATGGGGCTTGGAAAAATGTTTGACTCTCAAATGAGAGATCCTGAGTTATACACCTCCAACCCCCACTAACCCATATACAATTGCTGGGCATGGTGGGACACCTTATAATGCCAGTACTGGGGAGGTGGGGACACGTGGATTCTTGGTACATAGTTGTTAGCCAATCTAGGACAATTGGTAGGCTTCAGGCAAAAAGCCTGATGGACAAGATTCCCAAGGGATGACATCCAAGGTGTCATTCCGATTTCCATATACATGCATGCAGAATGTACAAATGTGCATTTGTACTTGTGCAAACATATGCAACCATGTACATGCATTGAAAAAAAAAAACAACATCCCCTGGGGGTCTAGAACCTGGAAACTGGATGGATTTCACCAGCATACTCGTAGAGATGGGCTCAGTGTTCTAGTTTATGATAGCAATATACTACTTGTCTTTCTTTCCCGTTTTCTTTCTAAATGTCTGCAAGCTTCTGACATGCTTATCAAAAGGATCCTATTAGATCAGAAAGAAAATACAATCTAGAAGAATAGTCTCCAATAACCTGATATGACAGATAATATAGGACTATGACTTCATCTCCCAACTTCTTTCTTAGAAAATTGTGCACATCCTCTTTGACTGCACATAGAAAACTTTGGAAAGCTTGTACTTGGTATCTTATAGGCAATCTTAAATATTTTGAAAAAAAACTATGAAGAATAACCTACTTTGATAATGCAAAAAGATTTTATTTTTTTCTCTCAAAAATGCTAAGGGAAATATAAATGAGGGGAATGGCATTGCTAGAAGAGGATCAGATATATTGAGTTAATATAAGTATTTCTCAATATATCTTTATCCAGTTGACTACTAACCCAAAAGATATCTACATATAAATAAAGAGTATATCACATAAAGAATGTGAACTGAATGAGCTGAACATTTTTCAAAACAAGAGTACTGAGCAAAAATGTCTAAACAAAATAACGTTATGTGGCTTCATTACCCTGATATCACAAATAGATCACCCAGAAATAGAGACAGACAGACAGACAGATCAACTGAGGAACTTCAGAGTTAAACTGCATCATAGATCATGCACCTAACAGCCTTTTACTCCTTTTACTCTATCAAACAAGTGCAGAACACATGCTCTTCTCAGCATCAGATGAAAGCTTCTCCAAAATACATCACCTACTAGGTGATAAGGCATTAGTAAATCAAAATACATTTTAAAAAGCCAACTAACAGAGCAACCAACCAAACACACCCCCCCCAACCAAAAAACACTCTGAAATGCTTTCTTGCATTGTACAAGATCAAAAATAGTCAACTTGCAAAATACTTAATTTGGAAAAACTATTAAGAAATCTAAGTCCAGGAAGACAGCTTAGTTTTTATCCTGCTCGCCACCTAAACATAAAAAACTAATTTCTGATCCCTAGTGCTCACATACAAAGTTGGCCATGGTGGCACACACCAGTGATGGGTACTTAGAAGGCTTGTACTGTGAAACTATTAGAGGAAAACAAAAATGTAGCCAAACTGCTCTGTAAAATGTATATATGATAATAAACAGCTCTGTAGAATGTATATATGACAATAAACTGCTCTGTAGAATGTATATATGATAATAGAAATAAACGAAAGGAAATCTTTACTTGGAAACATGCTCACATTTTTCCCTTTCCCATGAATAGAAATCAAATTATATACTGAAATGGAAAAGGCAAAAATCAAGAATTCAAAATCGCATAACTGACCTCAGATGCAAGACAGTCTTTGATAATATTAAACACCATGTCATGATAAGAGCTCAGAATCTAGTAGGCACAGAAGAATCATACATTAACATAGTAAAGGTCTGTATGACAGACACACATTAGTAATAACATTCTAAATGAAGGGGGCAAAACCTGAATGCATTGTCTCAAAAACCATAAAAAAACCAAAACCCACTAAGTGACTATTCACTACTCTTCTTGAATATAATATTAAACTATTAGCCAGAGAATTATGCAAGCAAAGGCAATAACAGGTATATAAATCAGAAAGGAGGAAGTCAAACCATCTTTGTTTCAATACATAAAGAGGAAAACCCAAACCTGTTACTGTAGTGTACACCAGGAGTCCCAGTATGTGGGAGGCTAAGAAAGCAGGGTTAAGAGTTCCAGGTCAGCCAGGCGTACACAGTTATACTGTCTGTGTAAAAAGTAACAAACAAACAAACAAACAAACAAACAAACAAACAAAAAAGGTATAAACCGGGTGTGGTGGCGCACACTTTTAATCCCAGCATTCAGGAGGCAGAGGCAGGCAGATTTCTGAGTTCGAGGCCAGCCTGGTCTACAAAGTGAGTTCTAGGACAGCCAGGGCTATAGAGAGAAACCCTGTCTCGAAAAAACCAACCAACCAACCAACCAACCAACCAAACAAACAAAAGTAACACATATCTGAGAAAACTAAGGAGAGTCCAAAAGATTACACCAAAAAGGCTTATATTATAAAGTATTTAGCAAGGGTACAAAATCAACACACAATGCCAGTATATTTTCTCTCAGCAAGTAATGAACTATCTCAGAGATACACTGTTAGAAAGTCATAATGCCTATACACATAAACTAAAATGCCCAAATTAAATGATGATGAGAAAATGTTCTACAAAGGCAGCTTTAGGTCACTGAAGAAAAAAATAAAGAGAAAGAAAGAGAGGATTTGGAGTTGGGTGGGCAGAGAGGTGGAGAGATTGGGGAGGAGTTGGGGAGAGGAAAAGTGTAATCAGAATATATTGTGTGAATTTTTTTTCAATTAAAAAAAATAAAGAAATTAAACACGACACTAGAAAAGACTACCATGATCATGGATTAGGAGAATCAATATTGCTAAAATAATTCAAAGTTGTAATTCAGATTCAATGAAATTTCCATTAAATAATCACATTTTACACACAACTAGCAACAGTTCTTAAAATTGCTATGACAGTGCAACAGACCCGGGGGGAGCCCAAGATATCCTCAGCAAAAAAAGAGCACACTGTGCAGATCTGTAATGAAAATAAACAGAACAGAACAGAACAGAACAGAACAGAACAGAACGAAGCAAAACCCGACAGAGTAGTGTCATAAATATTGATGTACAGTCCATTGGAAAAGAGAAAATAAAAATAAGCCCATACGTTCAGCCAACTGATTCTCAACAAAGGTGCCAAAAATATATACCAGAGAAAGCACCAATAAAATAATGGTGTTAATGCTGGATTTCTACATGATGTTTGAAACTAGACTCTGATCCTAGAGAAAAACCAATTCACAAATTGTTCACTTGTTGCCTGAAAATGACTGGCTGCTCAGAAAAGACAAAACACTATTAAGCACGATCAAACCCGTACCTTAATACTGTTGACATATCCCTCCAAGCAAAGCCCTTCTCTTCTAGCCACCGCTTGACACGTTTCACACTTTTTATCTCGGGCCTTCTCCCTATTTCTAACAGTCCTTTCAAATAAAGTCATGTCTCAGCATTAAAGAAGTTGAATCCCTACAAACCGCCCAACTGCATCACAGATGGCCACACTCCTTGCACCCCCATGTTGCTCACGGGGACCTGTGGATCGCCCGGTCCAGTGAGTTTGGCAATGTGGGGACGGGCCTGGGAACCGAGGGATTTCAATTGTCAATCAAGCAGCAACAACAAAAGCATTTGGATGGAGAAGACATTCAAGGATTCCAGAATCCGCTTCCCATGGACCGGAAAGACTGGGAAATCAGGTTCTACTAGGCAAAACAAAGCAGCGGCACATCGCCCCCGCGCGGCTCCCGTACCGCCAACACAGCTGGCCGCGCAGTCCAGGAGTCGCGCGCGCAGCTGCAGTCTTTGCCGTGGTTCCCGTACCGAGGGACTCGCCTGCATTCCCCGCATCCCCGATGCTCACCATAGCTGAGCTCCGGACCTCAAGCAGCCTCACGCGGCTCCAGGGTGGAGCGGCCTGAGGTCCAGCGACCCCAAACTCCCTCAGCGGACTGGACTGAGAGAGCAGTGACAATGGCGTTGCCAGGAAGAAAGATGGCGGGTGAAGAACTTCCGCTCTGTTCTCCGGGCCTCCAGCGACCTGACTCTGATACTGGGTTTGACGGTCATGAGAAACCTGAAGCTGAACAGTTTGGCACTCAACTGAGAACAGAGTCGCAACTATGGTAGCACCAGAAAGAAAGATGGCGGTGATGCTCTTCCGCTTTGCCTGACCCCAGTCTTGATTGGATCACTTATCTCATAACTGTTTTGGGGAGGGTCAATGTTACACTGCAGGGTAGAACAATACAGCACTCCCTGAGCTGACCGTACAGTTTAGCGACTTTGGCACCAGAAAGAAAAATGGAGTTAAGGAACTTCCCACTGGTGCTCTTGACCCATACACAGAGCCCCTTGTGATGTTGTATGTTGTCAAAAGACCCTTACAAAGACCACAGAGACCGCCATCGTTGCAAAACGCATGAGGATTTTACTTGTCCAACATGTTGGGGAACACCCTCTCAGCACCAGGCCAGAGGAGAGATCCAGAACAAAGGAACACACTTTTTATTACCTTTGTAAGGGCCGGATCTAGGCACCAGGGTAGTTTGGCTTATTTTAATTGGTGTAGCCAATAACCTTTTTGGACATTGGTTGATTTGTATAGGGTGACTCTCATTTTGTCTGTCCTTGTGGTTTTTAGTGTAAGGCAGGGCAGGGGCATTGTTAATCTTGTTCTGGCAGCTGTAAGCTTAGTCATTTTGACCGTTAAAACTATGTTTCTATATTTGTTTAGCCAGCCAGCTTCTTTATCTGGCTCTGTACTTGGCCTGGTAGTACAGTTTGGAAAGTCCTTTTGAAGGGGGAAGGTACTAGGTAGTCTTGAATTTATTTTGGATATTACAGTGACACGATAAAGAATCCTTACCTAACTGGAACGAAAACAAGCACTCCAGAGTTAGCCATTTCCAGAACTGTCTAGTTTAAAATAAAAATGAGTGAATGAATGAATGAATGAATGAATAAATAGTGCAGAATTCTGTCAGACCTTCAAAGAGGAGCTAATACCAATTCTCTTCCACAAAATAGAAACAGAAGGAACACTACCTACTTCATTCTATGAAGCCACAGTTATGTTGATACCAAAACCACACAATGACTCAACAAGAAAGAGAACTTTAGACCAATTTCCCTTATGAATATTGATGTAAAAATACTCAATAAAATTCTTGCAAACTGAGTCCAAGAACACATCAAAACAATAACTCACCATGATCAAGTAGGCTTCATCCCAGGGATGCAGGGATGGTTCAACATGTGAAAATCCATCAATGTAATCCACTATATAAACAAAACTCAAAGAAAAAAAAAACACATGATGATCTCATTAGATGCTGAAAAAGCACTCAAGAAAATACAACACCTGTTCATGTTAAAAGTCTTGGAAAGATCAGGAATTCAAGGCCCATACCTAAACATAGTAAAAGCAGTATATAGCAAACCAATAGCCGACATCAAACTAAATGGAGAGAAACTTGAAGCAATCCCAGTAAAATCAGGAACTAGACAAGACTGTCCACTCTCTCCTTATCTATTCAATATAGTACTAGAAGTTCTAGCCAGAGCAACAAAAGGAGGTTAAAGAGATACAAATTTGAAAGCAAGAAGTCAGAATATCACTATTTGCAGAAGATAGTATACTTAAGTATGATAGTATACTTAAGTGACCCCAAAAATTCCACCAGATAATTCTTCAGCTGATAAACAACTTCAGCAAAGTTAGTTGCTGGATATAAAATTATCTCAAATCAGTAAACCTTCCTCTACTCAAAGGATAAACAGGCTAAAAAAGACATTAGGAAAATGACACCCTTCACAATAGTCACAAATAATATAAAATATCTTGGTGTGATTCTAACCATTCAATGGAAAGATCTGTATGACAAGAACTTCAAGTCTCCGAAGAAAGAAATCGAAGAACATCTCAGAAGATGGAAAGACCTCCCATGCTCATGGATTGGCAGGATTAACATAGTAAAAATGGCTATCTCACCAATAGCAATCAACAGATTCAATGCAATGCCTCATCAAAATTCCAACTCAATTCTTCACAGAGATAGAGCAATTCTCAAATTCACTTGGAACAACAACAACAACAACAACAACAACAAAAAACACAGGATAGAAAAAAAAAAACTATTCCAAACAATAGGAGAACATCTGAGAGAAATCACCATCCCTGACCTTAAGCTCTACTACAGAGCAATTGTAATAAAAACCTCATAATATTGCTACAGAGCTAGGCAAGAAGATCAATGGAATAGAGTTGAAGACCCAGAAATGAACCTACACACCTATGGTTAATTGATCTTTGACAAAGGAACTAAAACCATCCAAGGAGAAAAAGATACCCTTTTCAACAAATGGTGCTGGCTTAAATGGTGGTAGGCATGTAAAAAAAATGCAAATTGATTCATTTGTATCTCCTTGTACAAAGCTCAAGTCCAAGTAGATCAAAGACACATAAAACCAGATACACTGCTGGGGGTGTTGGCACATGCCCTTAATCCCAGCACTTGGGAGGCAGAGGCAGGCAGATTTCTGAGTTCGAGGCCAGCCTGGTCTACAGAGTGAGTTCCAGGACAGCCAAGGCTATACAGAGAAACCCTGTCTCAAAAAAACAAAAACAAAAACAAAAAAACAAAACAAAACAAAACAAAACAAAAAACAACCAACCAACCAAACACCCAGATACACTGAATCTATTAGAAGAGAAATTGGGAAAGAACCACAAACACATTGGCACAGGGGAAATTTTCCTGAACAGAACACCAATGACCCAGACTCTAAGATCAACTATAGACAAATGGGATCTCATAAAATTAAAAAACTTCTGCAAGGCAAAGGACACTGTCATCAGTACAAAATGGCAACCTACAGATTGGGAAAAGATTTTTACCAATCCTACATCTGATACAAGACTAATATCCAATAAGTACAAAGAACTCAAGAAGCTAGACTCCAGAGAACCAAATAAATGTATTTTTAAAATGGTGTACAGAGCTAAACAAAGAATTCTCAACTGAGGAATCTTGAATGGCCAAGAAATGGAGCAGGGACTGAATGAATAGCCAATCAGTGACTGGCCCAACTTGGGATCCATCCCATGAGTGGGCACCAAACTCTGACACTACTACTGATGCCATGTTGTGCTTGCAGACAGGAGCCTAGCATGGCTGTCTTCTGAGAGGCTCTACTTATCAGCTGACTGAGACAGATGCAGATACTTCCAGCCAGGCATTGGACTGAGGTCTGGTCCCCTATGGAAGAGTTAGGGGAAGAATTGAAAGAACTGAAGGGGATGGTAACCCTATAAGAAGACCAAGTGTGTCAGCTCACCTGGAACTCTGGGAGCTCCCAGAGACTACGCCACCAACCAAAAAGCATACATGGGCTAGTCCAAGGCCCCTGGAGAATATGTAGCTGAGGACTGCCTTGTCTGGCTTCATAGGGAGAAGATGCTCCTAATCCTGTAGAGACATGATGCTCCAGGTATGAGGGATGCCCAAGTGGGCACCCTCTCAGAGGCAAAGGGAATGGGAGATGGAGGAGAAAGAATTCTGTGAGGGGGACAGGAAGGGGGCAACA
Source organism: Mus musculus (assembly GCF_000001635.26). Lineage (NCBI taxonomy): Eukaryota > Metazoa > Chordata > Mammalia > Rodentia > Muridae > Mus > Mus musculus. The sequence continues at coordinate 71,905,013 of NC_000074.6, read as the reverse complement.
CACGAGATGTAGAGAAATAAAATACAAAAATTATTTTTATATGTATGGTTGTTTCGCCTGGTGCCTGCAGAATCTAGAAGAGAGTGTTGGACTCCCTGGAATTGCAGATAACTGTGAGTCACCATGTGGTGGTGTGTGGGGAATTGCAGGCTTGTCTCCAGTTGAGCTTAGGTCTGAACCCTGAAGGGTGATAATTCACCTTCATGACAGGTAGGCGTTCCCTCATGCTCCTGGAACTCTGGCTCCTGCCTAAGTTACCGCCCCCCCCACAGTTCCCATAAGAGAAGCATGGCTAGAAGTCACTTAGGCAATGACCCAAGCTTCTGACCTTCAGGCTAAACTCCTCCCCAGTTACCTAGCAACAATAAGATAAGACAGCATACTTTAAAAGGGGCTGTTAGGCCCCCACCTCGCTCTCTTCTCATTCTCTTACCTCTTACTCCTCTCTCTCACCCCCTTCTCTCTTTGTCTTCTCTCCTCTCCTCTCTCCCTCTTACTCTCTCTCTAGCCTTCTCTCTCTCCTCTCTCTTTCTACCTTCTCTCTTTCCTCCTGTGTTGCGCCCACCTTGGCCGGCAAGGAAGACACAGCACGGTCGGAGTCTTCTCAACAGCCTTTATTGCAGGAATGCCTCCATGCTACTACAGGGACCCTGGGCACCCAGGGAGGTCTGCTTATATGCACCCCAGCACAGGGAAAGGCTTCGTGTCCTCCTGGGATAGGTTGAACCGCTGTCACCTAATTAGCATGTACCTGCTCGGGAGGGGTTGGTGCCAGACTCAGGCTTACGCCTGCGCAGTGGTGCTGTTTATGACAATGGCACACCGGAAACCGGCGCCATCTTAGAGTTGGCTTCCTACACCCCTGCCTTGCAACAATAAAGCTCTAAAACCATAAACTGTCTCTGCTCATCAAAGCTGCACTCACTCTCGCAGGTATTGGGAACCTCTTCCCTCGTCCCTCTCTCCCATAACCCCAGGGCTTTAGCAAAGTAGCTCCGGGACTCTCAGGTAGGGCTGCCTTTTGCCACCCCCCAAAGAGTGGGTCAGAGGCTTAGATGCTCACCCGGGAATGAGTGGAAGGTAGATAGCAGCCTTCCCAGGCCTGACAGACCAGAAAATAGGTAAAACTCTGGCGAGGTGTGGGTTTTCTCATTCTTCCTCTTCCCCAAGGGCCCCCCTTTTTAGTTTCTGACAGTGGTGGGACTCAGACCCAGGTGCTCTGAAATAATAGCCCATGTTCTTAATCAATAAGATAAAAATCTGTCCATTGTCACTTAAAATGATGAAACCCAGCTGTCTTTTTTGTGCCCTTGATTTGTGAGAGACTATCCAGATGCCTACATGTCACCTTAGAAATGGTTGCCTCAACTCATCAGTAAAAACAAAATATTAGGTAGAATTTCTTCTATAAACTTCTTTCTCCCAGGCCTGCAGTTCTAACAACACTAAGTACAAAACTTCACTTCTAAGGTGAGGCTGACCACAGGGGAAACTTTTACAATCTATGTTGGTCAGTTTTGATGTCAATTTGACAAAAGCTATATTTATTTGGGAAGAGGGACTCTCAACTGAGAAAATGCTTCTATTGAGAATGGCTTGCAGGCAAGTATGGGGTGTATTTTCTTAATTTGTGATTCATGTGTTTGTACCCAGCCCACTGTGGGCAGTGCCACCCCTGGGCAAGTGGTCCTGAGGTATATAAGAAAGCAGGTTGAGCAAGCCATAAGGAACAAGCCAGTAAACAGTGTTCTGCCATGGTTTCTGTTTCAGTTCCTGTCTCCAGGTTCCTTCCCTGCTTGAGTTTCTCCGGGATAGACTGACTGTCATGTGGAAGAGTAAGCAATAAACCCTTTCCTCCCCAAATTGGTTTTTGGTCATGGTATTTTATCACAATAGTAGGAACCCTGACTAAGACAGGGTCCAAGAGCTGAACTTACTAAATTCCTCTAACTCCTCCTCCATAAATCTCTTTTAAAAATTAGAAAATAAAAGTTGTGTGCATGCACACCATAGCATGGGTATGAAGGTCAGAGGGCATTTGTATGGAGTCAGTTCTCTCCTCCCACCAAGTGAGTCCTTTACCACTGAGTTATCAAGTTCTTTATACTGCTGGTTCCTCCCTACCAAGAAAACCCTTGTGTTTTATGGCCTTCCCCTCTCTGGTGAACAAGAATGCTCCCATAGGCTCATATATTTGAGTATTTAGTCCCCAGGTGAGGAAGGTTTGGGAGGTGTGGCTCTTTTTGGACGAGGTGTGCCACTGGGGGCTGGATTTGTGGTTTCAAGAGATTCTTGCCATATACAGTGCTCCTTCTCTCTCTGCCTTCTACTTGGAATCAAAACATGAGCCCTCAACTGTTCTGCCTCCATGCTTTTGCCCCATCACTATAGACTCTTACTCTCAGAAACAGCCCAGTTAATTTCTTTCTTTTATAAGTTGCCTTTGACATGGTGCAGTAGAAAGGCAATTTAGACATTGTGTGTGTGGTATATGCATCTTCATGTGCTTATACCCGTGGATGCACATCTGGAGGCCAGAGGAGGGAACTAGGATCCTCCTGTATCATTGTTTACTTTATTCCTTCAAAGTGAGGTCTCTCTGTGAACCTAGAGCTTGCATTTTTTTCTACTAAGTGGGTAGCCAGCAGGCCCCTGCTATCTTCCTCTCCACTTGCCTCAGAGTTGGGGTTACAGGAAAGCATGAGACTAGGTTGAACTTGTTATATGGACCCTGGGAACCAAAGCCAGTTTCCCATGCTTATGCGTGAGTGCTCTTATCCACTGAGGCATCTCAATAGTTCCTATGAAAAACCCTCCTCTACAAACATCTCCAGATGCTTATACTCACAACTGGGCTTCTCCCCTAGTACAACATTTTCAAATAAGGGCATAGGAAACCTTCAGCTGTACTTTAAAACTTTATTTTTGAGAATTTCATACATACTTAGAATGAAATATGAACATGTCTACTCCCATTTCTTATCTTTAATTCCCATGTCCCTCCCACTCCTCCATCACAACTACTTGTCTTTTCCTTTCTTGATAACCCAGGTTGTGCTGTCCATATGTGCTATGCATGGGTGTGGGGTATCCATGGGAGCATGGGAAACCTACCAGTTGCCATGTTCTCAAAAAAGAATGATTGTACCATTGACCTGGGCTGCCCTGAATCTTCTTTTATCAGTGGACCGCAGTCAATGAAGAGATGCATTATTGGCCAAAGCGCTGAGAATCAAAGAGACTGAGGACCCAGGCCTCTTGTCCTTGTAATGTTTCGCCAGCAAAACACACTCGGACAACCAGATCCTTCTACTGCAAAGCTTTATTGCTTACTTCTCAGAAAGACCCCGAACCCGGAAAATGGTGCTGCTTAAATACCCCTCTGTGTGACATGTCAGCTCCTGATTAACTGCTCACTATCAGCCCAGATGACGCCACGGGACAGGCAGGGCACAAGGCATGGAAAAATACCCTAGCACATGCACAGACTATTTGTTTACCAGTTAGAACACCGGGTATCAGCGCCATCTTGTAATGGCGATTGCAAGGGCGGCTCCTCACACAGGCCTAAATGGGATACCTATATTAACCCACCAGCAACACTACAGGAATGGAGGAGGAAAGAATCTGGAGAAGGGCTGTGAAGGGCTGTCTGAACTCACAGCAGCTGTGGCCACCTGCATAACACACAAGATCAAGTCAGTCAAAACATCTGCATAGATGGGGTGTGTGTATGTGGGCGATTTCCAGGCCCCAACCCTACTGAGAACGTACTGGCGGTGGATAGTTGCATTTTGTTTTTAAATAAATGCCTCTGGTCCAAGGTTAGTAAGAATTACCTCAGAGGAGACGCTTCTATTCTAAGGTCAACCATAAATATCTGTGGGTTTCCCTTTTCCAACGAAGGAACTTACTGTCAGGCCAAACACAGGCACAAGAGGGCAACTTAGTGTTTTAAAGAATATTTTTCTTGAATGCAAAGTCTCTCAGGTATCCTAGCTGCTCAGAGAACTTGTAACTGGGCTCCAACCCCGACCCCAACACACCCAGCCCTCCCTCAGCTCCGCCCCCAGCTCACCCCACCCTTACTCCTACCTTCAGCTCATCACCCCACCCCCAACCCGGCACAATGCACCCCGGGTGCAGCTGCGCAGAAGCTCCAGTGGGATTGGACTCCAGGGAGCTGAAAGACCGAGAGCCCCTCCCACAACCCCGCCCCATCCACGCCCGCACACTGGCCTCTCACTTGTCTGAGTCCAGGGTTCCTACTATCTCTTAAGAAATTCCTTGGTTCAGGGGTCACAGGGCCAGTGAATCTCAGCCACCTCGGACTCCCGCTGCTGACAGGACAGGGTGTCAGGAAGAAAGGCCAGTAACGTCTGCTTCAACCCCTCGTGCTCCTGTTTGAACAGTTCTGACTGCGCCCATGGTCCTAATTCTCAGAAACCCAATGGGGAGCCCGGAGCAACGGAATAAGCAACCAGAGGATCAGGATCCCAAATGGCACTTCGCAGCAGATTTTCTCAGCAAGGGCTTCCTGTGGCCTTAATTACATTTAAATAGAGCTTGTACCTGGCTTTGCAGAGCCAATCTGCTTCTGACCCTGTTTTTGACCCTGGAGAAAAAGAAGGGCTGTCTAGGCCAGGCAAGACGCACAGGGACAGGACAGTGAGAGGATGTCAAGCTTGAGGAGTTTGGCATGAGGCAGTCAGTTGACTTTATGGCCAGCTTTTTGCCAAAATTTTCTGTGAATCTATTCAATTTTAGCAAAGAAAAGGAAGAGAATACTATTATCCAATGCATACAGAAACTGAAGCTATGTGCCACAATTTTCCACAGAGGAAAGGAAAATGGCTCAGTGGGTAACATCCTTGTCTCCACGAGCATGGTAACCTGAGTTAGGATCTCCAGCACCTATGTAAAAAGGATAGAAGCACATGGCTGCTGTCTAAGAACTGGGGAGGTGCTGCTGCTGATGGGTGGTAGGGCTGGACAGAATCTGTGGGGTTTGCTGTCCAGCTCGTCTAGCCCAATGGTGAGCTACAGGTTTAAAGAGAGACCGTGACAACAGAGAGAGAGAGAGAGAAGCGGGGGATATGGCTTCCCTACAGACACAAGTGGGTGCATACAATTGTACACACTTTAACAACACACACTGAGTAAAATAAACACTTGTCTTAGCCCAGACATTAGCAAGCTGTAACCAAAGTCAAAGTGACTCTAGACATTTAGAAGGCTGAATAGATTTCCAAAATTGAGAGGCAACAGAACTAAAATAAAGCCTTGGATGCGTCACCAGGAAGGATGTAACTTGGAGGTCATCATAGCCATAAGGAAGGGCACAGTGAAACATTGAACTGCTCCATTGATGGCTTTATTTTAAATATGAAGCTGTTATGTGGCTCTTGGGTGCTAGAGAAATGGCCTGAGGGATTTGGGGGGGAATTCCCAAGCTTCCATAGCTACCTCTGGGAGGCTGAGAGTGGGCAGAGAGAATAACAAAAATGTCCGGGAAAGTCTTACAAGCCAGAGCAGACTGAAGGTTAGTGGAGAGAAGAGCCAGGACACTACCCTACCTGTGGATCACTTTTACAGGATTCTGAGAAGGTTGAGTGTAAGCTTTTCCCTATCTGCTAGCAATCCTCCTGAGTTCAGCATGAGCTTAGCCCAGACTGTCATTTAGGATACTGTCAATGGCACTGCCATTTGGGGGGAACTTATAGCCTGACAATGGCACACCATCCCTGCCTTCCAGTGTGGAAGCATTTCAGGATGTGATGGTTTGTATATTCTTGGGCCAGGGAGTGGCACGGCACCATTTGGAGGTGTGACCTGGTTGGAATAGGTGTGACCTGGTTGGAGTAGGTGTGTCACTGTGGGTGTGGGCTTAAGATCCTCACCCTAGTTTCTTGGAAGTCAGTCTTCCACTAGCAGCCTTTGGATGAAGTCGTAGAACTCTCAACTCTGCCTGCGCCATGCCTGCCTGGATTCTGCTTTGCTCCCTCTTTGATGATAATTGACTGAACCACTGAACCTGTAAGCCAGCCTCAATTAAATGTTGTTTTTTTTATAAGACTTGCTTTGGTCATAGTGTCTGTTCACAGCAGTAAAACCCTAACTAAGACAGAAATTGGTACCAGGGACTGGGGTATTGCTGTGATAGTCCTGACCATGCTTTTATTTGAAAGAATGTGGATTTGGGGACTTTGGATTTGGAACACAGTGGAATGCTTTAAATGGGGCTTAACCCGGTCATCCTAGTAGGAATATGGAAGACTTTGTTGCTGGGAGTAATTTGAACTATGTTGACCTTGCCCAAGAGATTTCAAAGGACAATAATTTCAGAATGTGGCATAAAGACTGTTTTGTGGTATTTGGGTGAAGAATGTGGCTACTTTTTGCCTTTGTCTGAAAAGTCTGCCTGAGGCTAAGGTGAAGAGACTCAGATTAATTGAATTGACAAAAGAAGTTTCAAAAGAGCCCAGCAGAGACTTTGTTCTCTGGTTAAATCTTATGAAGAGAAGTTTGAACAAGCATAGCAAGCTTAGAAAGGAAAAATATAAAATATATGTTTCATATAAAATATATGGCCTGAGTATTAAAGAGGTACAAGAAGTGAAATGGAGCAAAATCCTGTGTTCTAGGAGATAACAGATTAAGGGAGTGGGACTTTGGGGCAAGAGCCTACCCAGCTAAATTTATATCCAGGCATGGTGGTACACACCTTTAATCTCAAGAGACAGGCATGCTGGTCTCTGCATTCAAGGTCAATCTACAGAGCAAGATCCAGAACAGCCAATCTTAGGCAGTGAAGGAGTTGGAGAACAGAAAGCTGGTGATAATTTAATAGAACAAGGGGGACATTGTTCCAGCTCCTGCAAGCAGCAGAACTCTGCAGTTTCAGCCATGTGACTCTGACTTTAGAGTGAATAATAGAAGGGACTACTTGGACAATTGATGCTGGTTAGCTGGAGCTAAGAAATTAGCAGTGATTAAGAAGACCAGCATCATTGAGGTGACATCTTCTGGGAAGTGTTTTCTGAGAGCACAGAGGCTGTGTTCCAGAGACAGCCAAGATTGTACCTAGTGATGCTACTGTACTTGGTAATGTGTAAGAGTCACTAAGGTGATACTGATTTTGAAAGCATGAAGGGGTTATGAAGAACAGCTGAGGCTTGGCACTGTGAGAGGCCACAGAAGGCCATTGGTAAAGGTGCAGCCTCAGCTGTAGTTGATAGCCCAGGACTGAAGGGGTCATGCAAAGGATTTGAGGCTTGGCACCATGAAGAGAGCCTATGAGAGGCTATTGGTGAAGCCTAGTTGGAGTGGAACACCCCAGTGTATTGGAGATGTCAGTACCATGGGATGACCACCAAGAACGGCAGCCATAGTGGAGTGATCAACCTGAGCTTAGAGTGCTACAGAGAGCAGAGCTGGAGAAGTGATGCCAGCCCTTAGGAGGAGCCCAAAAGATCAAGTGGAATCCCAGACACCGAAACAAGAAGCTGTAACATTGAAATTGCCTTGGAGACCCAAAGATGTTAAAGATGCCAGAGCCATGGGATACATGCTGAGAAAAGCTTTTAATAGGGAGTGGAACCAGCCCAGGAGAAAGCAGTTTATTGCAGTCAACAAGATGAAAAAGGAGTGGAGATCTGAAGACTGCTTTGACATCAGCCATGGAGATGCAGAGTTTAGAGTTTACCCAGCTGGTTTCCTGCCTTTCTTTGGGGATTACAGTTAAGTGATTGAATGAATCTCAGAAGAGACCTTGAACTTTGGACTTCTAATACTGTTTAGACTGCTATAGACTATGAGGACTTTAAAAGTTGGACCAAATGAATTTTGCATTATGCTGTTTTAGAATGGCCTCCCATAGACTCATGTGTTTGAACAAGTCTATGGAGGCAGGGAGTGGAATGTGATGGTTTGTATATTCTTGGGCCAGGGAGTGGCACCATTAGTGGTTGGAGTAGGTGTGTCATTGTGGGTGTGGGCTTAAGATCCTCACCCTAGTTGCCTGGAAGTCAGTCTTCCACTAGCAGCCTTTGGATGAAGACGTAGAACTCTCAGCTCTGCCTGCACCATGACAGCCTGGATGCTGCCATGCTCCCACCTTGATGATAATGGACTGAACCTCTGAACCTGTAAGCTAGCCCCAATCAAATGCTGTTTTTTATAAGACTTGCCTTGGTCATGGTGTCTGTTCACAGCAGTAAAACCCTAACTAAGACACAGGGTTTTTTCCTAAGTAGGGTGGCAAATTCATAAACTCCAAGAGACTGCCTAAGTGACTTCTAATTTTCAGTTTGTTTCCTTCCAGGTACATTATGGTTGTGCTATGCACCCAGCCCATTGACGCCATTACTCTACTGAAGGTAAAGAATGATTCTAGCAATTCCACCCAACACACAGCCAAAAGGTACTTCAAAAAACAATCCCACTGCTGCCAGGTGACTACCTTAGAGAAGACTTCGAATTCAAATGTGGATCTACTGTTTTCTGGTGCTCTGCATCTCCTCACCGTCAGCATTTCCAACTGTTTTGGGCACTAGAGGCCATGTGCAGGGGAGGTCATCTGTCCAGAAACCTCCAAAAGGAACTCCATTGCTCTCCCTTTCAGTCTTAATGTGGGCCCCTGCTTGGAGTCTCTGGATTTAGCTCTCTGCCCAAGCTCCATGTTTATTCTGGTTCACAAATCATCGATGACTTAAATGAGACAAGGTAGTGAAGAGAATTCTTTATGAGACCTGGGGATCATTGAATTTTCCTTCTGAATTGGTGAATAACCAGAGGTGCTAAGAAGTTAGGACTTCCAGAGGGTTTAGTCACTTCTCTTTCATGCTGCTTTTTCCAGCTGTCTTCCTTTTAAATATTGAGTACTAGTGAATAGAAGAGAAGGTATTCTGCATACCATTAAAAACCATCACTCATTGTATATATGAGAATGACATACATATATATTTTGTAAGTCCTCACATCACAGGAAACAAACTTCACAGTACTGAAAATTAGAAATCTTAGGTTTCATAATTCCAAATGAAAAACATGAGCTCATATAGCATAGAAAATAAAACATTTAGCATGCAATAAGTCATATACTATATGCCTATATATACAAAACAATAGTGGTCATTTTCATCTGGCAGGACAGCCTGTACCCCAGTGTTCACATCCACATATTTCACTGCCACAGACCCTCTGGGTCCCTTTGTCTGTGTGGAACGGGTCTCTGGGGCAGGTGGACAAGGAGTCGGTGGGTGACAGACAGACCAACATGCGAGACTGTGTAGAATCTGAATGTATTGTCACAAAGTGAACACCAATCTCATATAGTACAGAAAATACAAAGGGTAGCAGGCAAAGTACATTGAAGTTACCAGGTACAAAACAAAGGAATGACTTCAAAAGGATTTACAGGAACCAGGTAGATGTTTACAGTAAAGATAAAGCAGTCCTGCCTATGGTCAGCTTAGTGACAGGTGAGGATTTCACACTCTAGTGCTATACCTTTGATCCTTGTGAAGGCTAGCACCAGGGGGTTCTGCTCTTAGCAGACCTCATGAATAATGCAATATCACAATCCCCCTATTTCCTAGGCCTTGCTAAATTCTTATATGAGTGTAACTTTTAAGTATCTGGAGAATCTCCATTTGTCAGAAGAATTTACCAACTTGCTTCTAATATGCAATGTAGCCTGTACTGAAGATTTCTATCTCAATGGGATTCCCTGGCTTTATTTTGGTATTCCCTTGTTTGGGTGAGATTTGCTACTGTCCTTAGTAAATACTTTGCAGACCAGCTCTGAGCTACTGGCTCCATCTTTTGTAATGTTTAATTAGTTACTGAATAGGTTAACTTCCTTACTGCATTCTTACAGGATTCTAAGCTTGGCTTCTGGAATCTTGGAACACTGGGGAGACTTAACTATAACAGGATTTAATCTTAAAAGGCATTTATAATAAAATATTAAAAGAGAGCTTGTAGTTCCATACACCAGACTAACTCAGGAATAGAGTATGAGTATATGGGTAAATGAGAACGTCAAAGCTCCAGGAGGTGAGTTTCCGTGAAACTCTTTTCCTCGTTGAGTGCTTACAGACTTTTCAGCCTGTCAAGTAGACTTGACCGGAGTGCGTGGCATTTCACACCTGTAGACACAGGGTTGAAGGGGTACAGAATAAATGGCAATGTGGACACCTTTATGTAGCCACAGTTATTTTCCTTATAAGAGACACACATTCCAGATTCAGTTAGCTGTCACCATTCACTGTTGTTAACAGTTCTTCCTGTTTTATAAACATTTCAGGGTTCACAACTGTACTGGCCAGTTTTGTGTGTCAACTTAAAACAGGTTAGAGTTATCACAGAGAAAGGAGCTTAAGTTGGGGAAGTGCCTCCATGAGATCGAGCTGTGGAGCATTTTCCCAATTAGTGATCAAGTAGGGAGGGCCCTTGTGGGGATAAAATACACAACAGAAGATATCTTCACTTTTCAAGATGAGCTCAATTTGAAGTTGAGATATACAAGTACAGTTTCTCATGATGCTGGTTGGGTAGTAGCAAGCAGCATAGTAAGCCACCACCCACAAGGTACCCTGGGCAGGTAATCTTGGGTTCTATAAGCAAGCAAGCTGAGCAAGCCGTGGGAAGTAAGCCAGTAAGTAACATCCCTCCATGGCCTCTGCATTAGCTCCTGCTTCCTGACCTGCTTGAGTTCCAGTCCTTACTTCCTTTGGTGATAAACAGCAATGTGGACGTGTAAGCTGAATAAACCCTTTCCTCCGCACCTTGCTTTTTGGTCATGATGTTTGTGCAGGAATAGAAACCCTGACTAAGACATAGAGCTTTCAGGAAGTGGGGACTGGGTAGAGAAAGTATATTACCAGGAGCAGGTCAACTTTTGAAGGTTTTGACTATTTATTTCCTGGCTGCTGGTAGCAGCCAAATCTGGTGGTGGTTTGAATAAGAATGGACCCCATAGGCTCATATATTTGAATGCTTAGTAACCAGGGAGTAGAACTGTGAAGGATTAGATGAGGCCTTGTTGGAGGAAGGGTGTCACTAGAAGTGATCTTGGGGGTTTCACAAAGGTCATACCAGGCTAAGCTTGCTCTCTCTTGTTCTGAAGATCATGATGCAGCTCTCAAGTTATTGCTGCTGAACTAAGTGTTCTACCATGCTCCCCACAACAATAACAGCCTAACCCTCTGAAAGTGTAAGCAAGTCTCCAGTTAAATGTTTTCTTTTATAAGAGTTGCCAAGGTCGCCGGCGGTGGTGGTGCACGCCTTTAATCCTTGCACTTGGGAGGCAGAGGCAGGCAGATTTCTGAGTTTGAGGCCAGCATGGTCTACAGAGTGAGTTCCAGGATAGCCAGGGCTACACAGAGAAACCCTGTCTCGAAAAACCAAAAAAAAAAAAAAAAAAAAGACTTGCCATGGTCATGGTGTCTCATCATAGCAATAGAAGAGCAATGACTAAGACATATTATCACTGTATCACTGCTGACTTCTGTAGTATCATGCCTTCTTTGGGTCAATGAACTGAGACCTCCCTTAAGTTCTTCTTCCATCTGGTTTATCACAGCAATACAAAAGTAACCAATACAATCCCAGGAGACTTAAGCAGTAAATATACACACATGGAACAGGTGGATTACACATTTGAATTGAGCCAAAGGTGATAATTGACTCATGATGGTTTTGCTATTAACTTTTTCACGTAAAGATGCTGGGGATAAAATATACAACAGAAGATATCTTCACTTTTCAAGATGAGCTCAATTTGAAGTTGAGATATACAAGTACAGTTTCTCATGATGCTGGTTGGATAGTAGCAAGCAGCATAGTAAGCCACCACCGATGCGGGAGCACATAAACTGATGCCATTCAATACAAGTATTTGGTGAACTATATGATATATTCAACATACTATAAAAGCCATTGCTTTATACTTTTATTCAACTATAGATTAATAGAAATGATCTAAACATACTGAAGCTGGACTGAACTTAGCTTTGGAGTTCGAACTTAAGTGTATCAACTGTATGTTCAACCTACTATATACTTCTTGGTGAAACTGTACTTTTGAAACCTGGAAAAGAACCACCACTGCCCTTATTAATTGTACTGAGTTCTTCTCATGACTTATGTTTCCCTTTATTGCATAATTGCAGCCTTCTGGGTAAGAAATACCAAGCGCTAAAGATCTATGCTCACACCTACAGTGTAGCCAGGGATGTGCCTTAGTATGTTTGATATCAGTGTAGTATGGGGGACATTTCATGTTCAGTACCAAGTGATCCTTCTAAAACAAATTCTTCAGAAATTTAAACAAGAATGACTTTCAAGCATGATGTAATGGCTTGGGCCTGTTATCCTTGAAATAAGAGTGAATTACAGGCTAACCTGGGTTCAGAGTAAGAGCTTGTCTAAAAAAACAAAACAATAAAAGGGGGAAAGTGATTTTAATGACAAAAATACATGGCCACTTATGGTTACAGATAGAGTTGGAAGCATAATTCATTAGATATTAATCCACAAAAAGTAAGGTCCCTGCAGTCTCTGGTAAAAAGGCACTTAAACTATGTGTATGAGTAAAGCACAAGTAACAAAGCAAAGTTACAACACAAGCCTGAGCTGAGATTAACTCAGGAATAGAGGGCAAGCACTATTTGTAAGCACACGACAATGACTTGACATTAAAGGTAGATATTAACAGGCATATATGCGATCTAACTTATGATTATGGTAGGATATTTGCAGATATCTTTTCATTTGATAATCTGCAAATTGGCCAAAATAGTTTAGAACTTTCAGAAGTCTAGTGTGCAAAGTCTTCAAGAAAACATATATCAAAGTATAAAACATCAAATACAAAATGCCATTTTATCTGAGAAATCAACTGGACTTCACTGTGAGATGCTAGCACAATAGTAGCACAACTATTCCTTGTCACTTCCAGAAATTATTAGCTCAACAGGGCTCTATGCTAGACAGAGGACTCCCTCTGCATATGAGGTACAGTTCGGAGAGGTGATATGCAGGAGGTATGACATAATTGGAGGGAGTAAGTCATTGGGAAAAGTTGTCCTTGTGAAATGGTCTACTGGTTCCTTCTTATAATGTATACTAGTTTCTAGTGGCCACAAAATGATATAAACTCCTGTATTTTATGACTTCCTTGCCATAATGAACTGTGAGCTGAAAGGAAGAAATCAACCCCCCCTTTTAAGTTGTTTCAAGTATTTGGCATTAACAATGAGAAGAATAGAAAAGACACAGTATAAACATCAAAGATAAAGCCCAGCATGATGGCACACACCTTTATTCCCAGCACTTGGGAAGCAGAGACAGATAGATCTCCAAGTTTGATGCCAGTCTGGTCTAAGGAACCAGCTCTAGGGTAGCCAGGGCTACACAGAGAAACCCTGACTCAAATGAAAATCCAACAACAACAACAAAAAACAAACAAGAGAAATACAAAAATATCAAAGATAAGAAGTTCCCACATGATGTCAATAGAGAAAGCCTAAAAATAAAATTTCATTTTTCAACAGCTCATTAACATTACTCTAAAACATATTAGGAATACATCTCATTTGAATCCAATACAGAAAGAAGAAATGTACATGACTTGTAAAGACACAACCCATTAAATTCATGCCTTACTGCTTAAAGACACTTAGAGATTAGGTCATCTGAAAATTTACTTACAAGAGTCAAAATTATAAGTAAACATTCTAGTGATTTATCTTCTGAATTATTGACCAGTTAGTGTTTAGTTACAGGGATCTTAAAACGAATTAATGAATTTCATTACTTAAGGAATTTTCATAAATCTTTGTAAACTGTTTTGATAATTTTGTTATACAACTTGATATTGGGTACTTTCTCAGAGGTTAGCCAACTGAAGACTTCTCTATACATCCATTTAAGGTATGTGTCTCTATTGACATCATGTTGGAGCTTCTCACTATGCTATGAACTACCACATAGGTGAATGCCATCAAGATGACTAGAGGCATTCCTACAGACAACATGGCCCCGGGTCTCTGCCCGATGCATTGTCATGCTAAGAATGCCTTTCCATGTTCTATACTTAGGGACTTCTACTGTGAGTCTTATCATGTATTTTAAGGGAACTGGACCGGGTAAAAGCTTTCCCACATTGCTTGCAAATGAAAGGTTTCTCACCAGTGTGGATCTGTTCATGTCTTTGACAATCACTTAAAGTATAAAAGGATTTCCCACAGTGTTTACATACGAAAGGTTTCTCTCCACTGTGAATCCTTTCATGACGTCGAAGGGAACTGTGACCAGTGAAGGCTTTCCCACATTGCTTACACTTATATGGTTTTTCTCCAGTGTGAATCCGTTCATGTATTCTAAACTTACTAAAAGAAATGAAACCCTTCCCACACTGTCCACATACATAGGGTTTTTCACCACTGTGAATCCTTTCATGATTTCGAAGGGCACTGGGATTAGTAAAGGCTTTCCCACAATTCTTACATACATAGGGTTTTTCACCAGTGTGAATTTGTTCATGTCTTTGACAACCACTCAAAGAAGAGAAATCTTTCCCACAATGCTTACATACATAGGGTTTTTCTCCACTGTGAATTCTTTCATGGCGTTGAAGTGAACTATGTCCAGTGAAGGCTTTACCACATAGTTTACATACACAGAGTTTCTCTCCAGAATGAGTCCATTCATGTTTTCGAAAGTTACTGGAAGAAATAAAACCTTTCCCACATTGCTTACATATATAGGGTTTCTCCCCACAGTGAATCCTTTCATGGCATCGAAGGGAGGTATGACGAGTGAAGGCTTTTCCACATTGCTTACATACATAGGGCTTCTCCCCACTGTGAATCCTTTCATGGCATCGGAGGGAACTGTCAACACTAAAGACTTTTCCACACTTCTTACATTTATAGGGTTTCTCTCCAGTGTGAGTCCTTTCATGTATTCGAAGGGTACTGGAAGAATTGAAACCTTTCCCGCATTGCAAACATACATGGGGCTTCTCACCACTGTGAATCCTCTCATGATATCGAAGAGAACTGAGAGTAGTAAAGGCTTTAGCACATAGCTTACATACATAGGGCTTTTCTCCGGTGTGACAACGTTTATGTGTTTGAATGGAATTATAGTAACTGAAGGCTTTCCCACATTGCTTACATACATAGGGTTTTTCACCAGTGTGACATCGTTTATGTGTCTGAAATGAATAGTAGTAAGTGAAAGCTTTCCCACACTGTGTACACACGTAAGGTTTTTCTCCAGTATGAGTTCTTTCATGGTCTTGAAAGTTTGTCAAATAACTGAAAGCCTTACCACAGGCATTACATCTGTACGGTTTCTCTCCAGTATGAGTACGTTCATGTCTTCGAATGTTACTCAGAAAAGAAAAGGATTTACCACATTGTGTACATAAATAGGGTTTCTCTCCAGTATGAGTTCTTTCATGTTCTTGAAAGTTAGTTGAACAAGTGAAGGCTTTATCACATATATTACACCTGTATGGTTTCTCTCCAGAGTGAATCCGTTCATGTCTTTTAATGTTACTCAAAAAAGAAAAGGTTTTTCCACATTGTTTACACGCATAGGGTTTCTTTCCAGTGTGGACCTTTTCAACATACTGAAGAAAATCAGGGTAATTAAAGGCATAATGCTGCTTATCTATACATATTTCTTCTCTAGTTTCATCATTCACACGTATTTGAATGTAATCATTACTTTTGAAGATTTCCTCACATTGGTTCAACTCATAGGATCTCTGTCTAGTGCCACTGTCTTTATGCTTCAGAAAGCATTCTGGATAAATGAAGGCTTTCTCACATTCTCCAAATTTATAGAGGTTCTCTCCATGTAGCTCATATTCATGAGGTTTGTGTGGAGTCTGAAGAGGCACAGATACAGTAAGAGATGACTGACTAATGAGCACGTTGTCCTTGTACACATGGTTTTCACTAAGCATTGTTCTATGAGAACTTTTCCTGTTCACAATGGTGTTTGGAATCTGTCTGAAGATTTCTTTACTTTCAGTACCTTTGCTATGCTCCAACAGTCTTTCCACAACTTCATTTCTGTTTAAAATTTTAAAAAAAGGGAAAGCACAACTTTATAACAATAAAGTTATAAATTCCTTACAAACAGAATTTCTGAGAATTTTTTAATATGATTGAAGGTTCTACAGGATATGAAGACAGGTAATATTAAGGCACTATATTCATATAGGATTTCTTTTTGTGTTAGCATTTGTTTATTTACTATTTGTTTGTGTACATGCTATGGTGGGCATATGGAAGTAGGAGGACAGTTGTGTTTTTTTGTTTGTTTGTTTTTCAAGACAGGGGTTTTCTGTGTCCTGAAACTCACTCTGTAGACCAGGCTGGCCTCGAACTCAGATATGCACCTGCCTCTCCTCCCAAGTGCTGGGATTAAAAGCATGTGCCACCACTGCCCAGCAGGAGGACAGCTTTTAAGAGTTGGTTCTCTTCTACTATATGGGTCCCAAGGATTGAACTCAGGTCAAACTTGGCAGTGAATGCCTTTACCTGATGAATCATTTTGCTAGCCTAATCATATGAGACTTCTTAATACCTCTAACAGGTTAACTATTTTGGGAACAATGAATATCTAAGTCTTATCTGTTTTTGAGGTCAATTGCTTGCTATGATGCATGGGCTACCTTCAAATTCAACTCCTAATAGCTGGGTTCATATTTGCCGCTATATCCAAGTACTTGAGTATTCCTCATGCAAAATACTGAAGCAAAAACTATTTTAATAAAAACTTGTTTTGTATACATAAAATATCTTGAAGACTGTTCTCAGGGTAAACATAAAATTGCTTTATATTGGGCTGGTGAGATGGTTCTTCAGGTAAGAGTACTGACTGCTCTTCCTTAAAGGTCCTGAGTTCAAATCCCAGCAACCACATGGTGGCTTGCAACCACCCGTAATAAGATCTGATGTCCTCTTCTGGTGCATCTGAATACAGCTACAGTGTACTTATGTATAATAATAAATAAATCTTAAAAAAATTGCTTTATATTTTCTCTGTATTCCATACTCAAAGCTTGAAGGAAGGTACACACATTATTTTTTATTAACGTTGTGCTTGGATACAAGTTGTGTACATAAAACCATAAATATTTTCAATTTTATATGCACTTTTTGGGAGAAATGCTTTAAATTACATCACCTTGAAGTTGAGCTTATTGGGATGTTGTCTTGATTTTAAAAACTACTGGCTAAAACCAAACCAAATCAAAACAAACAAAAAACCCTATTGGCCATTTCCATATTGTTGAGCTACATTATCCTGAGTTGGTAAAGTTACCTTTGATTTCTTCTAGAATATCTATGGTCCTCATCTATGTTCTGGCCTTCTTGTGTTTTTCCTAGAATATAGACCCAGAGAAATCTGATTTAGTCATACTAGGAAAAAAAAAACAAACAAACAGATTCTACATAGACTCATGGCATAACATGACCATGCCTGATAAAGCCACCAACTTTACCTTCCCATATTACAAATCATGAAGCAACATTTTTGAGCAAGACAGACTTACAATCTGATTGACCAAGAAAAGGCATGATCTCAGTCATACCTATAGCAGCCAGGTTCCTGAAGGTCTCCTCCATTACATCTTTGTGCAGCTTCTTTTGGGAAGGATCTAGTAAAGCCCATTCCTCCACAGTGAAGGTTACAGCCACATCTTGAAAGCTCACAGAGCCCTACAATAGCCAAGATATTTCCAGAAGAAAAGATGAGATACACAACACTGAAAATCTTGAGTGTTCTCTAAATGTTCAAATTATATCCCAGTCACCACGCTCCTTTTTTACGTTCATAACTGTACTCGCTAACATAAAATCCCCACATTATCTTTGAAGCAACACAACAACAACAACACATACCAACTATCCTGCTGGAACTTACAATTTCTACTAATGTACAAGTCTTCACCATTTTCCCCACAAAATACTACTACCAGCGCAGACAAGTGTTAATACCAGCTGCATTAAACTTGCATATTTTTACAACAGATTATGAGGGTGAGTGTCCTCATCCAATACTAGTTCACAAGGCCATAATGTTCTGCCTCACCACAGATCCAAAGCAATGGAGCCAAGAGACAACAGAACGAATTATCTGAAACATGATATAAAATAAACCTTTCAACTTTGTATAAATTACTTTTCTCATTACTGTGACAAATAGCAATTCATGAAAAGTAAGATTTACTTTGGATTATATCTTGAAAGGGTAGAGCCTATCACCTGGGGAAGGTCATGGCAGAATTCATGGGAATAGGATTATGCAGCATCCAAATCAGTGAAGATCAGAAAGCAGAGCAGGGAATGCTGGTTTCCACTTGAATTCTTCCTTTTTCCTTTTTTATTCAGCCTGGGATCCCAGATTATGTTTATATGTAATGGTTAGTGTTGAATAACCTGGTGGATAGTCATCTTGGCACACCTGTAGGGATTTATCTTGATGGTGTTAACTGATGTGAGATGATTCATTTTAATTGTTGGTGAGACCATCCCCTGGTTAGTGGATGCTAGACTGTACGAAATGGAGAAAATGAGCAGGATCTAGCATGTATTCACTACATTTTTCTTCTGACTTCAGATGTAATATGACCTGCTGCTTCATGTTCCTGCTCCCTTGACTTCTCCATCAGGAAGAATTGTATCTTGAATTGTGAGTTAAACCCTTCTGTTCTTATATTATGTCATCAGGGTACTTCATGATAACAACCTGAAAAGAAACTGAGACTAGTACCACACAGATTTAGAGTGGGTATTCCTTTGTTACCTTTCTGCAAACACTCGCAGAGACACTCCTCTGTGGTATGTGTCCTAGATGATTTCAAATTATGTCAAGCTAACTAGGAGACTTAACTATCACAAAAACCTTCAGTTGCTTTTCTCAGGTATATTGTAATATGAATGCAAAGCTAATTAACATACTCCACTAGTTAAAAATAACATTAACAGATTGGTTAAGTATAGATCATGGTTGGTGCCTGGTTAATTATAATCAAAGAGACTTCCTCTGGTGCCACACTTACTCCAGGAGAGTCTGCGTGACAAGTCCAAAAGCTTGGATGCAGTCCTGAGGCACAAAGTTTCAAGGAAACTGGTCTTGTGGAGAGTCTCTGGTATCCCGTAGCACAGAATTGGTCCAGATTTGTCCTTGCGATAATGTGGAGGGTCTTGCATGCTTTCTTTCAGTATTGTTTTATTATAGGTGCCCCCATGGAATGATCTGACAAATAACTAGGTTAGATTGAACATTGCTTCCTGGCCTTCACCAGTGTCCCAATGTCCTAGGCAATCATTGAGCCAACCCTGGGCTTGGAATTTCTTAAGAATGTTACTTATTCAGGTGAAATCCCTCCAGAGAGATAGTGAAAGAAATCAGGCATTGCAGTTTAATGGGTAAGAGCTAGAAATCTCAGGGCTAGTTCAACAAAGTAAACTTAGAATTCTCATTACAGTCATGTATGGCAGACTACATTACATAATACTAGAAAGAAGGTGGGTTGTGGCTTAAGGAGGAACTAGAGTATTGTATTAGTCAAGAAAAGGTTAGTAGAACAGAACTCCCCTGGTGCATGTTTTTTACTAGGCCCAGAGGAACAGCATAATTAGGTATTTACTAAGGGACCCCTGGTGGTGGGTTAAACAATAGATTAGAACTGCACCTGGGTGTATAGCCCTTTCACCTGGCTCCTAAGAATAGCTGACTTTAGATAAGGTTGATCTTATCTCAGTTGTAAACAATGCCTGATTCCTGTTAGCTTTTATGTATGCATTTCTCTGTAAAGAGTCATTATGCATCTTGACTTATACTGTAACCTTGGCTAATGTATCACCTAACGTCCTTGTTTTTCTTTTGTATTATAAGTCTGATGCTCACTTTGAGAAATTACATTCAGATCTAACATTCTCTGGTGTTTGTGTCTGTCACTCACCAACTCCTTGCCCAACTGAGTACCGGGACCCTGATTTCTCCCCCGGGTTGAGGGACTCTGACAGAGCCAGCCCGAGGTATGTTGGCAGCTGATAGGAATAGATACAGAATCTTGAAGCCAAACATCAGGCAGAGAGCCCAAATTGGAGAACTTCATTTTCGAGTTAAGGGAACCCCAAGGAAGAGGGGAAGAATTATAGGAGCCAGAGGGGTTGGAGATACCAAAAGAACACAGCCCATAGAATCAACTAAGTAGGGCTTATAGGGGCTCACTGAGATTGAAGCAGCAATCACAGAGCCTGCATGGGTTTGCACTAACTCCTCTGCATATATGTTATAGCTGTTAGCTTGGTGGTTTGTGAGACCCTGAAGAGTGGGAGCAGGTGTGCCTGACTGTTGCTAGATCTTGGGACCCATTTCCTCCTACTGGGTTGCCTCATTCAGCCTTGACATGATGAGAGTTTGTGCATAGTCTTACTGTATCTTGTTTTGCATGCTGTGTTTGGTTGATGTCCCTGGGAAGCCAGCTATTTTCTGGAAGAGGAATGGATGTGGGGGAGAAGGAAGGTGGGAAGGGAACAGGGAAGAGTAGAGGAATATATAAGGAAAGAAAAAAAGTTCATGGAAGGGTCTAGGAGATGGCTCAGCACATAAAGCATCCACTGTGTAAGCCTGAGTTTGAACTGTCAGAATTCAAGCAGAGCCAGAGATGGTAAGGCATATTTATAATTTTAACTGTGGAATCCAAAAAAAAAAAAAAAATTAAAGTTTAAATGCTTTCTTACTTGAAACAGGTAGAATCAAAGGCATAATTACAATAAAATCAAAACACATAACCAACGTTCAGCAGAGCAAAACAAATCTTGTGGTTCAGTGTCCAAGGTCTAGGAACTCCTATGACAAGGTGGCATTTAAAGCCAGGAGAATCCCTGGAAGCTGATGGGTCAGTTAGCCTGGAATATGCAGTAGTGAACAACAAAGACTGTCCTTTGACTTCTGTCTTAGTCAGGGTTTGTATTCCTGCACAAAACACCATGACCAAGAAGCAAGTTGGGGAGGAAAGGGTTTATTCAGCTTAAACTTCCGCATTGCTGCTAATCACCAAAGGAAGTCAGGATAGGAACTCACACAGGGCAGGAACTGATGCAGAGGCCACGGAGGGGTGCTGCTTACTGGATTGCTTCCCCTGGCTTGCTTAGCTTGCTTTCTTATAGCATCCAGGACAACCAGATCAGGGATGGCACCACCCGAAATGGGTTGGGCCCTCCCTCCTTGATCACTAATTGAGAAAATGCCTTACAGCTGGATCTCATGGAGGCATTTCCTCAAGGGAGGCTCCTTTCTCTGTGATAACTCCACTATGTTTCAAGTTGACACACCTACAGTTCTAGGGAATGCTCTTTTCTGACCTTCACAGGCATCAGACATGCATGGTATGTATACTTATATGCAGACTATACACTCATATGTGTGTGTATGTGTATCTTAAAAAAGCATACTAGTGGAATTAAAGACACAGATTAACACTAATCCAGTATTAGGTCATTTTAATACCTGTGTCCAATAGACAGGTTATCTGGATAAGAACTAGAGAAACATCAATATTCCACCAAAATATGAAAGAATATACATTCTACTGAGCAGTTCATGGAGGCTTCTCAAAAACAGATCATATCTTGGGACATAAAACAAAGCTTAACAAATTCTGAAAGGCTGAAATAACTTATGGGTCTTACCTGTCCACTGTGCAATGGAACTTAAAAATAACTGCAAACAAGTCTCTAGTAAGCATGCAAACTCACAGAAATTAAACAACTTAGTACTGAATGATGAATGGGCTAAAGAGGAAATAAAGAAAGAAACCAAAATTCCTGGAACAATATCAAAATGAAAAAAACAACAAAACCTTCAGGAACACATAAAAACAGAGTCCTATATGAAAGGAGTCTATAGCTTTAAGCGCATACATTAGAAAACCAGGAAGCCTGATTCCCTCACAGTTCACAAAGGAACCCAAAGACAGGCCAAACTGTCCATAAGCTTAGAGACCATCTTAGTACATAGGCACAGCTCATAAAATATATTACTACAGAAACTGAGTAGAGGAACTCTTAGTGGACAAGACATTTCACTTGGGGATCTCCACATACCTTATTTTCCTTCTTTCCATTTCCCCTTTGATACATAGCACCGACTACAGGCCATCTCTAACTAACTCAACTAACTAAAGGCCCACTTTTGCTTCAAAACAATAACCTCATCAGTAAAAACAAAATCCTTACCAAGCAATGTTTCCTTAAGTTTCTCTCCTTTTTTTCCAGTACCCCGGAGATGCTAGCACATCTTATATTTGGGGCTTCCCCTCTATTGCAATTCTCCTTTGAAATAGAATTTGCCCTTCATTCCACTTTAGATCAATGCCCACATCATTTCTAGGACAAAACATTTGTTATTTCTCTCGCCCCAACTACTTGTGTAGTTTTAATGAGTTTGTCAAACGGTAAATATCTAAACATTTAGGGACGTTTAGGCCTAAGAAGTACTGGGATGGGGTGGGGAAAGCAAATTCATGGATTTTTGATGTTGTTTCTAAAGACCATCAGAGGTTCTCAGGAACGTGAGTAGTAGTGGATCCCTGGCCCAGAGCCTGGAGCCCCTCGGCTCTCTGCACCGCGCACTCAGGAGTCCCAGGTGCAGACCTGCAGAGGCGAAGGTGAAGAAGACGCCGGGGTCCCGCCACCCTAGGAGCAGGGGGTCGAGGGCTTCCCAGCAGGCCTGCCTATCCGCCTCGCTCACCCAGGGCTCACCATGTCTGCTCCCAGGGCCTCCAGCGGCCCCGCGGCGGTTCCTGGGCTCGCCCGTCTCCGGGCCACGGAGGATCGATCAGTCACCTCGGGTTCTCAGCTGACCGGACAGCACCGCGCCGGAAGGGAGCGGGCGGCAGAGGCACTTCCGCCTTGTCCGCAGGAGCTTCTGAAGGGTCAGCAGACGCACGCGCTGTCCCGCGCATCCTTGCGGCTCTCAAAACTGTTCCTGCTAAAGTGTCACATGGCTAGGGAGGTTCTCTTGAGCTCGTACAGCTCTGCGGGTGTGACAGCACCCGAAAATGAGAGGGCAGGGGAGGGACTTCCGCTACGCCCGCCGGTCCCCAGGTTCTGACAGCTCTCGGTCCACCCAAGGCCTTCACCAAGGCTCCCGGGGTTGGCGACCCCTACTACCTCAGCTGCCACGACAATGCAATCCTGCGACAATCCTGGCTCACGGAAAAAGGATGGTGGAAGAGGAACTTCCGCTCTGCTCTCCGACTGTCTTCATTGGACAGTTCATACCGCTTTCTGCCTTTTGATGAGTGTTCAGCTAGTGAGGAACAGAATAAGCGAGTCCCTACCGGACTGAGGAGAACCAAAACGACATATTCCAACCATAACCCTTTCTAGCTAGGTTTCTTTTCTTGTTGAAGACCAGCCCAGATTGGTAGATAAATTCCATTAAAGCAGAAATCTCCTGGCTTTCCTGAGAGAGAATCCGTTTCTACCTGTCCTCTATAGATCTTTCTGGTTGCCGATTTCTGGAGAAATGTCTCACAGAGTGTCTCACAGAGACAGCCCTTTACCTCAGAGAACAAATGTATTTTCCGGAGAAGCAGAAAGTGTCTACCACCTGCTCGAGACCTCCATTCAGGCAAAGCCAGGACACACACACACACACACACACACACACACACACACACACACACACGTTGCTGCAGAAAATTTTTAGGCTGAATCAGTATGAAGCAAGACTAAAGTTTAAAACGATTTTTAGTATAAATTAAACAGTAGCATTACGAAAGGTGTAATGGGCCTGGAGAGATGGTTCAGCGATTAAGAGCACTGGCTGATCTTCCAGAGAGCCTGGATTCATTTCCCAGCTCACACAGAATGTATCAAGCCCGGTTCCAGGAGCTCTTAACATCTACCTTCTTACCTCTGCTAGAGAAGGCAGGTATGTGGTACACAGACATATATGCAGGCAAAATACTCCTAAGTATAATATAAGAAATGTGGCTTCCTATATTAGGGTTCTCTAGACTCACAGAACTTATGGATTGTCTCTATATTTTAAGGGAATTTATTGTAATGTCTTACAGTTGGTAGTCTAACTAACCCAACAATGGGCAGCTGGGAATGGGAAGTCCAAGGCTCTATTAGTTGCTCAGTCTCACGAGGCTGGCTGTGTCAGCTGGTCTTCTGTATAGGCTGGGATCCTGAAGAAGTAGGTTGCAACAGATGGCAAGTAAGTGTAAGCGGGCAAAGAGCCTTCTTTCAATTTCTTTTTGTAGGACTCCAGCAGGAGGTATGGCCCAGATTAAACGTGTGTACTACCATGCCTAGATTTGGAACTTGCTTTGTTCCAGGCTGGCCTTGAACTCAGAGATCTGCTTGCCTCAGTTTTCTGGGACTAAAGGTATGTATTACCTTGCCTGGGCCTAAGATTTTCACAGCCACTGTGGCTCAAGATCTCCATGTCAAGATCTGGGTCAGAAGCTTGAGTCTTCAGCCTCAAAATTTGTATCATAGGTGTGCCCTCCATTTCTGGATTGTAGTTCCCCTTACCTCCTGGGTTCTCAGTTTATTTTACACTTCCATTCATTTACCTGCAAGTTTTATGATTTGTTTTCCTTTACAACTGAATAGAATTTCCATTGTGTTTATATTGTTATGCCCAGGTCTCAGGAACCCCAGAAGAACTCTAAGAATTGCCAGTCTGATGCAATATAACAAAGAGAGCCTTAATTTATGAGTCAGTCTCAGATCGCAAGCCTTCTCCCACTGTGCAGGTTAGAAATGCAATGCCTATGTCCAGGGGCTTAGAGTATTTATATGCACACGCATAAGCAGGGAATCCTCGGGCTTTGGGGTTCCATAACAGGGGAGGTGACAAGGGGAAGAAGCATCCTTCAAACCTGCTATCTTTTGTTCAGACAGCGGGGCAGAATCATGCAGCTGGAAGTGGGGGACTCTTCTGACCTGGGAAGTAACTTTATGGTGCTATCAGGAACTAGTGTGCTTTTACAAACTGGTCAAAGCTGTCTAGGAACACTTAACTGCCCTTCTCTCATGGCCCAAGAGTGGGCCACTGTATCATTTCAAGGCTGTTTGGTCCTTGTTTCCCTCAAGGACAGGAGCCATCTGCACTGGAGAAAAATTAGTTATCTATCAAGGAGAGTGCCAGCCTCGGTGACACAGAGGCTGGGATGTGTTGCCCTTTGTCTGTTCCCAAAGCTGGCAGCTGCTGCTCCCTGAGTGGGAGTGGGGGGCTGTGGGGTGGGGTGGGCAAGAGTATCGATTAGCTGGAAAGTGCAGAGGCAGGTTTCCTGCTGTGTCTCTTCAATATACCACATTATCCACTCATAAGTTGATAGACATTTGGTTGCTTCTACTATGAATAGAGCACCA
The DNA here is from genome assembly GCF_000001635.26 of Mus musculus. Taxonomy (NCBI): domain Eukaryota; kingdom Metazoa; phylum Chordata; class Mammalia; order Rodentia; family Muridae; genus Mus; species Mus musculus. Next base: position 71,879,577 of record NC_000074.6, on the reverse strand, counting down.
ATGAACATGACTGAGCCAATATCTGTGGAGCAGGATGTAGAGCCTTTTGGGCATATGCCAAGGAGTGGTATAGCTGGATCATTTTTCTTCACAAGATTTTGATCTCTAGCATATTATAACACAAATGTATTAAATGAGATTATTTTAACAGCAGTTCTTCCCCAGTTGTCAGTTTTCTGACCATGTTCTTATTTCCATATGAATTTTAATAGCTGTTTCATGATCTGCACAATTTAATGAATATTATTCCTTCTTATACTCTGCTTCCTCAGCAGGGCTTATAAACTCTGATAACCTAAGGGTTCTCTTCAAAAGTGCTTCCAGATTGAGAGCCTTGCTGAGTCACCCACTACTGTGTTTCCTCCTACCTGTTTATCAAGGCCCCCTTTTACAACTATGTTCTGATTATTTAAGTAACACATATTAATCCCTTATGAGTCTATGGTAATTCTCTTCCAAGGTGTAAATTGTTACAACCTTAGCTTTAAAAAATTATTTTGGAGGGAATGGAAGGGAATATCCTTTCTCACAGACTACATCTCAAACTCTCTTTCTGCACCCAGAGGAAGTGAGTTCTAACTTTTCCACAAAGTTTTCAAAGAGAGATGCTTGAGTTATTTTGAACACCATTGTATATTAGAGGGAGGAAATAACTTTCACTCCATTCGGGCTACTCAGTGCTCTATAGCAGACTTATGTTAATAAACTGTTGGATGACAGACAAATAGAAGTGGACACAGACAATCATATTGATAAAAGTCTTCACACAAATATCATTAGAGAACATATACAAGTGACTTGTCCATGGAGATAAACAGTATATTACAACCACAGTTTTTGTTAAAATACTGAAGTGCTGTTTTCAAGGTCTGAAGTCAGTTCACATATGACTGAGGTTTTAAAATAACCATCAGAATTCATGAATGTGTTTTATCTTTGAACTTATGAAGATAATTTCTGCCTGGTGTTGGCAAAATTACGTGGTGTTTTGGGGGGAAAAAAAACCATGTGCACAAGCAGCCCTGCATTAGAAGTCATGATGTAGAACACTTCCACTGCAGCCAGGACCTCCACTTAGTGCTTTGGTAGATAGGGAGGAAAGTTACCCAGGCGCTGCAGAATACCAGCATGCTGAGGTCAAGAACTTGGCTTCATTGAATGTGTCAGGCAGGTTTTTCTACACAGAAAACCTCAATGAAGCTTCCTAGATCCAGAGAGCCCAAGTATCCCAGAACACTCTAGAAGGTACTGACTGAGCCCTCGTTGCACACAATGAGGCTATGACATGTCGAGAATGTCTATCTGTGTAAACAAAAGGAGGGCGTGTTCCTGTGTAACCATATTCCACAGATGGTAAGTTTGATAAGCACACAGAAGAAAATGATGAATTTAGGGACCCCTGACATTAGCGTGCCCCGCATCTTTCTTTCTAGGTGAGTGAAATGGAACCAGAACCATAGTAGTGACTTTGGCCAACACAGTGGAAAGAACCACAGGGAACAGAAGTGCAAAGGTCACAGGTGACCCTGTTGGGGTCTCCAATGTAGAGCAGGGAACAGAGAAAGCAAACTATGGGGGAGATGATTAGAAAGTATCTGACTGCCATTGGCTTTCACAATTGGAGTGTCTTATTGTTCCTCGAACACCCCAAGAACAAGCGTCGTGAATATAGAGAAGAATAGGACACGCAGGTTAGAGCCATCCCCAAGAGGCTGTCAAAAGCCACCCATGTCATTCCTTCCTGGAGGCACTGATTTTGCTCCATGTTGACATACTGATCATCTGGACACTTCATGCACTGAGCCATATCTGATGCAGATACCAACACCATTTTAGCATGTTTCTCATTGGCAGTACACTTCAGATAAATATTTTGGAAAAAGTGAAAATTCTTCCACTTTGTTGCTATGGATTATAGTTAAACTGGATTTATTGACAGCAGTGATTAACAGTTTATAAAGACTGTCATTTTTTGTTGTGGAAGAAACACTTCTTTTATCCTTTATGTTACATATTGATGAACTTTATAGTATCATAAACTATATGAATACTAAAGTATTTGTATAGAAACAAGGCAAAAATATGTTGTCTTAAAACATTAAGGATACTGTAATAAAGTAACATTGAATAAATAATTAAATGAAAGTCTAACTACTACTCATAGCGCTGACCAGTTGAACCACACACAGATTCAGATGACTCTTAACCTTCTGAGGTCGGGATACCTGCTTCAGGGATGGTAATTATGCCTGTGTCTTCACATGGTATATGTGACAAACTTGCCTGTCCTGTGCATTCACAAAGTTACGCATTTATTCATTAATTTATTTGTGTTTATGTGTATGGGTATTGTTTATGTGTATGAGTATTTGGGTTTTTTTTGGAGAGGAAAGAGTTTATTTTTCACCTTATATCTTACAATATATTATGAATGGTAGTCAGGACAGGAAATCAAACATGAACTTGGAGCAGGTGCTGAAGAAGATGTCATGAAGGAATAGAATTATTATCTTGTGCAGACTGATTTTTTTTTACCATTTTGTAATTTATAACGTATATGATACACTTAACATCCAGTCTATCATCTTTGACAATTAAATAGAACACTCTGTCATCTATCCTAACTTAAAAGATTTATAATCCATATGTTATGTCCTGGTTTTGCTTGTATAGTATCTGAGAACAATCTTCTCAAATATATTTTCTCAATGTTAAATAGCCCGTGTTGGCTATGAATATAAATATTCAATATAAATATTCATATTCTTTCAACTCTGTCAGAAATCTGAGAACAAGCAAAATTATCTGAAAATATAGGAAGCCTAAACTCAGCTTCCAGAACTGAGACAAGTTGTAGAGAGAGCTGCCTATCCATACAGCCCCAGTAAGTCAGGAAGTTGGAGCATCAGTCTTCAGCCTTTTGGCCCAGGATCATCTGATAGACCTTTGAAAAAACAGGAATTATTAAGGACTAGCTTATTCTGTCTTAGCAGAACTAAGCTGTCCTAATCTGTAACTTGTGTCCTGTCAAGAATGCTACAGGTCCTCCTATAGTGTCTCTAGTTGCATATGTAGCAGAGGATGGCCTAGTCGGCCATCAATGAGAGGAGATGTCCTTGGTATTGTGAAGATCATATGCCCCAGTACAGGGGAATGCCAGGGCCAGGAAGCGGGAGTGGGTGGGTTGGGGAGCAGGATGGTAGGAGGGTATAGGGGGCTTTGGGGATAGCATTTGAAATGTAATTGAAGAAAATATCTAATAATAATAATAATAAAGAATGGTACAGGTCTGCAGGAGAGATAGGCAATTTCTGTCCAGTGGCTACCAGGCTGTAATATATTACCTCACCTGGAGGTAGAGACACTCAATTTCTTCTTTGAATCCACAAAAGGGGAGCTGCTAGGAGCAGATATGTCTCAACAACAAAAGAATAAATAACATGAAATGTCACATTCTGTGGATTTCTGACTTTTTGAAAATCAACTATCTGTAAAGTAATCTGGACTGTTGGCCCTTAACTACTCTCAGCTATCTGTAATTAAATTACCTGAAAACACCCTAACAATAAACTCAGAACCATGATTTGCTATTTGGCCCTTGACTCACAGACTTCAATCTCTCAGATCAGTTTGTGATGACATTATAGAAGGACTGGGTCCAAGCCTTGTACTTATTAAATTTTTGAAGGGACCTGGGAGGGAAAGTGGATGGGAGGAAGGAGTAGGGGGTTGGGGGAGAGGGGAACCTGATCTGGTATTGAGTGAGGGAAAATGACTGAAGCCCTGAGGGCCAGCAGAAAGAGTGGAAACAGGCAACCTCAGGAAATAAGGGGTTGGGGGGACCCTCCAGAATGCACCAAAGACCAGGGAGGTGAGAGACTCTCAGGACTCAAAGGGAGGGACCTTAGATGAAATGCCTAACAGTAGGGAGAGGGAACTTATAGAGCCCACCTCCAACAGGAAGACAGGACATCAAGTGAGCGATGGGGTTGCCATCTCACAGTCACATCTCTGACCCATAATTGTTCCTGTCTGAAAGAATTACAGGGATGGAAATGGAGAGGGAAAAAAAGGTCCAGCGACAGGCTTAAAGTGGGATCCAGCTCAAGGGGAAGTCCCAAGGCCTGACACTATTACTGATGCTATGGAATGCTCACAAAAAAGGAACCTATCATGACTGCCCTCCAAAAGACTCAAGAAGCAGCTGAAAGAGTCAGATGCAGATATTTATACCCAACAAATGGACAGAAGAAGCTGACCCCTGTTGTTGAATTAGGAACAGCTGAAAGAAGCTGAGGAAAAGGGTAATCCTGTAGGAAGATCAGCAGTCTCAATTAATTTGGACCCCTGAGATCTCTCAAAAACTGGACCACTTAACAGACTGCATACACCAGCTGATACCAGGCCTCCAGCACATATACAGTAGAGGACTTCTGAGTCTGTGTTCATTCAGAGATGATGCACCTAACCCTCAAGAGACTGGAGGTCCCAGGGAATTTAGAGGTCAAGTGGGGTGGGGTGTAGAAACATCCACATGGAGACAGAGGGTGGGGAGGAGGTATGGGATGTGGAACAGTTGGAGGGTAGATGGGTGGGGGGATAAAATATGGAGAATAAAAAATAAAAAAGTGTATACCAATGATAACCTTGATTCTGTATCAAAATAAATCCTGTACTAAAATATGAAATTATGACTTCAATTTAGTAACTATTGTAAAGATTTCTACCAAAAGCAATTATGGTTACACAATCAATCTAGCTATTTCCTCTCTGTTCCAATTATGATCTTTCAACATTCCCCAGAAAGACAACCAGAATAACCACCTCTAGGACCCCCCAAGTCCAGAGAACTGGGCAACGACTCTTCATAACTTCTTCAAGCTGAATATGGGCATTGAGATACCTTTGAAGTGTGTGTGTGTGTGTGTGGGGGGAAGGTTAGGGAAAATGGGGAGTTGGTTGGCCTTAAGAAGGCCACATCAATGATTGTTTTAGTCTCTGATGTTAGTGTCCTGATTGGATCCACCTGAATGTCCAAGATGTCAGGAGTTCAAAGCAGGTTAGTTCAGCATGTCTGTTGATGAGACTAACCAATGCTGTATATTCTGTAATACACAAATCTCAAAACAAAGTTTTAGTATCATCGAGATGTATTTTTTGTTTGATTCTCTGGAATCTAGTCCTCCTCTGTGTGTGTGTGGGGGTGTCCCTTTGTCATAGTTGATCCATATAACTCTGGAAGGTTTATGCACACTAATCACCTTATCTAAAAACACAAAGACAAAACCTTCCTCCCAAATCAGCATATCCTTGGGCCAGTGACCAGAAAAGCTTTTATTTGACCTCATTCCCAGAGGAATAATATAACCACAAAACTCAAAATCACACCCATGTTGAAAATTAAAACAATTTAAAACGAATGAAGTAAACTAAAATACTGAATGTGCCTCTTGTTAGGCCTTTTTGATTTTGTCATACCAGGAAATTAACCCAAAATTTCTGTAGAGTCCACGTTCAAAGAATATGACTTGTCTTGCAGAACTTCAAATCTTCCCTAAAACAATTGTTTTCATACAATCTCCCTGCTATCCTAAAATACCTTTTGCTTATTGTAAAAACCTATTTTTAAGGCCCTTTTCCTAACCTGTCATGTCAGGATAATCAACCCAAAATTCCAGTGAAGCCTACTTTCAAAGAATATGAGTTAATTATCCTGCATACCTTATTATACCATCTTTAAAACAATTGATTCACACTTCTATCTATACCTGCTTATAAACAAGGAGCTTGTCAAACCAGGATTTTAACCCAAAATTCCAGTGGAGCCCACATTAAAAAGAATATGAGAATTCTGTAAGACTTATTAGAGCATTATATCTTTATACCATCTTTAAAGCAATTAATTCAAACTTCCACTAATATCTGCCTATAGGAAGCAGGTAGGTTTTACTTGTTAAGCTCGCTGCCTAGAACAGCCTTCCTGTTATACCATGTAACTGTTGTGCTCTCTACCTGGAACCACAGACTTATCTAGTCTGTTAGTCTATATCTTTTTATTAGAGGAATTGAGTCCACTGATGTTAAAAGATATTAAGGAAAGGTGACTGTTGCTTCCTGTTATTTTTGTTTTTAGAAGTGGAATTATTTTATATCCAGCTACTTCACTGAAGCTGTTTATCAGGTTTAGGAGTTCTCTGGTAGAATTTTTAGGGTCACTTATATATACTATCATATCATCTGCAAAAAGTGATATTTTGACTTCCTCTTTTCCAATTTGTATCCCCTTGATCTCCTGTTGTTGTCGAATTGCTCTGGCTAATACTTCAAGTACTATGTTGAAAAGGTAGGGAGAAAGTGGGCAGCCTTGTCTAGTCCCTGATTTTAGTGGGATTGCTTCCAGCTTCTCTCCATTTACTTTGATGTTGGCTACTGGTTTGCTGTAGATTGCTTTTATCATGTTTAGGTATGGGCCTTGAATTCCTGATCTTTCCAAAACTTTTATCATGAATGGATGTTGGATCTTGTCAAATGCTTTTTCTGCATCTAACGAGATGATCATGTGGTTTTTGTCTTTGAGTTTGTTTATATAATGGATTACATTGATGGATTTTCGTATATTAAACCATCCCTGCATCCCTGGAATAAAACCTACTTGGTCAGGATGGATGATTGCTTTAATATGTTCTTGGATTCGGTTAGCAAGCATTTTATTGAGGATTTTTGCATCGATATTCATAAGAGAAATTGGTCTGAAGTTCTCTATCTTTGTGGGGTCTTTTTGTGGTTTAGGTATCAGAGTAATAGTGGCTTCATAAAATGAGTTGGATACCTCTCCTGGGCATATATCCAGAAGATGCCCCAATGGGTAAGAAGGACACATGCTCCACTATGTTCATAGCAGCCTTATTTATAATAGCCAGAAGCTGTAAAGAACCCAGATGCCCCTCAACAGAGGAATGGATACAGAAAATGTGGTATATTTACACAATGGAGTACTACTCAGCTATTAAAAAGAATGAATTTATGAAATTCCTAGCCAAATGGATGGACCTGGAGGGCATCATCCTGAGTGAGGTAACACATTCACAAAGAAACTCACACAATATGTACTCACTGATAAGTGGATATTAGCCCCAAACCTAGGATACCCAAGATATAAGATACAATTTGCTAAACACATGAAACTCAAGAAGAATGAAGACTGAAGTGTGGACACTATGCCCCTCCTTAGAATTGGGAACAAAACACCCATGGAAGGAGTTACAGAGACAAAGTTTGGAGCTGAGATGAAAGGATGGACCATGTAGAGACTGCCATATCCAGGGATCCACCCCATAATCGGCATCCAAACGCTGACACCATTGCATACACTAGCAAGATTTTATTGAAAGGACCCAGATGTAGCTGTCTCTTGTGAGACTATGCCGGGGCCTAGCAAACACAGAAGTGGATGCTCACAGTCAGCTAATGGATGGATCACAGGGCTCCCAATGGAGGAGCTAGAGAAAGTAGCCAAGGAGCTAAAGGGATATGCAACCCTATAGGTGGAACAACATTATGAACTAACCAGTACCCCGGAGCTCTTGACTCTAGCTGCATATATATCAAAAGATGGCCTAGTCGGCCATCACTGGAAAGAGAGGCCCATTGGACTTGCAAACTTTATATGCCCCAGTACAGGGGAACACCAGGGCCAAAAAGGGGGAGTGGGTGGGCAGGGGAGTGGGGGTGGGTGGGTATGGGGGACTTTTGGTATAGCATTGGAAATGTAAATGAGCTAAATACCTAATAAAAAATGGAAAAAGAAAAAAAAAGAGTTAAAAAGTCTCAATGCAAAAAAAAAAAGAAGTGGAATTATGTTTGTGTGGTTATTTTCTTTTGAATTTGTTGAAAGATTACTTTCTTGCTTTTTCTAGGATGTGGTTTCCCTCCTTGTGTTTTCCATTTATTATCCTTTGTTGGGCTGGATTTGTGTAAAGATATTGTGTAAATTTGGTTTTGTCGTGGAATATCTTGGTTTATCCATCTATTGTCTTTGAGAGTTTTGCTGGTAATAGTAGCCTGAGCTGGCATTTTTGTTCTCTTCAGGTCTATATGAGATCTGCCCAGGCTTTTACAGTCTCTGGTGAGAAGTCTGGTGTAATTCTGATAGGTCTTCCTTTGTATGTTACTTGTTACCTTTTCCCCTTACTGCTTTTTAATATTCTTTCTTTGTTTTGTGCATTTGTTGTTTTGAATGGTGAGGGATGTAAAAGAACAAGGGGGTATGTTCCAGCCCCAGCAAACAGCAGGATGCCGCAGATTCAACCACTTGGCTCTGGCTTTAGAGTCAAGAATAGAAGGGACAACTTGGACAATTGATGCTGGTTAGGTGGAGCTAAGAAATTAGGGGTGACTAAGAAAAGACCAGTGCCACTGAGGTGAAATCTTCTGGGAAGTGTTTCCTGAGAGCACAAAGAAGCTGTGTTCCAGAGATATCCAAGGTTGTACCTCATGTTTCAGATGGACTTGGTAATGTGTAAGAATTACTCAGGTGGTACTGGTTTTGAAGGCATGAAGGGATCATGAAGAGCAGCTGAGGCTTGGAACTGTGAGAGGCCATGGAAGGCCATTGGTGAAGGTGCCTTGGTGTTAGTTGGCTTAGGACTGAAAGGGTCATGCAAAAAGTTGAAGCTTGGCATCATGAAGAGAGACTATGAGAGGCTATTGGTGAAGCCTAGTTGCAGTGGAGGACCCCCAGATTATTGGAGATGCCAATACCATGGGATGATCACCAAGAACAGCAGCAACAGTAGAGTAAACTTGACCTAGAGTGCTATAGAGGGAAGAGCTAAAGAAGTGATGTCAGCCCTCTGGAGAGCACAGAAGTTCATGTGTGAATTCCAGACATTGAAACAAGAAGTTGTGAAGTTGAAGTTGAGTTGAAGATCCCAAGAAGCCAACAGGATGAAAGGAGTTGGAGATCTAAAGAACTCTTTAACATTGGACATGAAGATGTGGATATTTGGAGTTTGCCCAGGTGGTTTTCTGTCTTGCTTTGGCTCAGTATTTCCTCACCATGACATTTTGGAATGGTAATGTATATCCTGCATGATGTTGGAGGTATGTGATCTGCTTTTTTGAATTTTGATTTCATAAGAAATTACAGTTAATTCATATTGTTGTTCCACATATAGGGTTGCAGATCCCTTTAGCTCCTTGGGTACTTTCTCTAGCTTCTCCATTGGGGGCCGTTTGACCCATCCAATAGCTGACTGTGAGCATCCACTTCTGTGTTTGCTAGGCCCCGGCATAGTCTCATAAGAGACAGCTATATCTGGGTCCTTACAGCAAAATCTTGCTAGTGTATGCAATGGTGTCAGCGTTTGGAAGCTGATTATGGGATGGATCCCTGGATATGGCAATCACTAGATGGTCCATCCTTTCGTCACAGCTCCAAATTTTGTCTCTGTAACTCCTTCCATGGGTGTTTTGTTCCCATTTCTAGGAAGGGGCAAAGTGTCCACACTTTGGTCTAACCAGTAGCCCGGAGCTCTTGTCTCTAGCTGCATATGTATCAAAAGATGGCCTAGTCAGCCATCACTGGAAAGAGAGGACCTTTGGACTTGCAAACTTTATATGCCCCAATACAGGGGAACGCCAGGGCCAAAAAGGGGGAGTGGGTAGGTAGGGGATTGGGGAGGTGGGTATGGGGGACTTTTGGGATAGCATTGGAAATGTAACTCCTTACTGGAATTTTCTTTTCTAGAATTATATTATATTAAAAGTCAATGGGTATGAATCATCAACCATGAACTATAATGGTTGTACATGATACAAAAATGGAGAGGTGCCATGTTATCTTTTTTAATATTTGAAAATTGCAAATACTTCAAAAACTCTGTAGAATATATTGTATCATAAATGTTGAGGAATTTAACTTAGAGCTCCTCTCAGTTGTAACCCTTTTACTATGTCCAGCAGGATCACTCACTGCATTTGATCACTCATCATGATATTTTAGTTTGTTTTAAACTCAAAGACATGCTTCCTTTTTGTTGTTGATAGCACAGGTCATACTCTAGCCTTGAAACAAGCAGACCATATGAAAAATAACATCCTATAAGCCACCGGAGAGGGAATAGATTTGTCATTCCTGCTTATACTCCCTTTAGATAGTTTGTCAATCTGATCAGTCCAGTGACTCCTGTAAAATGACTTATTTTGACCATGTCCCAGACTACAACTCCAGTGGACCCCCCCACCCCCCGCTCTAGAAGAGGCCGTACTGGTACCAAGAACCCCAGGTAAGACCCTGCCCACAGACCACTGAAACCTCCTCAGAGCTCTCCAGCATTCCACAATATCCCCCTTCCCACATCATCCAATTCTTGACCAGGGCTCTGTTTTACCAGAGGCAACACAAGTTCCAAGAACCCTAGAACCCCAGAGGCCACATAGGTACTCACAATCACAGAGGTCACCCAGGCTACCATAACTCCAGCAGAGACAACTACTAGACCAGAGAGCTCACAGGCCACCAGAACAACAGGCCACTCAGGCAAGAAGACCAGAGAAGAAACAGAAACCAAGGGGGGAAAACAATCCATATAACAAAGACAACCTCAGAGACTGGCATCTAAAACTCTAATTACTCCAAAGTGTAAGAATACAATCAGCAGCATCCAGGGCAGTATGTCCCGACTAGAGAGAGCCCTGTTATCCTACTGCAACAAGACCTGAATATTCAAACACAGCTGAAGTACAAGAAAACAACCTTAAAGTCAACCTTATGAAGATGATTCATTTACTCCATTTACATTGGAGTAAATGAATGCATTCCTTAAAGAAAGCCAAGAAAAATCAAATAGGTGAAAAAAATGAATAAACCTGTTCAAGACCTGAAAATGATGCACCTAACCCTCAAGAGACTGGAAGCTCCAGGGAGTTTAGAGGTCAGGTGGGGTGGAGAGAGGGGTGTAGGGAGGAGGTATGGAATGTGGAACAGTTGGAGTGTGGATGGAGGGGAATAAAATATGGAGTGTAAAAATGAATAAATTAATGATTTAAAAAAGAAAATAGAAGCAATAGAGAAAATGCAAACAGAGAATTCTGGAGATGGAAAATTTAGGTTAGTAAGTAGGAAGTACAGATTCAAGCATCATCAAAAGAACAAACAGAAGAAAGAATCTCAGGTATAGACGATATGATAGAAGAAATTGATGTATCAGTCAAAGAAAATGTTATATCTAAAAATTTCCTGACACACCATTAAGGAAATCTGGAAAACTATGAAAAAACCAAACCTAAGAATAATAGGAATAGAAAAAGGAGAAGATTCTCAGCTCAAATGCCCAGAAAATACTTTCAACAAAATCATAGAAGAAAACTTCCCTAACCTAAAGAAAGTGATGACTATAAAAGCACAAGATTATAAAACATCAAAGAGAAAGCACCAGAAAAGAAAGTCCCCTTTCTGCATAATATTAAAAATGGTAAATATACAGAACAAAGAAAGAATAGTCAAAGCTGCAAGGGGAAAGGGCCAAGTAACATATAAATGGAGACCTATTTGAATTATACCTGACTTCTTTATTATTATTATTATTGGGTATTTATTACATTTACATTTCCAATGCTATCCCAAAAGTCCCCTACACCCTCCCACACCCAATCCCCCACCCACCCACTCCCCCACCCACCCACTCCCACCTCTTGGCCCTGGCGTTCCCCTGTACTGAGGCATATAAAGTCTGCATGACCAATGGGCTTCTCTTTCCATTGATGGCCAACCAGGCCATCTTCTGATACATATGCAGCTAGAGACACGAGCTCTGGGGGGGAGGGAGTACTGGTTAGTTCATAGTGTTGTTCCACCTATAGGGTTGCAGATCCCCCCAGCTCCCTGGGTACTTCCTCCAGCTCCTCCATTGGGGGCCCTGTGATCCATCCAATAGCTGACTGAAAGCATCCACTTCTGTGTTTGTAGGCCCGGCATAGTCTCACATGAGACAGCTATATTAGGGTCTTTTCAGCAAAATCTTGCTAGTGTATGCAATGGTGTCAGCATTTGGAGGCTGATTATGGGATGGATCTCCGGGTATGGCAGCCTCTAGATGGTCCATCCTTTCGTCTCAGCTCCAAACTCTGTCTCTATAGCTCCTTCCATGGGTGCCTTGCTCCCAATTCCAAGAAGGGGCAAAGTATCCACACCTTGGTCTTCGTTCTTCCCGAGCTTCATGTGTTTTGCAAATTGTACCTTATATCTTGGGTATTCTAAGTTTCTGGGCTAATATCCACTTATCAGTGAGTACATATCATGTGAGTTCTTTTGTGATTGAGTTTCCTCACTCAGGATGATGCCCTCCAGGTCCATCCATTTGCCTAGGAATTTCATAAATTTATTCTTTTTAATAGCTGAGTAGTACTCCATTGTGTAAATGTACCACATTTTCTGTATCCATTCCTCTGTTGAGGGGCATCTGGGTTCTTTTCAGCTTCTGGCTATTATAAGTAAGGCTGTTATGAACATAGTGGAGCATGTGTCCTTCTTACCGGTTGGAACATCTTCTGGATATATGCCCAGGAGAGGTATTGCGGGATCCCCCGGTAGTTTTTTTTTTTTTTTGTTTTTTTGTTTTTTTGTTTTTTTGTTTTTTGTTTTTTTTTTTTTTTGTTTTTTTGTTTTTCGAGACAGGGTTTCTCTGTGTAGCCCTGGCTGTCCTGGAACTCACTCTGTAGACCAGGCTGGTCTCAAACTCAGAGATCCGCCTGCCTCTGCCTCCCAAGTGCTGGGATTAAAGGCGTGCGCCACCATGCCCAGCTAAAGATTTATTTATTTTTATTATATGTAAGTATACTGTAGCTGTCTCCAGACACTCCAGAAGAGGGAGTCAGATCTCATTATGGATGGTTGTGAGCCACCATGTGGTTGCTGGGATTTGAACTTCGGACCTTTGGAAGAGCAGTCGAGTGCTCTTACCCACTGAGCCATCTCACCAGCCCCCACCCCCCCCCCCGGTAGTTTTTTGAGGAACTGCCAGACTGATTTCCAGAGTTATACCTGACTTCATAACAGAAAGACTATAACAACAAGAAGGACCTGAAAATATATCTGTCAGACTACAGATGACATTCCAAACTACTATGCCCAGCAAAACATTCAATCAGTATAGATACAGAAAACAAGATATTGCATGATAAAATAAAAAAATCCAGCCCTACAGATGATACTAAAAGGAAAGGTATAATCCAAGGAAACTTGAGTTACACCTATGAAAACACAGGAGATAAATATTCTCACACTAGAAAAACCAACAGAAGGAAAACACACACACACACACATTTCTAACATCACCAACTCTCTCCCCCCCCCCTGCTGCCGAAATCACCATCACTACCACCACCAACAAAATAACAGGCATTAGACATTCCCTCAGAGTAAAGGATTGGAAAAAGATTTTCCAAGCAAGTGGACCTAAAAACCAAGTTAATCTAGCCATTTTAATATGTAACAGAATAGACTCAAACCAAAATTAATCAATAGAGACAGAAGGACACTTTATGCTTATCAAAGGAAAGATCCGCAAAAATGTTATTTAAATTTTAATACTTATGCCTCAAATGCAAGGGCACCCACGTTTGTAAAGAAAATTATACTTTAGCTTAAATCACACATCAACTCTCACACATTGAGAGTGGAAGACTGCAGTACCCTGCCCTTACTAAAGGACAGGTTAGCCAGACAAAAACTAAACAGAGAAACACTGGCGCTAATAAACATCTTGTACCAAACGTACCTAACACATCCACTGAACATTTTATCTAAACAGAAAAGAATGCACTTTCTTCTCAGCACCTCATGGAACTTTCTCCAAAATTCACCATGTACTTGGTGACAAAACCAGTCTGAATAGATACAAGAAAACTGAAATAATGCCCTATATCCTATCAAACAACCACAGGTTAAAGCTGGAATTCAACAATAACTGAAACAAGAGAAAGCATACAAACATGGAAACTGAACTGCTCTACTGAATGACTTCTGGGTCAAGGGAGAAAGAAAGAGTTTAAGGACTTCCTAGAATTCAATGAAAATGACTGCACAACTTACCTAAACTCATTTGATACAATGAAAGTTGTGCTAAGCAGAAAGTTTATAGCAGTAAGTGCCTTCATAAAGAAGTTTGAAAAAGACAGAATATTAAAAGCAGTAAGGGAAAAAGGTCAAGTAACATACAAAGGCAGAGCTATTAGAATTACACTTGACATCTCACCAGAGACTATGAAAGCTAGAAAATCCTGGACAGATGTCATACAGACCCTAAGAGAACACAAATGCCAGCCCAGGCTACTATACCCAGCCAAACTCCCAATTACCATAGATGGAGAAACCAAGATATTCCATGACAAAACCAAATTTTCACAATATCTTTCCATAAATCCTCCACTACAAAGGATAATAGATGGAAAACACCAACACAAGAAGGGAAACACTACACCCTAGAAAAAACAAAAAATTAATATTTCAACAAACTTTGAGTTTAGACGATAGCTACAAAAACATAATTCCACATCTAACAACAAAAATAGCAGGAAGCAACAATCACTTTTCCTTAATACCTCTTGACATCAATGGACTCAATTCCCCCAAAAAGGCATATACTAACAGACTGGATATGTAAACAGGACCCAGCATTTTGCTGCATGCAGGAAATGCACCTCAGTGCAAAGACAGACACTACCTCAGAGCAAAAGGTTGGAAAACAATTTTCCAAGCAAATGGTCCCAAGAAACAAGCTGGACTAGTGATTCTAATATTGAATAAAATCAAATTTCAACCAAAAGTTTTCAAAAAAGATAAGGAAAGGCACTTCCTACTGGTCAAAGGTAAAATCTACCAAGAAGAACTCTCAATTTTCAACACCAATGCTCCAAATGCAAGGGCACCTAAATTCATAAAAGAACCTTTACTAAAGCTCAAAACACACACCACACCCCACACAATAATAGTGAGAGACTTCAACACCCCACTCTCGGCAATGGACAGATCATGGAAACACAAATTAAACAGACACAGTGAAACTAAAAGAACTCAGGAACTAAATGGATCTAACAGATATTTATAGAACATTGTACACTAAAGCAAAAGAACATACCTTCTTCACAGTACCTCATGGTACCTTCTCCAAAACTGACCATATAATTGATCACAAAACAGGCCTCAACAGACACAAGAAGATTGAAATAATCCCATGCACCCTATCAGACCACCATGGACTAAGACTGGTCTTAAATAACAACAACAACAACAACAACAACAACAGCAACAACAAAAAACAGAAAGCACACCTACACATGGAAGCTGAACAACATTCTACTCAATAATAACTTGGTTAAGGAAGAAATAAAGAAAGAAAATAAATACTTTTTAGAATTTAATGAAAAGGAAGACACACCATACCAAAATTATGGGACACAATGAATGCAATGGTAAGAGGAAAACTCATAGTTCTAAGTGCCTCCAAAAAGAAACTGAAGAGAGCTTACACCAGCAGCTTGACAGCACACCTGAAAGCTCTAGAACAAAAAGAAGCAAATACACCCAAGAGGAGCACATCGCAGGAATGAACCTAACTCAGGGCTGAATCAACCAAATAGAAAAAAAAAAAAAAAAAAAAGAGCTATACAAAGAATCAACAAAACCTGGAGCTGGTTCTTTGAGAAAATCAACAAGACAGATAAACCCTTAGCCAGACTAACAAGAAGGCACAGAGACAGTATCCAAATTAATAATATCAGAAATGAAAAGGGAGATATAACAATGAAATATATCTTAAAACGATTGTTTTGTTTGTTGTTGAATATTAACAGTTGAAAATATTAAAATCATGTTCTACAAAAAAAAAGAAATGGAAGCTGAATATGAAAATTATATCAGGAAGGTGTACAGTGACCTAACTAAAGTTTTATTAAGCACTGTCTGAATCTGCCAGTAGATATTGGACTAGAAAAAAAGATAATGCCACTGGAAAAAAGAAGAAAGAAAGAAAAAAAGAAAAGAAAAGGAATATAGAGAGGAGCATCTAGCACAAGAGCATGAAGTGACCCACAGTGTACCAGGACCAGCAAGGGGAACCAGAGAAGGGCACCTGACTCCAAGATTTTTTGCCAGTTCCCTCTTCTCCCCTACCTGCCCATCCGGGGGAGAGCACACAGCTGCCAGTGGATGAGAAAAACCCCAGCTCTCTCACTATACTGAACTTACCATAGGTAGAGGTAGAGAGAATGGATCAAGCCACCTGTGAACGCTCAGGCCAGTCCAGGTCAATGAGCATGAAATGGAGTCCCTTGTAGTGTCTTGCTGTGTCCCGAGAAGGTCTTGGGGCAGTCCCATCTATGTGAGTGAGCCAGGTCTGGGTGCCAACATCCAGAGAAGTAAGCTCAGGTCATGGCCCCAAAACAAGTACCTTGGTCTGAGCCAACAGAATGTCAGGCTTCTTTCCTATAGAATAATAAATCCATGTTCGGAAGACTCTCCAAGCCAGGGAACATCTCTATATCAGAGGAAGAACTGTGGAGTTCAACAGTGCCTGCTCCACAGTCAGCTGTGGCCCCTTACATAGGCTCCTGGTGCAGCCAGCATGTCTGGCCTCCTGAAGGCACTGAGTTATTTATGGACTAGGAATCCAGACCAGAGACACCAAGTAGCCGAAAATTGACCCTCCTGCCTTATCACCCCCTCCTATTTATCTGAGAAGAGGTCAGAAACTGACATTGTATATTCATCCCTGGCCCCCAGAACCTGTCACTACACCTTTACTTACCAACAGACCCTGTCACCAGACACAGCTGCCTCACTGCCAAAGACAGTTTAATGGATGCAGATAGTGATGAACTTCACAGAGGCTGGTGTTCCGAGGGTGCGGGCAGCCACCTGTGCTATTGTAGTGGGGAGTGCCCTCCTCCTTGTAACCTGTACAGAGACATCATGCACTGCTCTGGCATGACTATGGTTTCTGAGCAGCTGCTGGACTTAATTAAATGGCCCTCCGTGGGTTTCTCTTGGAGATGATGACCCATGTAAAACCCCCATCCACCTGCAAAGCAGATCCCCTAGATGTGCCTGCTCCTGCCTGATCCTAGCCCTGCCTCTGTCTGGAACCCACCCAGACATGAACAGGCTTCTAATTGCATGGTGGCTTGCCAGGGCCTTCCCACATCATTAGGATTCATCAACATAATGCCTTGGCTCCAGCCACAGCTGCCCAGCCAATCATGGGCCACCTTGACCTCAGGAAGGAGGTGACTTGAGATGTGAGCTCCTGCTGAGACCTCCTTTGCATCACTGTCAATGAGGAGGGGCTCCAGAAGGACTTGCCACCAAAAGCATGCTGAAGCCTGCCATCAAATATTGATAAAGGGAGAGGGGAGAGGACTATGTAAATGAGTTATCAATGGCCAGGCCTGGCTCTCAGGCCCTGCAGTCAGGGAGGGGCCTACATGGTGGGCTTGCTGTTATTGTTGGTTTTTGGTGAAACTCCTTATTTGATTTATTGACTTGAATTAATTTTTATTGGTTATTTTCTTTATTTAAATTTCACATGTTATCCCCCTACCTGGTTCCTTCCCTGCAACCCCTCCCCCCCCTCGAAGCCAACCATTGGATTGAACCAAGGTCCCTAACAGAGGAGTTAGAGAAAGGACTGAAGGCTGTTTCTTTAAAACAGGGGCACTCAGGTTATTTTTACTCTGAAACAATTTGTGGAGCATGTTTGTTAGATTAGGCTCATGAGGCAAACACCACACAGGCATTCAAGGTCAGAGCCACTAGCTTGCCACATGGGTGACCTGCCTTCCCAGGAGGAGAGGGTGAGGCCTGAACCACATGCTCCTAAGGCAGCCCAGGCTGGGCCTATAGACTGCAAGCCCTAGAGGCAATGAGGAATGGGGATGGGAAGCAGGTATGTGAGACAAGAAACTTCTGGAAGATTTCTTACCTTTTGAGCTTAGTGAGACCTTTGAGAATGTTCTGAGCTTTCAGCAGCATTGTGTTGTGTTACTTAGGGCTCTTACACTGTCTCCTTTTATCCTACATGCGCCTGTGCCCACCCTGTTAGGAGACAGTTTCCTGAGTCCAGTCATCTCAGAAACTCCTTGGAATACCTTGCTGACAGGGTCAAAACTGAGTTTATGTTCCTAGGCTCCACAACCTAACTCCTTCCTGTTCTGCTCCTTCAAGTGTTCCAGGTTTGTCTGATGGCCAGTGGAGGATGTAAAAAGGGAAGACAGCTGTTATCCCTTTATGTAAACTAAGGCACACAAGTCATAAGTGTGCTGCCTGTCTTGACTTAATTAATGTGTGTGACTTGCCCACTCCTTTGTTCCCTTAGCATTCTAAACTTCTGGGCCAGAGTCCAGAAAGGGACCTGACTGCAAAAGCTAAATCAAGGACCCTGAACCAGGTGACCCAGATAAGGCCCAGAATGTCACCAATGTTAATTTCCTTCCTTAAGCCCTTATGTCAAAATTGGTCAATACAACAACCCCCCCCCCTTGCTTTTTGTTTCCATTCTATAAAAAGGTTGTACAGTCTCCATTCAGGGACACAGTTCAGATCATGAAATGGCTACCTTCCTTAGCACTCAGAAAATAAAGCTTTCATTTTTAAGCTTCAAAAAAAAAATAGGCACTATCAATCACAGGTCATTAATATCTCTCAATATAAATGGACTTAATTCCCTAATTAAACACACACACACACACACAAGCAAATAGAATGGATGTGAAAACAAGACACACCATTGTAGTGCATACAAGAAACGCATGCCAGCAATAAAGATAGTCATTACCCCAGAGTACAGGGCTGAACCAAAATTTTTCAAGCAAGCAGACCTAAGTATCAAGCTGAGTCAAACCAAGATGAAAACCTTCTAATATCTAATATTATAGACTTTCAACCAAAGGTAATCAAAAAAGACAGGGAAGGATGCTTCATACTTATCAAAAGAAAATTCTACTAATATGATATCTCAATTCTAAACATCTATGTCTCAAACACAAGGACAACCACGTTTGTAAGAGAACACAGTTAAAGCTTAAAGCATACACCAAACCCCACAGATTATTAATGGGAGACTTCAACACTTCTCTTTCACCAATCTACAGGTCATCCAGACAAAAACTAAACGGAGAAATAATAAAACTAACAGATGTTATTGATCAAATGGACCTATGTAATATGTGTAGAATATTTCACCCCAAATCAAGAGCATGTAACTTTTTCTCATCACCTTCTGGAACTTTCTCCAAAATTGACCATATCGTTGGTCACAAAGAAAGCCTCTTCAGATACAAGAAAATTGAAATGACCCCTTGCATCCTATCAGAACACAGTAGGTTAAAGCTGGACTTCAATAACAACAGAAAAACCAGAAAGCCTACACACTCATCGGAACTGAACAACTCTCTACTCAATGATCTCTGGGTCAAGGAAGAAATAAAGAAATTAAAGACTTTCTACAATTCAATGAAAATGAAAGCACAACATACCTGAAATTTAAGGGACACACTAAAAGTGCTGCTAAGAGGAAAGTTCATAGCACCAATGGCCTCCATAAAGAGATTAGAAAGCCTGCATTCCAGAAATTTAAAAGTACGTCTGAAAGCTCTAGTAAAAGAGGCAAACACACACAAAAGGAGTAGACAGCAGGAAACAATCCAAATCAGGACTGAACTCAATCAATTAGACACAGAGAAAACAACACCAAGGATCAACAAAATCAAGAGCTGGTTCTTTGAGAAAATCAACAAGATAGACAAACCCTTAGCCAAACTAAAAGGCATAGAGACAGTATCCAAATAAACAAAATCAGAGGTGATAAAGGAGACATAACAATAGAATATCAGAAAATTCAATGAATTAATAGGTTTTATTGAAAAACCTGTATCCACAAAGTTGGAAAGTCTTAATGAAATGGGCTTTTTTCTTCTAGACACATACCACTTACCAAAGTTAAATCAAAATCAGGTAAACTATTTAAACAGCCCTATACTCCCTGAAGAAGTAGAATCAGTAAAAGTCTCACAACCAGCTCTTAACTTCTTGCTCTCTTGCCTCTCTCTTGCTCCTTGTGCCCCCCTCCCTTCCCCTCTCTCTCCATGTGACCATGGCCAGCCTCTATGTCTCTACTTTCTCCTTCTGCCTGCCTTTCTCTGACTCTGCTACCCTCTTAACTCCCCTCCCCATGACCTACATAAGCTCCATTCTATACTTTAAGAGAAAAGAAAAAAAAAGTCTCATAACTGAAAAGCCCAGGACCAGATGGTTTTAGTGCAGAATTCTACCAGAACTTCAAAGAAGAACTAATACTTCTCACACTAGTCCATAAAATAGAAACAGAAGGAACACTGCCAAACTCATGGTATAAGCAACAGTCACCCTGATACCTAAACCAAGAAGCCCTGAACAATGAAAGAGAACTTCAGACCAATTCCTTTTATAAACATTGATGCAAAAATACTCAAGAAAAGACTTGCAAAACAAAAGCAGAAGCACATTAAAAACATCACCCATCATGATCAAGTAGACTTCATCCAGGGATGCAGGAATGATTCAATACATTGCTAGGGTTTCTTCTCAAAGATAAAAATGTTTTTAAAACAGAGTGATGGGTGCATAATTTTAATGACATACTAAGAAAGCACTACTAGATTGTATACTTTCAAAGAATGAACTTAGTACATAAGTGTATTACATACCTGTAAACCCATTATTATTGAAAGATAAATTATGTTTATTTCATGTGTATGTATATCTTGCCTACATGTATGTGTGTTCACTGTGTGCATGTCTGGGCCTGTGACAATGCAAGAGGATTTGGATAGCCTATAATTGGCTTTGAAGATGGTTGTGAGCTGCCTTGTAGGTGTTATTGTAGGTTGCAGGGTTTGTAGCTGACAGATATTGAGGATTTCCTTTGTCCTCCAGTAGCAACAGGTTTCCTTCCAATCTTATGAACTCTGGTTAGTAGGGTGGAGAGTTTAGTTAAACCCAGCTCAACCTATTGCACTATGATGACAGAAAGGTTACCTTCAGAAATCAGTCCTAAACATCAGATTGTGTAGACCATCCAACAGTCTTGGCACTAGCCTGTGCTGATAGTTGAGGCTTTATGTAGGACCCTTTGGTTAATGACTCAACAGGTTGCAACCCATTCCTCTTACTGGAGGTGTAACTTGGTGGCACAGGATGTGTAGTTGGAGCCTTGTCTCCTCTGTCAGTTTTTGGCTCCATAAGGATCCCTTGCATAAATGTATAGAAGGCTGCTAGAGTAGCCGATTTCCATATAGCTTTTCAAAGGGCCTTTAGTGTTTGTGGTCCCTCCCCTTATTTCCTACTTTACCTAGGCCTGCATGCCAGGGCTGTGGGTGCTTACATAACCGAAGGAAACGGACCCTCTACATTATCAGGTAGGAATCCCTGGGCAGCCAACATGGGTGACCTGGATACAATGGAGAGACTCAACTCCAGTCAATATCATGTTGATGAATAGGAGGGGCAGGTAACGGAGCCTGAAAGAGGTGAGGGCAGTGGAAGGGTGTACCCCATGCCTCTACCTTTCTCTCCCAATTGCCTATTAAACCCTCCTGTTCTAGCTTTTCTTTCTCTCTTTATAACACTATACACTACTTCCTCTTCCTTGGGAGATAGCATTCTCCCACTGGTTTCTTACAAGATAGTAATCCTGTGTGGTTATTTAGATTGTAGATCTCATTTCAGATCCTTGAACACTAACATCCTTAAAAGAGGCCACATAACATATTTGTGGTGTTGGGTCTGGGTTTGGCAACACAGGATGATCATTTTTGCCCCATCAGGCCAGTTAGGTCCACATATTGGCAGGGCTGCAGGGTTGCAAAGGATCTGAACCATCACCTAACTCCCCTCAGTATTCCCTTTGAAAGCCATGCACGAAGATCTAGTGCAGAGTCAAAACTGACAGTGCTTTGCCCAGGAGGGTGGGCTCCTGCCACCACAGTCTGAGGCAGCCATGCATAGAGCATAAGCATAGCACCATTGTGTGCTCAGAGCATGTCACTGTGGTTATGCTAGCAGAGCTGTACTGCTGCTACGTGCTGAAGTACAGTTCACTTCACAGTGAACTGGCTGTGCTCTCCTGCTTTTTACTTGCAAGACTTGCCTTTTTTTGTTATTGTTTTCTTTCTTTCTTTAATTATAGAATTTTGGAGGCAGTGATCAGCTAAAGGGAAGGGAAGAGAGGGAAGAGGGTTCGTGGGCGGCCCTAGGCTCCAATAATGGAGGAAGTCCTCAATGATGACACCCAGACAGTAAATATTCGCAGAAGGGGACGCTGGTACACCCGCCTGTGGCATTCATGTCTGGGCCTTAGATGCATGCATCCTCAAAAAAAAAAGAAATTTCGTCTCCACTGGATTGGCTATGATCCTATAGGTCCATTACAACGAGCAGCTAGTATGGGTGACCTGGATACAGTGGAAAGATTAATCCACTCCAGTCAACATCATGTGGATGAATCTGATAGAAGAAACAGGTAATGCCGCTTGAAATTGGTGAGGGGGGTGGACAGAGGCGGGTGGGACCTGTCAGGTATACTCAGAGACAAACAGGGAGAAAAATCAACTTCCAGGGCCACATCCTAATGGAGGAGAGATGGCATGCTTAGGTTCATTTTCTCTGGGGTCCCCTGCATTGTCTACGTGTTTAATGCTCTTAGGCATATGAGACCTGCATACCCTGGAACACCAGCTCCTAGACCTTAATCAAACTACATCACTTTATTTTTATGTTACACTAAAATTTTCAAGACACTCACCCACAGCATCACACACATAAACATACACACACACACACACACACACACACACACACACACACACACACACACACACACACACACAGGTGTTTTGCCTATGTGCATTTTTATGCAGCATGTGATAGAATCAGGTTCATGGTCCCCTGGAATTGGAGCTATACATAGTTGTGAGCTGCCATGTGGGTGCTAGCAATCAAAACTGAGTGCTCTAGAAAACATATCTAGATCTCTTAACGGCCAAGCCACCTGTCTAGATTTGTCTTAATATATAGGCCATTAATATTAATATACAACACTGGAAAATTTATCACAAGATAAATCTTCAACCTAAATGGAAAAATCACTACAAAATCTTAGATCAATATGACCCATTTATGCTAATGGATCAAACAAAGACATTCTGAACTGGAACAATGACCCTGTCCCCCGCCACGACCATCCCTGGTACTCGTCTTATATACATGTTGTTTGTGCATTGATACACATGTGAAGGGACTGACATTGTCTTCCTCTCACTTTTCTGTGCCCCACACATGCAGAACTAAGTGTGTGGTGGTCAGAGGACTTGCCACTTTACAGTTCTTTCCTGGCACATTGTGGGTTCTGGGGACTGAACTCTGACCATCAGAGCCCCTGGTGGGTTCCACCCAATAGTCCCCCAGTTTTAGAGACGTTCACTCACCCTAATCCCATGGTATGTTTGATTTACTCTCTTGGAGCACACTGATTCTCAGACTTGCAGGCAAGTAAGGTTTGGGGATCGCCATGTCCCCACATCTGCATTCAGGTTTCCAGGGCA
The DNA here is from genome assembly GCF_000001635.26 of Mus musculus. Lineage (NCBI taxonomy): Eukaryota > Metazoa > Chordata > Mammalia > Rodentia > Muridae > Mus > Mus musculus. Next base: position 71,855,943 of record NC_000074.6, on the reverse strand, counting down.
AGTGTTTTACCAATTGAGTTTTACCAACCATCCCAGCCCCTCATTCTTATTTCCTATTTTTAGGTCGTACTAGGTTATGAAGGGGAATCAATGACACAACTGAAGATTTCCTGTAGTCCACATGCTTCTTGAACATTTTGTAGTTCTAAGAGGCTTTAGGTTGGAGCTTCATATAAATAATAGATGAATAAATTATAAATAATAGTTTCAAGATATTCTTTTGCTTATAGAATGTCTTCTTTAAAGACACTGAATTGTCTAACTGTAGTTTTTCATTCTGTCAGCCCATTCATTCCCCACACATAACTTAGATATCTACTGTGTAGAATACACATTCTGCTCTTTCTCCAGATCTTTCCAGTCTTATACCATTATGTTTCTCTGCCCAGTCAAGCTTCTTTACATTCTATAAATTTAAATGTTAAATGAACTGAAGCATGCTCATTGGAACCCTAGTTTCATTGTGCTTATAGCCTTTTGAATATCAAGCATGGGAACTAGGATGGCATAGGTTATCACCTTGTAGAGATATTGACCCAATTTTGGTGTGAGTCCAGGAGCACATTGACCATTTTATGGCAAAGCATGAGGTCCTCCTTTGCTACCATCTAGTGCCTGGATTACCATGGATACTGTATCTATTACCTAACAACTAGGTTGTGCTCCCCCTGCTACCAGGTATGGAAACACTACTCATGGGCATAAAAAAATGGAATGTGGAAACAAACAAAAAAAAATCAAAGAATTGATAACTGAGTGTTTAGAGTTTTGTTTGTTGTTTAGAATTTACATAGATATGAGAGATCATTGCCATTTACCTGTAAATTGTGCCATATTTTGTTCAATGTAAGGCACAAAGGGTTTCATGATAACCCTTTATTTTGTAGAGAAACATTTAAAAATATTGGCAATTATAGTTATAAAATAATAGAAATGATAAATGACATTCCAATCTTAGGGAGGCTAAAATGTGAATGAAAAAGGAATGTGATCCCAGTGTCACTGGCCACTATTTAGGATGAGTTAGGAGGATTATCATGTTCAAGACTTGAATGGTGAAGAGAGTTATTTTTAAAGAAATGTAAACTTCTTTGAATAGAAAAGTTTTATATGTGTACTGTTGATAGAATCCTGTTTTACATTCACTGAAATGTTGTGCTTGTTATAACAAGGAAGAGAAATCATTATCATGATGAGCAAATGCTGAACTCTCAGGAGCTGTAAATGCTTGTAATGTTCTAGCAGAGTTCTTGCCCATCCAACCTGAAGCCTCCCAGCAGCCCCGGGTAAGATAACAGCTATACTTAATCTCCATTCTTTGGATCTGGAAATGGAGTCATGGAGCTCATAGAAATCCCAGGTAGTCACTAGTGAGTACCAGATATTAGAGTAGGATTTGAATTCATGCTGAGATGAACTTACTGGGAACTTTTCTATGATTCTTTGTACAGGGATGAAGGTCGTGAGAGAACACCTGCCTTATGTGGGGACAGCCATGCACTATATCCCTAGCACAGTAAATGAACATTTGAGTAGTCATAAATAAATAAGGCAATTCCAGTTATTTTCTTATATCAGAAGAAAATTAGCTTCATAGTATGTGGTGCTTAAAGGAGATGGGGCTCTTATTTAGCATTTGGGAATGTCCCTAAATGTCCTTTCCATTTGCAGGACGTCACTCCATTATGCATGTGCCCACAACCATCCAGACGTGGTGGCACTATTATTAGAAAATAATTCCAGCATTGATATCCTGGATGATGCAGGCTGTACACCCTTGATTAAGGTAGCTATTGGCCATCTGTTTTGATATGAACTGGACTAGAGGTTGTCCTTGTTTGGTTTCTGTTGCTGTGATAAAACACTGATCAAAAACAACTCAGGAAAGGAAATGGTTATTTGGCTTACATTTACACATCACAGATCATTCTCAAGGGGAACCAGGGCTGGAGCTCAAATCAGGAACTGGAGGGAAGAACTAAACTGGAGTTCACAGGAGAATACAGCTTTTCTATGGCTTTTTCCAAGGCTTGCTCAGCCTCTTTTTTTTTTTTTTTTTTTTTTTTTTTTTTTTTAATACAACTGAGGACTTTGTCCCAGGCATGTACCAACCCCTAAAATCTGGGCTTTTCTACTTTCATCTAAATTTAAAAAAAAAAAAAAAAAGTCCATATAGTTGCCCAGAGGCCAGTTTCATAGAGGCATTTCCTCCAGTGAGGATCTTTCCAGGTGTGTTAAGCTTGTGTCACATTGGCAAAAAGAAAAAAAAAGAAAGAAAAAGAAAAAAAAGAAAAAAATCCAAACCAAACAACTAATCTCTGCACTGCAACAACAAACCAGCACAGACCATAATTCTTAGAATATCTAGGTGTGTTGACAGAACCCTTAAATTCTACCACTGGGAAAGAGATGTGGTGGAGACATTATAAAGTTAGGCAAACCTGGGGGTTCTTAAAAGACCTTGTGTCTAAAGAGAGTGATAATATGCAGAAGTGAAACTCTATGTTTTATTTAAGGGAAACTATTCAGTGCAATGGTAGAAAACATCTCTCTTGACTTCCTTGAATTTAAGATGTATTTCTTTGTACAATTTTACAGGCCACCCAACGAGACAATGTGGATTGTGTTTCTGTATTGCTCACCCACAATGCGGATCCAAATCTGATAGATTTCAGTGGGAACACAGCCTTCCACCATGCTGCATCCAGGGGTAACATAAGTATTGTAAAAATGCTCCTTGAGCACAACGTAGACATTGAAGCCAAAACAGAGGTAAAGATCACTCAACTTCATTCCCAGGGCACCTCTAGCAGTGACACGCACATCTATTTTCTACACACAGAAGCTCATGCATTCTCACTGAATCTGTTCAGAGGAACACATTTTTTTTCTCCATCTTTGTTTTTCATATTTTTTTGTAGTTCATTCAAAAAAAAAACCAGCATAGCGTATTTTATCTCAGAATTGGCCTTGATTTTAAAATTCAAAAATAAAGAATTTAGGACCATACAAATATCACATATACACAGACAATAAAAATAAATTCATTTCAAGTTAAATGATTGTAGAATAAATAGAAATGTGTTGGTGCAAAGAAGGTACTGATATGTGTTTGGCTTAGGATAAGGGTAGACTGGAAAATGAAAGAGGTGACAGGCAAATTAAGAAATTTGGTCATTGGAGAAAATATGCCCAAAACGTTATTTAAGTTTTAAAAAGTTTTGGTGTACATGGGAGATGCTGTCCAGCTTGTGAGATAAATTCTTAGTTTAGAAAAGAAATATATTTGAAATACAGGTTGAGAAACTCTGCCCCAGACCCCTCCTGAGCACACTCCTTCAACAGGGGCATAGCACAGTGTACTCTGTATTCTGGGCTGTGGCAATGGAGGCCCCACTCCACGGAGCTAAGAAGATTGCAATCCTTGAGTGTTTGGGGAGAGTTCTGGAAGGGAGTGGTGTTATAGGCAGTGTTGGACAGGGAAAAAGTGTGTCAAAGGGAAAAGACAGCTGTGTGTGGGAAAGTGCAGCAGGTGTTGTAGGGTGAATGATCCCTTGTGACTCTTTTCTTGTCTATTTATCTTCACAAAATCGGTGATGAGCAGATTGTTGAGAAACAAGTAGTTTTGTAAAATGCAATATTTTTTCCTTTATAGTATGGCATGACACCGTTGCAACTTGCAGAATTTGAAGAGAAACCTGAAATGGTAGAATTTTTAGCAGCGAAGTGTGCAAAAAGGTACAGTTTCTTCCTTTCTTCAATCTTAGTGCTGCTCTTGAGGGTGACAATTGCTTAAGTCAGGAGTATTAAAATGATAGGGAGATTGTAAGAAACTCAGAGGCACATAATTAGGAAGCTTAGCACACATGAAGTGGGAGCTGGAAAAGAGACAGTTTCACCACAACAAAAAAGAGCATGCACCAGGGATCACTGCCTAGTTCAGGAGTTCACCTCATGAGCCATCCACCAAGCCAAAGGATAACCAAGATCAGTTGTTGCTCCATTGCCATATTTTTACTTTTGACAGTGTTTGTCACTGAATTAAGGGCCATAGGTGTCGTGTCATTGGCAAATGTTCTATTATGGATAAACACCCACAGTCCCTAAATCTGAAATTTTATAACTTATGACCCCAAAGATGACAGCATAAGCCATTTCTTTAGAATTATACTGTACATAATCACAGGTAACAAACAGTGTTTCCAAATGATGTCTGAGTCTTGAAATGTCCAAGTCAGCAGAAAACTACCTTTCACTGGGAGATGTTCTTAAACTGTCCTAGCACAGGTACCCAGCAACTTTGGTGATTCCGCAGTTCAAGACATTTTTCTTCCACATTTCAGATGGAGCTTTCAAAATGGATATATAAGTAGTTCATTTCTTTCCACAGAGTTTACTACACTAGCATTATAAATCTTGTACTGAATTCTGTGAATGTTTATCTCTGAAAGAGGTTGCTCTTACAATGCCACATGCATGCCCTTTCCATATGGAATACATCTGTTTATGCTGAAATTTTCTTTTTAGTAGACATGTATACCTGTTGTTTATGTTTAGCCATAATTCCCAATAACAGTTCTGTGCTTTAAGACACATTTCAAACCTTTAATGATTTATGTAAAATTTTTATTTTATTTTTTTCTTATTCATGTTACATCTAGTTCACTGCCCCACCCTCCTGGTCACCCAATCCCACACTTTTTCCCTGTCCCTCCTACACTTCACCTCTGAGCAGTTTGGGACTCCATGTATGTCCACACCCTGGCACTTCCTCTCTCTCTGAGGACAGAAAAGCAGCTCAGCTAGAAGGATATATCCCAGGTAGAATGAAAAGCTTTTTTTGATACCACCCATCCCAGTTGATTGGAACCCATACGAAGACCTAGCTGCCCCTCTGCTACATAGGTGCACAGAGATGTCTGTCTGGGTCATGTTTTGTTCTTTGGTTCTTTGTTCCATCCCTAAAAGCCCCGAGGGTTCAGGTTATTTGAGTCTGGTGGTCAGTCATCCTCTGGAGTTCCTATCTCCTTCAGGCCTGGAATCCTTCCTCCTAGACTTCCATAAGTGTCTACAGCCATACCACCCTGAGCACTCCCAATCTTGTCTTTAATGCTTTTAGTGTGTGTGTGTATGTGTATGTGTGTATGCACTTTTGTTTGTGTTTTAATTAAGAGCTAATTATTCCTATTTAGAAAAGGTGGGAGGATAGCAATCAGCAATCATAGTCAATTATAAAAAAGGGAATTCAAAATTTTGTCTAGTCCTGTTGACCCATGCATTTTATCCCAGAACTTGGGAAGTAGGACATAAACAGTTTTCTGTGAGTTAAGGCCAAAATGCTCCATAGAGCAGTTTTCAGACCAGCATGGATACATAGTGAGATCCTGATTTAAAAAAATATTGTTTGTAAACATCTAAAGTAAGATACAGAAGAGACACAAATATAAAGTACTTAAAACACTTGCTAAATGTTTTTCTTATGACTAGCACAATAATGCTAACTTTAAAATCTATGTCACAGCACTGGATCATCAGCTCAGAGAACTGAAGTGAAGCATGTCAGGTTTAATGAAGGTAAGGTTTTTATAGTGAATATAAATATGGTATATAGTACCAGTCCTATTACCCTAAATAAGAGTAGAGATTAAGCTCCTTTCCCACTGAGTCCAGACAAGGCAGCTCAACTAGCAGACAGGAATCCAAATGCAGACAACAGTGTGAAGCGGTCCTCCCTTCAGTTTATAGAGAACCCACATGAAGACCAAGCTGCACATCTGCTACATATGGGGAGGGGGTCTATGTGAAGCCCATGCATGCTCTTTGATTGGTGGTTCAATCTCTGTGAGCCCTCATGGGCCCAGGCTAGTTGATTGTGTAGGTTTTCTTGTGGTGTCCCTGACCCCTCAGTCACACTGTCCTCCTTTGAGTTCAATGCCCTTCCCCAACTCTTCCACAAGACCCTCCAAACTCCCCTTGATGTTTGTCTGTGGTTCTGAACATTTGTTTCCATCCTCTGCTGGATGAAGCCTCTTAGAAGTGTTATCCTAGGCTCCTGTCTACAAGCATAGCAGACCATCATTAATGGTGTCAAAGACTGGCTCTCTCCCACAGTGTGGGTCTCAAGTTGGGCCAGTTATTGGGTGGCGATTCCCTTAATCTCTGTTCCATTGTAATCCCTGAATATCTTGTAAGTAGGATAAATTTTGGGTTGATGTTTTTGTGAGGGCATTGGTATTCCCCTCCTTCCACTGGAAGTCCCTCCTGGCTACAGGAGATGACCGCTTAGGGCTCCATTTCACCTGCTGCTAGTTGACTCACCCCTATAGATTCCTAAGAGCCCCCACTGTCCCTGGTCTTAGTTTCATCACAGAGGTGCCTCCCCTCAGGTATCTCTTCTCCCTGATACCACCCTACTCTTGCTCCCCACCTTAGTTCTCCTCTCCATCTCCCACAAATTTCCCTCCCTAAATCAAATCCTGATGTCTATTTTATTTTCCCTTCTGAGTGTTAATCAAGCATTTTCCTTTTGTGCCCTCATGTTTTAGCTTCTTTAAGTCTGTGGATCTTAGCATGATTATTCTGTACTATATGTCTGAAAAAGTACTCACTTCTAAGTGAGTACATACCATGCCTGTGTTTCTGGGTTTGGATTACATCACTCCAGATGATATTTTCAAATCTCATCCATCAGCCTGCAAATTTCATGGATTCCTTGTTTTATACAGTGGAATGATATTTCACTGTGTAGGTATACCACATTTTCTTCATCTATTTTTCAGTTAAAGTCCATCTCGGTTGTTTTCTGTTTCTGGCTATGACATATATAGGTTTTATTAACAGAGTTGAGCAACAGTCCTTGAGGTGTTATGGTGGAGCATGTTTTGGGTATATGCCCACGAGTGGTATAGCTGTGTCTTGAGGTAGAACTATTCCTAATTTTCAGAAAACAAACAAATAAACAAACAAACAAAAACCCTGCCAAAATACTTTTCAAAAGGGGTTGTAAATGTGTGCCCCCCCCCCACTATCAATGGAAGAGTGTTTCCCTTGCTCAATATTCTTGCCAGCTTGTCTGTCACTGTTCAGGAAATTGTCTACTGTACCAATGAATCAAGGATATTTCCCACCTTCTCTTCTAGTAAATTTAGTGTATCTGGTTTAGTGGTCTAGAGGTCTTTGGTGCTTGTGAACTTGAGTTTTGTGCAGGGTGATAAATATGGATCTATTTGCATTCATCCTCATGTAGACTTCCAGTTAGACCTGCAACATTTGTTGAAGATATTTTCTTTCTTTTTTCCATCGTATGACTTTTATGTCAAAATCAAGTGTTGGCGGGTGTGTGAACTTATTTTTGGGTCTTCGATTTGATTCCACTGATCAACTTGTTCGTTTCCATGTAGTTATACCATGCAGTTTTTATTCTGATTGCCCTGTGGTACGTCTTGAGATCAGGGATGATGATACATCCAGGAATTATTTTATTATATACAGTTATAGTTATCTTGCATTTTTTTTTGTTTTTGATAGAAAGCTAAGAATTGCTGTTTCACATTCTGTAAGTAATTGTGTTGGAATTTTGATGTGAAATGTATTGAATCTGAAGATGGTTTTGGTAAAGTGGTCATTTTCACTGTGTTAACCTTGTCCATCCATGAGCACAGGAGATCTTTCCATCTTCAGATGTTTTCTTCAACTTCCTTTTCAGGGAATTGAAGTTTTTGGTAGACATGTCTTTCAGTAGGTTGGTTAGAGTTATCCTGAGATATTTTAGATTGTCTGTGGCTGTTGTGAAGGGTTTTGTTTCTTGTCCCTTTTATCTTTTGCATAAAGGAGGGCTACTGATTTCTTTGGGTCAATTTTTTTATACAGCCATTTTGCTGTAGGGGTTTACCACCTTTGGTGTAGGCATTCTTTGGTAGATTGTTTGAGGTCTCTTATGTATGTGGGCAGCCTTGTTTAGTCTCTTCAGTTTCTCTCCATTTAAGTTGTTGGCTATTGGCTTGTCATATATTACCTTTATTTTGGTTAGATGTGCAAATTTTATCACTGAAATCTCCAAGACTTTCAACATGAAGGGGTGTTTGATTTTATCAAAGGTGTTTTTCAGCGTGCAATGTGACAAACATGTGAATTTTGTCCCAAGCCCCCATCCTGCCACCTGCAGATATCCATTCATTCTCATGGCCATCATGTCATCTCGCCCGTGTCTCCCTACATCTGATACTGAAACACCCCATTTCCCTGACAATCCCCATTCCCACCTAGTTCTCTCCTTCCATTTTGCTCCTATGACTACTTTATTCTCTGTTCTAAGTCAGGTTCAAACAACCTTGTTTGGTCCTTACCTCTTGTTTATCTCCTTTTGGTCTGTGGAGTATGGTATGGTTATCCTCTACTTTATTACTAATATCCATTTATAAGTGAGTACAAACCATCCATGTTTTCGGGGTCTGGGTTACTTCATTCAGGATGATATTCTCAAGTTCTATCCATCTGCCTGCAAAATTCATTGTCTTTACTATTAATAGGTGAATAGAATTTCATTGTATACACCGACCACATTCTCTTTTGCCATTTTTAAAGAATAATTTTTATTTTTAAAATTCTATGGGCACATGTGACCCTTGAAGCCCGAGGAAGGCATTCTCCTAGAGTTGGAGTTGGAGTTTTAGAGACAGTACTGAGAACTGAACTGCAGTCCTCTGGAAGAGCACTGAGTGTGCTTACCTGCTGAGCCGTGTCTCAGGACTATAATTCTTATTTTTTTTAATTTAATCTAATTTTTTTCACTTATTCACTTTATTTTTTAATTTACTTATTTATTTTCTTTATCTGCATTTCAAATTTTATCCCCTTTCCTCATTTCCCCTCCACCACCACCACCCCAATTCCATCCCTCCTCCCCCTTGCCCACTAACCCACTGACTCCCCCCTGTCCTGGCATTCCCCTACACTGGTGCCCATCACAAGACCAAAGGCCTCTCCTCTCCTTGATGTCCCACAAGTCCATCCTCTACTACATATGCGGCTGGAGCCATGGGTCCCACCATGTGTACTCTTTGGTTGGTGGTTTAGTCCCTGGGAGCTCTGGAGTTACTGGTTGGTTTATATTTTTGTTCCTCCTATGGAGCTGCAAACCGCTTCAGCTCCTTGTGTTCTTTCTCTAGCTCCTCCATTGGAGACCCTGTGCTCAGTCCAATGGTTGGCTGTGTGCATTTACCTCTGTATTTGTCAGGCACTGGCAAAGCCTCTCAGGAGGCAGCTTTATCAGGCTCCTGTCAGCAAGCACTTGTTGGCATCCACAATAGTGTCTGGGTTCCCACCCACCCACTCCCACTTCTTGGCCCTGGCGTTCCCCTGTACTGAAGCATATAAAGTTTGCACAACCAATGGGCCTCTCTTTCCACTGATGGCTGACTAGGCCATCTTCTGATACATATGCAGCTAGAGACATGAGCTCTGGTGGGGTACTGGTTAGTTCATATTGTTGTTCCACCTATAGGGTTGCAGATCCCCCAGCTCCTTGGGTACTTTCCTCTATCATCTTCATAAGATTGGATTAAAAGACATTTTATTTTGCTTTGATTGTGTTAGGATGTCCAGAGCTTGTAATAGTAGAATACCTGGGCTCTGGATGTGTCATATTGATTTAGTTCTACTTGACTGTGTTCTTATGCTGGCCTTTAGCTAACTGGTTATCCCTGGGAGTTTTTTGCACAGGAGTCCTGAGGTGGGCTGCCTTTGCCTGGACATTGGAAATCAGGGGACAGTGTATGTCTCCAAGAAACTGGGAAGAGCATTAGATGCTCCTGGTGCAGTAGGCCTGCTTAATTTGGGTTTAATTGTAGCCAAAGAATGGCACTCAGGGGAGAACAACTTGCAGCTCAACTCTGGGTTTTACTCTTTTTAGGAGTGGGGTTGAGACACGGGCTCACTAAATGTAGCTCTGTTTGTGCAGGGAGTCACAGTTTCTCCATCTGTTTTTGCCTCCTAAGTGTTGAGATTCAAATTGTGTGCCACCAGACTCAATCTATAATTCTTTCCAGAACCATTAGCCTAGAGTTAAAAAGAATCACAAGAAGTTATTTTTGAAACAGTTGTTTATTCTGGATTGTGCTCTCTATCAGGCTGAGAGAGTTCATTGAGGATCATCAGAAATGTGTATGTGTATTTATTTTTAGGCATTAATGTTTGATAAATTATTGTCATCTTCAATTTGAAATATACAGGGAATGAATAGGTCTATGCAAAGTAATTCGCTAAAAGTGAATATTTACTCTTGAATAGTCTCTAGATTGGTCTCATAGAAATTGATACTAACAATGAGTCTGATCGCTTTTATATGTAATGTTTTTCTATAGTTGTAATAAAACATATTTGGTTTTTCTTTTCAGAAGTCTTATATTTTGAAGAGGAAAGGCCTTTGTCCTGGTAAGGTTTAACAATTCCTTAATAGTAGGTAAATTCAAAGATAAGAAGCAAATTCTTGTTGTGAGTACTTTGAGAGCTGTGTCTTACAAGTCCCACAACATTATGAATATATTTTTTAGCTTGGAAACTTGCTCAGTTTAGTTCATAGGAACATGAACACTGTATTCACCCACCATTTCCAAGAACCAACTCTGCAGTTTGGAAAAAGAGCCTGCTGGGATTAGCTATGCACATGGATGTCCATTTAAGATTTATTGGCTTTTCAAAGCCTTACTGAATTCAATTTGTGAACTAAGACCCACACTAGTAGCTATCATTTCAGACATTTCTCTTGTCTGAGAGTTTACATAATTCTGGATGCTTCTCAGTTGTCAGTCATCACTACAGGATGCCAACAAATTTCTTTCCACTTCTGACAGAACTTTACATGCAAAGGACTTTTTTGTCAGGGGTAGCATCTTTCATAGCTGTTGGAAGACACCCATGTTTTCCAGAATGCTCCATCCATCAATGATCTGTTCACGTGATCTGTTTTCCACAGTAATGAATCCTTTAACTCTCAGTACATTATCTGAATGACAGTGTATCTAATAGTTATCTTTCTACAAAGGGGGCTTTTGTCTTACACATCAGTTGGACATGACCATAGAGGTGAAGGCCCATCCACTCCTGTCCAGGATGCTAGGTTAGACACAGCTTGATAGAAAACTAAAAGTTGTATTTCGAGCTAATTCTGTGCACATTAGGATTCATTACTTCCACAAGAGAGGACAACTACATTGTCCTCTTTATTTGTGCTATGTATCAACAAAACATTTTCTAAACATTATTAAATAGCTTACTGAATCCAAAGGTAATGTGGAAAGTGAAGATTCAAAAAATTTCAGGACTTAAAGCTCTTCAGAGACTCCTTGAAAAATGCATATGTTGACTTCTTTTTAATTCTAAACAGTTCCACAGTAAAACTGAAAGTGTCAACTAAATTTTATTGTTCTTTGCTCTTGTTACTCTCTTATTATTTTCCTAGAAATGCTTGTTTGGCATAGAAACAAGCAGACTGTGATATCAGGATTCAGTCATGCATGAGATAAGAAGGGGCAGCTTGAACATTATGAAAGCTCTGGTGGGTTGGTTAGAGTTCCTGAAATCTATTTGATGGTCCACAAAACATCCACTTGTGTGGTAACATCATAGTCAATGAAATGTGCACAAAGTATCATGAGAGAAGTACTTTGCTGTTCCAGGGGCAAGGACTGACATTGAGTCAAATCATTAAAAAAAAAAATCTGTCTGTATCATAACAAAGTCAGACGAGGTATCGGTGAGTGTGCGTGTGTGCATGCATGCTTGTCTGTATCTGTGTGTAGTTTTGTTGAGCTATATTTTGTGGGCTAAATTCTTCCCTTTCTTCCACATGAAAAGAAGTTGTAAGGAAAGTGTTCCCAAATGTAATAAACTGGTTAAAGAACAAGTTAATAGTTTTTATTGATTTGTAATGTAACATAAATTAGGAAATCAAACAACAAAGAATTCAAAGTCTTTGATTACTGTTTTATATGAAATTAAAATAACACTCTTAAAATATGCCACAGTGGAGCAAGACCACCAGGACAGCTTAAATCCATCTTGAAAAACTCTGTCCAGTATAATACAGGTAAGTTTAAGAGTAAGTACTCTATTGATTCTATCCCAATCATAAAAAGAGTTTTGTTCCTGCTAGAATAGAAACTAAGGAAATCAGATATGCCAATAGTAGTTATATCCTTTCTTAATTTGCTGTCAAACATTTTTAGGATTCAGAATTATTTAAGGAATTGTTTCTAAGAAATTTAAAATTGTATCACCTGAAATATGTTTGTTTATTTAAAATGAACTACGGATATATGTAGTGTCTTTTTATAAGTAAAAAGATTTTTCACCTATTCCACAGTGTAGATCCTCTCTAGTTAAATAACAGCAAGTTAACTTTGGTATGAAATGGATTTTTACTTAATTTTTATAATTGATATATATTACTGACTACATATTGTTGTATGTGTATCGGTGTCCATAAAATGTGGTCATGTTAAGCAAACAAAAATAGAGTATTTAATTACTTTCACTATGTTTTGAGGACTTAATGTCAGTACGGCACTCCGAATTTTTTTTTCCTTCATAGGATTTCTGAAATTCCACTTATTTGATAATTCATACGTTATCTTCTGGTTATTTTTATTTGTCTTCCATTTAATGTGAATATCCTGATACAATAAATAACTGGCTCAATTAGGAACTTTTAAAAAACTGAATGGTGTGTGAGTTTTGTAGGTAGTGCTATGGAATAAAAACTGCCATTCTCAGTATTCTATGCAACAGCCTCCATATGGGCTACTCTGACAGCACCTTTTCCCTGTAGTTCTATTAGTTACCAAATTTATAGTGATACTTGGTTTACATGCTACAAGACATAATTTGCAGAAAAAACTGCCACAGTAGAAGGAAGGTTGAGAAAATCCTATCATCCTGTAGTGCATGGCATGGAAGGGCCTATTGGTTCAGTCTGAATATGATTCTTACAGTGGGAGAAATAAAACATTTTTTCAGCAACTGTAACCACAGCATCTCTCCCACCTACTTTGCCTTTGGAAAACACCAGCCAGAGAATAGTGTAGAGGAATCTAAATGGCTGTCTTCACATAAGCATGCGATCAAATGCTATTAGTGTAATGTGGGTGAGTTTCTTTTAAGTTATTTCAGCATTAGAGTTTTCTTGTGGTGATGAGGATTGACAGAGGCCCCATACATGTGTATCATAAGGGCCACCAGAGGTCCACTTTCTCAGCCCATTTCTTGGTGGGACAAAGGCTGTGCTATGGCCATGAGCAATGCCCAGCAGGATACAGTGGACTTTTACATATTGCAAAGGAAGTAAACAACAATTGTTCATTTGTTAGCTTGTTTGCTGAGCAGGCTTTTTCCATACAGTGAAACCTGAGTCACTCAATGGTTTATATGCAGAAATAAATAAAAAAACCGTTTCATGTGAGGCATTACTCCCTTGGAATTATTGCTTCATTGTGTCTTCCATGCTTCTCTCTGGAGTAATACTTCAGTTTGCATAGCTACTAAGGGGGTCTTTCCAGCAGCTCATGCCATGGGAGGCAATGGAAGTTTATGCTGAGCTTCTTTGCATTGCAAATGAGCTAGGCACCAGTGCTAGAACTGAGGGCCTTTAGCATCTTCCTCAGAAGATCTAGAGTAGAGAAACACACTGATCTCTCTAGAGCTTTGTCACACTTGCAGCTGGAAATCCTTTGCAAAGGGCTTTGGGTCTCCTGTATTTGGCTATGTTGCAGAGCCATAGACTGAGCTTCCCTGTGCTAGGAATGGGTATCCCCCTCAGTGAAGGAAGTTCAAGTCAATACTTGGAGAAGTCCCTTCATTTCTGTCCAAGATGAGTTCGCTCACTTAGAGTTGTGCCAGCATCCCTAGGGCAGAGACAGAAAGCAGCAATGGCAACACAATTCACTGTGGGATAACACTTCAGGCTAAGATGACACTTTTTGTGTCTGATAGGGCTCAGGATCTTAGATATTTTGCAAATTTATTATGAATAGTAACTTTGGATAAAATTTTCTCTTCGAATTTTAAAAATATAAGAATGTGGAAAGGAAGAGTTCTAATATATTTATTCTTACAAATCAATATTCACCTTAAAAGCTTTTCATAAATGGTGTCAAAGCATATCAGGTCACAAAAATATTAGCCTCAGCACTGGCTACCATTGTTTAATGACAAATTTTGCCTTCCTCTTTTGTAGTTACTGAGAAAATTACTAGAAGAACATCACTTGGTTTCCTGAATTCCAAGAATGGTTTGTACAGGTGAGTGTGGACTGTAGGGGCTAACAGCTTCTGGGATAGGCAGAAGCCACAGAGCTTCTGGGGCAGACCACATTTTGGGCTCCAGACATCTGGGCACCATCCTTGAAAGAGGAGAGGTGTCCGGCCCACCCAGGAGGGCTTTGCCACAGCATCTGGGGGGAGACATCTTGGTTCCTGGATCCCGCCCAGATTAATCTGCATAGGTGAAAGTGTTGACTACAGAAGCTACACAGATTCTGGGATAAGCCCTCTTTCAGGCCTTCATCTTCTGCCAGGAGGGAGGTCGGAATGCCAGATATCTGTCCACCTTCCATGCAAGAGGAGAGCATGCCTTCAGAGAGTGCTCTAACCACTGTAACTCAGGAGAGAGCTAATCTTCAAGGTCTGCTGATAGAGGCTAACAGAATCACAAGAGGAACAAGCTCTAACCAGAGACAATTATAACAACTAACTCAAGAGATTACCAGATCACAAAAGGCAAACGTAAGAATCTTACTAACAGAAACCAAGACCACTCCCCATCATCAGAACCCAGCACACCCACCTCAGCAAGACCTGGGTACCCCAATACACCCGGAAAGCTAGACCCAGATTTAAAAGCATATCTCATGATGATGGTAGAGGACATCAAGAAGGACTTTAATAACTCACTTAAAGAAATATAGGAGAACATTGCTAAAGAATTACAAGTCCTTAAAGAAAAACAGAAAAACACAACCAAAGAGGGGAAAGTCCTTAAAGAAAAACAGGAAAACACATCCAACAGGTAATGGAAATGAACAAAACCATACTAGACCTAAAAAGGGAAGTAGACACAATAAAGAAAACCCAAAGTGAGGCAACACTGGAGATAGAAACCCTAGGAAAGAAATCTGGAAACATTGATGTGAGCATCAGCAACAGAATACAAAAGATGGAAGAGAGAATCTCAGGTGCAAAAGATTCCATAGAGAACATCGGTACAACAATCAAAGAAAATGCAAAATGCAAAAAGATCCTACCTCAAAACATCCAGGAAATCAGGGATACAATGAGAAGACCAAACCTACAGATAATAGGAGTAGATGAGAATGAATATTTTCAACTTAAAGGGCCAGCAAATATTTTCAACAAAATTATAGGAGAAAACTTCCCAAACCTAAAGAAAGAGATGCCCATGAACATACAAGAAGCCTACAGAACTCCAAATAGACTCGACCAGAAAAGAAATTCCTTGTGACACATAATAATCAGAACAACAAATGCACTAAATAAAGATAGAATATTAAAAGCAGTAAGGGAAAAGGTCAAGTAACATATAAAGGCAGGCCTATCAGCGTTACACCAGACTTTTCACCAGAGACTATGAAAGCCAGAAGATCATGGACAGATGTTATACAGAAATTAAGAGAACTCAAATGCCAGCCTAGGCTACTATACCCAGCCAAACTCTCAATTACCATAGATGGAGAAACCAAAGTATTCCACAACGAAACCAAATTCACATATTATCTTTCCATGAATCCAGCCCTTCAAAGGATAATAACAGAAAAAAAAAAAAAAACAAGGACAGAAACCATGGCCTAGAAAATGCAAGAAAGTAATCCTTCAGCAAACCAAAAAGAAGACAGCCACAAGAACAGAATGCCAACTCTAACAACAAAAATAATAGGAAGCAACAATTACTTTTTCTTAATATCTCTTAATATCAATGGAGTCAATTCCCCAATAAAAAAACATAGACTAACAGACTGGCTACACAAACAGGACCCAACCTTTTGCTGCTTACAGGAAACCCATCTCAGGGAAAAAGACAGACACTACCTCAGAGTGAAAGGCTGGAAAATAATTTTCCAAGCAAATGGTCTGAACAAACATGCTGGAGTAGCCATTCTAATATCAAATAAAATCGACTTCCAACCCAAAGTTATCAAAAAACACAAGGAGGGACACTTCATACTCATCAAAGGTAAAATCCTCCAAGAGGAACTCTCAATTCTAAATATCTATGCTCCAAAAGCAAGGGCAGCCACATTCATTAAAAAAACTTTAGTAAAACTCAAAGCACACATTGCACCTCACACAAAAAGGTGGGAGACTTCAACACACCACGTTCACCAATGGACAGATCGTGGAAACAGAAACTAAACAGGGATACAGTGAAACTAACAGAAGTGATGAAACAAATCTGTCTGGCGGTTCCTCAGAAAATTGGACATAGTACTACCGGAGGATTCTGCAATACCTCTCCTGGGCATATATCCAGAAGATGTTCCAACCGGTAAGAAGGAAACATGCTCCACTATGTTCATAGCAGCCTTATTTATAATAGCCAGAAGCTGGAAAGAACCCAGATGCCCCTCAACAGAGGAATGGATACAGAAAATGTGGTACATTTACACAAGGGAGTACTACTCAGTTATTAAAAAGAATGAATTTATGAAATTCCTAGGCAAATGGTTGGACCTGGAGGGCATCATTCTGAGTGAGGTAACCCTTCACAAAAGAACTCACATGGTATGTACTCACTGATAAGTGGATATTAGCCCAGAAACTTAGAACACCCAAGATACAATTTGCAAACCACATGAAACTCAAGAAGAACGAAGACCAAAGTGTAGACACTTTGCCCCTTCTTAGAATTGAGAACAAAACACCCATGGAAGGAGTTACAGAGACAAAGTCTGGAGCTGTGACGAAAGGATGGACCATCTAGAGACTGCCATATCTGGGGATCCATCCCATAATCAGCTTCCAAACGCTGACACCATTGCATACACTAGCAAGATTTTGCTGAAAGGACCCTGATATAGCTGTCTCTTGTGAGACTATGCCGGGGCCTAGCAAACACATAAGTGGATGCTCACAGTCAGCTATTGGATGGATCACAGGTCCCCCAATGGAGGAGCTAGAGAGTACCCAAGGAGCTAAAGGGATCTGCAACCCTATAGGTGGAACAACATTATGAACTAATCAGTACCCCAGAGCTTTTGACTCTAACTGCATATGCATCAAAAGATTGCCTAGTCGGCCATCACTGGAAAGAGAGGCCAATTGGACATGCAAACTTCATATGCCCCAGTACAGGGGAACGCCAGGGCCAAAAAGTGGGAGTGGGTGGGTAGGGGAGTGGGTGGGGGAGGGTATGGGGGACTTTTGGGATAGCATTGGAAATGTAAATAAGGAAAATACCTAATAATAATTTAAAAAAAAGACTTGGAAGTTCCCTTCCAGTCCATGCCAACACTGGAGTACCTTGGGCACAGAGTCTGCGGACACCTGCAAGGTACCCACAGGACCCTCCGTGGGATCTTAAGACCTCTGGTAAGTGGATCACAACTTCTGCCAGGAGGCAGGTTCGAACACCAGATATATGGGCACCTTCCCTGCAAGAGGAGAGCTTGCCTGCAGAGAGTACACTGAACACTGAAACTCAGGAGAGAGCTAGTCTCCCAGGTCTGCTGATAGAGGCTAACATAATCACCTGAGGAACAAGCTCGAACCAGAGACAACTACAACAACTAACTCCAGAGATTACCAGATGGCGAAAGGCAAACATAAAAATCTTACTAACAGAAACCAAGACCACTCCCCATCATCAGAACACAGCATTCCCACCCCACCCAGTCCTGGGCACCCCAACACACCGGAAAAGATAGTCCCTGATTTAAAAGCATATCTCATGATGATGGTAGAGGACATCAAGAAGGACTTTAATAACTCACTTAAAGAAATACAGAAGAACACTGCTAAACAGGTAGAAGACCCTAAAGAGGAAGCACAAATATCCTTTAAAGAATTGCAGGAAAACAAGACCAAACAGGTGATGGAATTGAATAAAACCATCCAAGGCCTAAAAAGGGAAGTAGACACAAAGAAAACCCAAAGTGAGGCAATGCTGGAGATAGAAAACCTAGGAAAGAAATCTGGAAACATTGATGTGAGCATCAGCAACAGAATACAAGAGATGGAAGAGAGAATCTCAGGTGCAGAAGATTCCATAGAGAACATCGGCACAACAATAAAAGAAAATACAAAATTCAAAAGATCCTAACTTAAAACACCCAGGAAATCCAGGACACAATGAGAAGACCAAACCTACAGATAATAGGAGTAGATGAGAATGAAGATTCTCAACTTAAAGGGCCAGCAAATATCTTCAACAAGTTATAGAAGAAAAGTTCCCAAACCTAAAGAAAGAGATACCCATGAGCATACAAGTAGCCTACAGAACTCAAAATAGACTGGACCAGAAAAGAAATTCCTCCTGACACATAATAATCAGAACAACAAATGCACTAAATAAAGATAGAATATTAAAAGCAGTAAGGGAAAAAGGTCAAGTAACATATAAAGGCAGGCCTATCAGCATTACACCAGACTTTTCACCAGAGACTATGAAAGCCAGAAGATCCTGGACAGATGTTATACAGACACTAAGAGATCACAAATGCCAGCCCAGGCTACTATACCCAGCCAAACTCTCAATTACCATAGATGGAGAAACCAAAGTATTCATGACAAAACCAAATTCACACAATATCTTTCCACGAATCCAGGCCTTCAAAGGATAATAATGGGAAAACACCAATCCAAGGTTGGAAACTATGCCCTAGAAAAAGCAAGAAAGTAATCCCTCAACAAACCAAAAAGAAGACAGCCACAAGAACAGAATGCCAGCTCTAACAACAAAAATAATAGGAAGCAACAATTACTTTTCCTTAATATCTCTTAATATCAATGGACTCAATTCCCCAATAAAACAACATAGACTAACAGACTGGCTACACAAAAAGGACCCAACATTTTGCTGCTTACAGGAAACCCATCTCAGGGAAAAAGACAGACACTACCTCAGAGTGAAAGGCTGGAAAACAATTTTCCAAGCAAATGGTCTGAAGAAACATGCTGGAGTAGCCATTCTAATATCAAATAAAATCGACTTCCAACCCAAAGTTATCAAAAAAGACAAGGAGGTACACCTCATACTCATCAAAGGTAAAATCCTCCAAGAGGAACTCTCAATTCTGAATATCTATGCTCCAAATGCAAGGGCAGCCACATTCATTAAAGAAACTTTAGTAAAACTCAAAGCACACATTGCACCTCACACAATAATAGTGGGAGACTTCAACACACAACTTTCATTAATGGAAAGATTATGGAAACAGAAACTAAACGGGGACACAGTGACACTAACAGAAGTTATAAAAAAAATGGATTTAACAGATATCTACAGAACATTTTAATCCTAAAACAAAAGGATATACTTTCTTTTCAGCACCTTGTGGTACCTTCTCCAAAATTAACCATATAATTGGTCACAAAAAAGGCCTCAACAGATACAAAAATATTGAAATTGTCCCATGCATCCTATCAGATCACCATGGACTAGGGCTGATCTTCAATAACAACATAAATAATGGAAAGCCAACATTCACGTGGAAACTGAAAATCACTCTACTAGTGATACCTTAGTCAAGGAAGGAATAAAGAAAGAAATTAAATACTTTTTAGAGTTTAATGAAAATGAAACCTCAACATACCCAAACTTATGGGACACAATGAAAGCATTTCTAAGAGGGAAACTCATAACTCTGAGTGCCTCCAAAAAGAAACTAGAGAGAGCACACACTAGCAGATTGACAACACACCTAAAAGCTCTAGAACAAAAGGAAGCAAATTCACCCAAGAGGAGTAGACGGCAGGAAATAATCAAACTCAGGGGCGAAATCAACCAAGTAGAAACAAAAACTATTCAAAGAATCAACCAAAGAGGAGCTGGTTCTTTGAGAAAATCAACAAGATAGATAAACCCTTACCCAGACTCACTAGAAGGCAGAGGGACAGCATCCTAATTAACAAAATCAGGAATGAAAAGGGAGACATAACAACAGATCCTGAAGAAATCCAAAACACCATCAGATCCTTCTACAAAAGGCTATACTCAACAAAACTGGAAAACCTGGATGAAATGGACAAATTTCTAGACAGATACCAGGTACCAAAGTTAAATCAGGATCAGGTTAATGATCTAAACAGTCCTATATCCCCTAAAGAAACAGAAGCAGCTATTAATAGTCTCCCAACCAAAAAAAGCTCAGGACCTGATGGGTTTAGTGCAGAGTTCTACCAGACCTTCAAAAAAAGATTTAATTCCAGTTCTTCACAAACTATTCCACAAAATAGAAGCAGAAGGTACCCTACCCAATTCATTCTATGAAGCCACAATTACTCTGATACGTAAACCACAGAAAGACCCAACAAAAATAGAGAACTTCAGGCCAATGTCCCTTATGAATATCGATGCAAAAATATCAATAAAATTCTCGCTAACTGAATCCAAGAACACCACAAAACAGTCATCCATCCTGACCAAGTAGGTTTCATTCCAGGGATGCAGGGATGGCTTAATATGAAGAAATCCATCAACATAATCCATTATATAAACAAACTCAAAGACAAAAACCACATGATCATCTCTTTAGATGCGGAAAAAGCATTTGACAAAATCCAACACCCATTCATGATATAAGTCTTAGAAAGATCAGGAATTCAAAGCCCATACCTAAACATGATAAAAGCAATCTACAGCAAACCAGTAGCCAACATCAAAGTAAATGATGAGAAGCTGGAAGCAATCCCACTAAAATCAGGGACTACACAAGGCTGTCCACTTTCTCCCTACCTATTCAACATTGTACTTGAAGTCCTAGCCAGGGCAATTCGACAACAAAAGGAGATCAAGGGGATACAAATTGGAAAGGAAGAAGTCAAAATATCACGTTTTGCAGATGATATGATAATATATATAAATGTCCCTAAAATTCCACCAGAGAACTCCTAAACCTGATAAACAGCTTCAGTGAAGTAGCTGTATATAAAATTAACTCAAACAAGTCAATGGCCTTTCTCTACACAAAGGATAAACAGGCTGAGAGAGAAATTAGGGAAACGACACCCTTCTCAATAGTCACAAATAATATAAAATACCTTGGCGTGACTCTAAGGAAGTGAAAGATCTGTATGATAAAAACTTCAGGTCTCTGAAGAAAGAAATTAAAGAAGATCTCAGAAGATGGAAAGACCTCCCATGCTCATGGATGGGCAGGATCAATATAGTAAAAATGGCTTATCTTGCCAAAAGCAATCTACAGATTCAATGCAATCCTCATCAAAATTCTAACTCAATTCTTCAACGAATTAGAAAGGGCAATCTGCAAATTCATCTGGAATAACAAAAAACCTAAGATAGCAAAAATTCTTCTTAAGGATAAAAGAACCTCTGGTGGAATCACCATGCCTGACCTTAAGCTGTACTACAGAGCAATTGTGATTAAAAACTGCATGGTACTGGTATAGCAACAGACAAGTAGAACAATGGAGTAGAATTGAAGATGCAGAAATGAACTCACACACCTATAGTCACTTGATCTTTAACAAGGGAGCTAAAACCATCCAGTGGAAAAAAGACAGCATTTTCAACAAATGGTGCTGGCACAACTGGCTGTTATCATGTAGAAGAATGGGAATTGATCCATTCCTATCTCCTTGTACTAAGGTCAAATCTAAGTGGATCAAGGAACTCCACATAAAACCAGAGACACTGAAACTTATAGAGGAGAAAGTGGGGAAAAGCCTGGAAGATATGGGCACAGGGGAAACATTCCTGAATAAAACAGCAATGGCTTGTGCTGTAAGATAGAGAATCAACAAATGGGACCTCATAAAATTGCAAAGCTTCTGTAAGGCAAAAAGACACCATCAATAAGACAAAAAGGCCACCAACAGATTGGTAAAGTATCTTTTTACCTCTCCTAAATCAGATAGGGGACTAATATCCAATATATATATATATAAAGAACTCAAGAAGGTGGACTCCAGAAAATCAAATAACCCCATTAAAAATGGGGCTCAGAGCTAAACAAAGAATTCTCAACTGAGGAATAACGAATGGCTGAGAAGCACCTGAAAAAATGTTCAGCATTCTCAATCATCAGGGAAATGCAAATCAAAACAACCCTGAGATTCCACCTCAAACCAGCCAGAATGGCTAAGATCAAAAATTCAGGTGACAGCAGATGCTGGTGAGGATGTGGAGAAATAGGAATACTCCTCCATCGTTGGTGGGATTGCAAGCTTGTGCAACCACTCTGGAAATCAATCTGGCGGTTCCTTAGAAAATTGGACATAGTACTACCAGAAGATCCCGCAATACCTCTTCTGGGCATATATCCAGAAGATGTTCCAACCGGTAAGAAGGACACATGCTCAACTATGTTAATAGCAGCTTTATTTTCTAGCCAGAAGCTGGAAAGAACCCAGATGCCCCTCAACAGAGGAATGGATACAGAAAATGTGGTACATTTACACAATGGAGTAATAATGAGCTATTAAAAAGAATGAATTTATGAAATTCCTAGGCAAATGGTTGGACCTGGAGGGCATCATCCTGAGAGAGGTAACCCAATCACAAAAGAACTCACATGATATGTACTCACTGATAAGTGTATATTAGCCCAGAAAATTAAAATACCCAAGATATAAGATACAATTTGCAAAACACATGAAACTCAAGAAGAATGAAGACGAACGTGTGGACACTTTGCTTCTTCTCAGAATTGGGAACAAAACACCCATGGAAGGAGTTACAGAGACAAAGATTGGAGCTGAGACGAAAGGATGGACCATCTAGAGACTGCCTTACCCAGGAATCCATCCCATAATCAGCCTCCAAACACTGACAACATTGCACACACTAGCAAGATTTTGCTGAGAGGACCCTGATATAGCTGTCTCTTGTGAGACTATGCCAGGGCCTAGCAAACACATAAGTGGATGCTCACAGTCAGCTATTGGATGGATCACAGGGCCCCCAATGGAGGAGCTAGAGAAAGTACCCAAGGAGCGAAAGGGGTCTGCAACCCTATAGGTGGAACAACAATATGAACTGACCAGTACCCCGGAGCTCTTGTCTCTAGCTGCATATGTATCAGAAGATGGCCTATTCGGCCATCAATGTGAAGAGAATCCCATTGGTCGTGCAAACTTTATATGCCTCAGTACAGGGGAACACCAGAGCCAAGAAGTAGGAATGGGTGGGAAGGGAAGTGGGGGGGTGGAGTGTTTGAGGGACTTTTGGGGTAGCATTGGAAATGTAAATGAAGAAATATCTAATTAAAAAAAAGAAACAAGAAATCTTAAAAAAAGAATGTGTGCATTTTATATATATTAATCTGTAGAAAATATAACATTCAGAACCTGACACTGTCTTTGCCTCTATGTGATACTATTTCAGCTCTTTATTTTTCTATAATCACAAGCTGAATAATTATTTATAGAGCAAACCATGTTGAATTTACTGATGATATCTCTCATGCAGCATGAAAGCTGAAAAGGATCCATAGCTAGGTGGAAGATCCAATGGATAAAGTGCTTGCTATGCACGTGTGAGAATGAGAGTTTGGATGCCCAGAATCCACATGAGGTCTGACAGTCTCATGTGCTGCTGTATGCTGGGGCCCTTATGGTGAGACTGGAGGTGGTGACAGAGAATCCCCTAAAGTTTACTGGATAGTTAGCCTGGGGTTTTCATCCATGAACAAGATATCCAGCCACAAATCTAATGTTGAAAGAAGGTTGCATATTTGCATTCTAATGGCTCCCTGACAAACCTCCCATTGTTGTTTTTAGGTGTTCAAAAGCAGAAGATGTCAGGTATACTTCCTGTATCAAGGTAAAATGCTTCTCTGTGAAATCAAGTTTCTTATGAATTGTCTTAATTCAGCAGTAGTCTAATATCCCAGTTTTATATGGAAATGTGATTCAGAGAAAACCATATTGTAGATGTGGAACTTTCTATCAATTGCAAGTGAGCAGTAAGTCCTTATGGGTAGTAGTGGCCAAATCTGAGAATGGACTCAAGAGACATAGGGAGTGAAGACTGAGTGCAGGTCTCACATAATAGGAGGTGTTTGATGTTTGACAAAGTAATGTTTGCAGAAATGAATACACATTAGACTGATTTTAAAAAGTGACTGTGATAATAGACCAGAATACCATTTAGTAAGTCCAGATATTTCAATGATCCAGCAATCTCCAAAGTGCCTTTACCCTCAGCAGAATGCCCATAAGTTTTATCTACCCTTGGGCACTCCTATTTCAGGATCATATATGAGAGCCTCTCTTTGGTTTCTCTCTTTCGTCTGTGTTTAGACTGAGAAGAAATTGTGGATATTTAGCAATTATGTTCATCAAATTTGCCTTATGAAGAGATTAGAGCATTTTCTATTTGATTCTTATAAGGGTATGTAGAAAGATCTTCATCTAGTTAAACAATAACTGTCCTTCCCCAGTTAGCCAGCATTTCTAGAGGCAGAGTCAATTACTATATACTTCCATATAAGTTCTTTTTCTATCTTTGAAATTTACATGTATATTCTTTGTGCCATTTTCAAACACTTAAAATGTTGTAGTGTTTTGTTTAGATACTTCCATATTCAGTATGAGTCTACTTTATCACTATGAGATGCTGGAGTTTAGGAAACTTGTTTCTGTATAACCTGTAGCCCTAGAGTGAGGTGCTGTGTGAATGATAAGTGACATTTTAATGATTTTTTGAATGTGACTCAGTGGTCCAATGTGTTTCTATAAAGCAGTTCCACAGGTACTATGGTAAGGACAGCAGTGGCAATTTAACTGGCATTTATTTATAAATAGGAAAATGTGCATTTTATGCCCCCCTCCCAGCAATGGAGGAGAAAGACTGCCAAAAGAGGTTACATCAATATTAATGATCATCTTATATAAAATGTAGAAAAATTGGCACAAAATGAATTAAGCTTAGTTTCAACTGGAAGAGCAATGTCCCATTTCTCATTTCATGATTTTCTCTTAATCTAGTCTAGCCTAAATATTTTTACATCTTGATGATATCCTAGCAATTTGAAAATAGATAAGCATATTAGAAGATATTTCATGTTTACTTATGGTTTTTATTTTTCATGTGTCAATACCCTGTGATTACTAAGAAGTAAAGTTGATTTGAAAGTATGCACTCAAAACCAAAAGAGTTAATTTCAGAACCAAACAAAAAGTTAACTCGCTACCTTTGCATTGCAGGAAGAATCTAGCAAAACTTTACTTAGACTACAGAAGAGGATGCAAAAGGGTTTTGTGGGTTTTTGGAGTTCTGGAGTTTATGTGTGTTCTCGGGGAGAGCCGATACCTAACAGTTGTGAAGAAAAAGCATCCTTAATGGTAATTCTCCCCTATTTGATAAGTAACATATTCGCTTGTTATGAAGGAAAATGTTGGATGTGTGTGCCTGTGCCTTGAGTACTGCAAGTAGTGTCAGGGAAAGGAAACCTAGCCTTGAACAGTCCCCTCATCTCCTTCATATCCTCACTCCTTGCCAGGCCCTGTATGAGGTAGTGCTTCCCTACCTCCCTAATGATGTGACCCTTTCTTTAATAGAGTTCCTCATGTTGTGGTGACTCCCAACGTTGAAATTGTTTATGTTGCTGCTCCATAACTGTAGGCTTGATAATGTTATCAGTTGTAATGTCCTATCAGTGTTTTCAGACAGTCTTAGGCAACTTGTGTGAGCCTGTCCTATGCACCTCCTCCAATTGGTCATGGCAGATAGGTTGAGAACCACTAAGTTAAAATGTAAGTGATAGGAAATTAGACTATGGAAACAAGAAAGAAACAACAACAAAAATGAGCATATTTGTAACACAGTGAGGAGAATTCATAAAATGACAGAAAGTAAATAATACCAGCTCCTGGAAGTAGGTACAGTCAACATGGAAGCAACCAACATATTTATGTTTCTCTTTTTAGATTGACTGGCTTTAAGTGTGTGAATGCTTTGCATGTGTATTTTGTCTGTGTCCCATGTGTGTGTGTGCTTCCCACAGACATCAGAAGAGGTTATTTCACCCCCGGACTTGGTGTTCCAGAATTTTGTCCGCAAATGTTTATGTATTATAAATGAAACCCAGGTGCTAGGCAAGAGCAATACTTGTTAAAAACTCATCAGCCCCCTTTTCTAGCTCCTAGAGTGAATGTGTTTGATATGAAAATGATTAAAAGTATCATAAGGGAAAATAAGTAGTCAGTCTTAGGATATTTTTAACTTCCTGGATCCAGGCCTCAGCCTTCACATTTTACCTATTGAAGTCCAAAGGACTAATAGGCAGGGTGTGCACAATAGGAGGCTTGGTATGCTGGGCACACCTTTAATTCATGAACCCACAAATCAGGCAGGATTGTCTTTGTCAGTTCAAAGACACCCTGTTCTTAATTGATATGATGTCTCTGTCTCTCTAGAGCCTCTTTCCCCTTTATTTTAAAACTAGAATATAAATGCATAAATATATGTATATATATACACATATTCATATACACATATATATGTATAAAAACATACACACATACATGGACTCATGCATGTATATATACATAAAATATACCAACCAGGTGGCTCAGTGGATTAGTGCACTTGCCTTGGAACCCTAATAAGCTGAATTTCATCCTGAAAAAAGGAAAAAGCCTGTAATCTCTGCACCCCTAAATCCAGATTGGAGGCTAAGAGAGTAGAACAGCCCTGAAAGACAAGCTAGACAGATTAGACCATAGAGAGCAGCAGAAATGGTCAGAGCCTCTTTCTAACTCTGTGGAAGAAGAGATCCAGCTCCTGAAATTTCTCTCCAGTCTACA
Source organism: Mus musculus (assembly GCF_000001635.26). NCBI lineage: Eukaryota > Metazoa > Chordata > Mammalia > Rodentia > Muridae > Mus > Mus musculus. Next base: position 71,828,947 of record NC_000074.6, on the reverse strand, counting down.
CACACACACACACACACACACACACACACACACACACAAACACACACACACACAAACAAACACACACATATACAGAAACACACAAGAGAGAGAGAGACAGAGAGACAGAGAGACAGAGAGAGGGAGGGGAGAAATACACACACAAGCATAACACAGGCAGAGTAATGTAAACACATGTGCACAAACCCCTAAGATAAAGATTATTTTGAACCATGAATTTAAATATACTGGTAAATAAATGCTGTTAATATACACCTGTTGTGTGACTAACAATTCAGGGAAATCTCTTCAGGGTGCTCTCCTTTATCTTCAGTGTTATCTTCATGGAAGTGGCAGATGTCCTGGAAATTTAACTTTGCATCATATGGTCCTTTATTCTTCTTTAATAATTGGCTCAAGCATATTTACACAATGAGGAAGGGGATAATGAGTCCGGTAACACGTGGTGTATGAAAACGTGCCTATGTCTGAAAATTCCACATGCTTTGCTGTATTCTAGTCCGTTTCTCAGTGGATCCAGTGAACTAAATTCTAACATTTGAACAGTTTGAAGACACAGAGATTGCATGCTTCCTCATCCTTTCCCTTTGATCAACAGTGCTGCTTAACTCATTTTGTTGAACCTTCTCTGTGTTATATTGTTTGATGATGCAGAGTATGTTTTGGAGTGTGACTTTTTCATCTAAGTATCATGAAACCTGGTATTGAAGGGCAAAAGTTGGCTGCTAAGTTATGAATTTCTCAGAGATGTAAGGAGCAGCAAATATATGGAGACCTTATTTGCTATGCAGCATCAAATCCATTTTCAACACTCACATTTCCTAAGTGTATCTGGTTGAAGCAGTGAGTGCTCTGGGTATCCCATCTAAGCTAGCATTATGGAATTTGATCACTTGTTTTGTGACCAAATCCACTGGGCAAAACCCCTTCACAGCTTGGAATGAATCCTTCAGACGTTTGAAGTCACTCTTCTGTACCTAGATGATGGTTATGTTAGTTACTTTCTATGGCTGTAAGAAAAGACCATGAGAAAGACAACTTCCAGAAGAAAGGGTGTGTTTGAAGTTGGACTCATGGTTCCAGTTGGATGCACACATCACCATCATGGCTCAGGCAGCAGGCATGGTACTGAAGCAGCAGCAGAATGATCACATCTTGACCTACACAGGAAAGAGAGAACTTTACGGGAATGGCACCTGTCTAGTGTAATCTTAAAGCCCATCGCAGTTACACATATCCAACAAAAAGGACACAACTTCTAATCCTTTCCAGAATAGGTCAGCCATCTGGATAGCAAGCATTATATGAGCCTATGGGCCTCTGACATTCAAGCCACCACAGAGGTGCTGGATCAGGTCATTATATTCATCCTCTCTGTGTAACAACAGTCATGGTGATGCAGGATAGTTGATCATGCTGTGCTTGTGTTTGATTGTGTTGTTTACTCAATAAACTCTTGTCTAGTTATTGTGTGACTCTGCCTTTGCACAGAACTTTAATCCCTCTAGCCAGAATACAGACACCTCCTTAGTAAACACCCTTAATCCTAAACAATCAAGGTAAAGTTAGTTTGTAGAATGAAGCACCTTGTCTGAAAGTGATGTCTAATTGCATGGCAGAGAAGTTGATGAATCAGAGAAAGTTTTGATTAAGTAGGATGTGTCCAACTCTCTCAAGAAGAAAGGAAAGGGAAGCTACTTGAGAGGTAGTGCAGAGAGAAACAGAGAGAGGAGGCATTTTTACCCAGAGAGTTTTAGAGAGATTCACTGAAGAGAGAACCAGCAAGACACGGGTGAAGGCAGAATGAACCAGAGAATATGAAGGAGTCAGAAGATTAGGAAAAAATTACTAGTTAGTTTGAGGTCAAGCAGAACAAAAAACATCAGAGGCCAAGAGAGAATCCAGGCTGAATCAGTTAGAATGGGGAGCAGCTTTAAGCTAGAACACCTGAGTTGAACCAGTCAGCCAGAGATGAAAAAGAACCAAAAATAACGGTGTACTTATTCAGCAGTAAGTATGAGAGGCTGACAATATTCTAGGCCTATGCTAAGTTTCACAGAGGCGAGAAGCTTCCAGGACTAGGCCTAGGTTATCACTCGGATGGAGGTAGTAAGCATCAAAGATTACAATTACACCTAGTGCATAAAAGTTACTTTGACATAGAGCTAATAGGTGAGATTTTGGAAGGCATATATAGAATCCATACATGGAACTCAGCAATTCCCGTCTGCTGTAGGTAGTGACATACTTTATTCATGCATTTCACAATTCAGCTCCACTGTTCTGATATCCCAGGTATCTAATGGACAACTGTAGCAGATCATTCATTGGGGAAGGGTTAGTGTAGTGCAGAAGAGAGAGGTTCTTTTTGTTCTCAAAGCACCTCACTGCCCTATTCACTTCATCTGGCTGGAATTCAAATTTCAGGTCACAAAGACAGGAGAGGACACATTTTGTCCTTTCTTTTTATGTCTTTCCATTTTGCAGAGAATGATGATGTGAGGTAGCAAAGAGCAGAAGATAAAAGCATAACACTAAGCAGGTCCCCATTAAAGATTTCTAGATACTCTGGGCCTTTTACTCATCATGCAGAAAGGAAGCAGAGGTTGCTGAATATCAGATAGTGTCCTTAGTGATGAAGTTGGTCTGAATACAGAAACATTTTGGGGACTGTAAATCAAGATTCTGACATTAGCAGACAAGTGATAAAATGAATAAAATCAGTGAAACTTTAAATCAAAAGTAACATTGCCAATTTTCCTTATAGGTGCGAGGAAATAAACCACCTATTTTCCTTCCTGTTCCTGGGAAGCAGGGAATTTATGTGCTTGAGGCTCCTGGTGACATTGAGCCAACTCAACCCACAAGTGCTGCTGACAGCAGGGCTCCTGCTGATGCTGAGCCAAATTCTTCCACCTGTGCTGCTGTCAATGGGGCTCCTGTTAATGTTGAGCCAACTCCTTCACAACTTGCACCTGACAGTGGTGCTCCTGCTGATGTTGAGCCAACTCATTCCACCTGTGCTGCTGACACCAGGGCTCCTGCTGACATAGAACCAACTCCTTCACAAAGTGCTCCTGACAGTACTGCTCCTTCTAATATTGAGAAAATTACTTCCCCATGTCCTTCTGACAGTTCTGAATCTGATGAAAAATATGACTTAGAAACAGGTAGTGACATTGGGTTGGACTTCATAACTGATTCAGATTTATACATGGAGCATGCAAGGGCCACACCCCATTGTGACCCAGAGCCTACTCCTGATACCTGCACTTGCTGTTCCCTAGATTCCATTGAAAGAACTGACATGAATGTTCTGACACTGCTTGGAGCATAAGACAAGTATGCTATTCTTTCTTCAGGTGAGGAACCCAGTCCTGTTGCTGACCTAGATGAAGATATAGCTGAGGATTTTTATGACGCTTTAGAGTCAGCCGATCTCACTGGCCATAGCGGGTCCACTGTCCAGGTACCAGGTTTTCTTTGGGAACCAGATATGCTACTGCTGCTGGTAATGCCCTTGATGTGGTTTCTTACATTCCTGTTATCAATGATGATGTGGATTAGAAATCAAATTCGGCAAGTGTGGTATGAAGAAAATGGCCAAGGACCTTCCTCCAACAGAAAAGATAACCCCGGTAAGTTAGACCACAGTACTTACTTAAAATAGATGAACTTTTATTTTAGATAGAAAAGTAGATCTCTTTGGTACTAATAGTCATGATTAATACATTTCAATGCTATTTAAGCATTACCTAGAACCAGAAAAAATTGTTTCCTTTTCCCAACTTAATGAAAATACTTCACATAGTGTAACAAAGCCAGTTTAGATCAACACAACTGACCATGTAAAGTTGATTGGCACTTGGTTGTCTCCCATCCTGGAATGAGGAAAATTTTTTTCACTCCCATTGAAAACATTAGTGTCTGTTAAACATTGGTATCTATTTACCTCTGCTCTTCTGAACTCTGACTTGTGAGGATAGTATCAGCCTGGAAACAAACATTCCAAAGGAAGCAACATCTGAGAATAAAATTAACAAAACAAGCCTTCACCTTCTCACTGTTTCTCATTACATTGATCCTGATGATAATGACACTGATACTGCTGATGCTGCTGCTCCTGACAGTGCCACCAATGATGTGCCTGATGATGCTATTGATAATTCTTGCTTTTCTTCTAGATGCCGCTGGAGCTGAACACTCCAACACACACTGATATATCCAGACAAAATGTGTGAGGAAAATGTTTATTATACATATGTAAATATATAAATTTTATATATAAATAAAAAGTTTTATCTGATAGAAGACTGAAGTCAAAAATTATTGTTTTATTGGAGTCTTGGTTGTGCCATGTGATGTTTTCTGGAAAAACAATTTTCATTTGTTTTTATTTTTTACTTGTTTACTTCCCATCCTGCTCACTGCTCCCTCCCAGTCAGTCTCTCCCACAATCCTTGTCCCTTCTTACCCTCCCCTTGTCCTCTTCCCTGATGGGGGCTGACTGGTCATCTCTCAACCCTGGAACATGAAATCTTTGTGAGGCTAGGTGCTTCCACTCCCACTAAGTCCAGTCAGAGCTGTCCAGCTAGAACAGCATATCCCCCATTCAGGTGACAACATTTGAGATAGCCCCTGCTCCAGGTGTTTTTTGTTTGTTTGTTTGTTTGTTTGTTTGTTTGTTTGTTTGAGTGAAGTCCAAGCTGCACATAAGCTACCTATGTGTATGTAGACTTAGAGCCAAACTGTGTATGTTCTTTGGTTGATGGGTCAGTCTCTGAGAGCCCAAAGGGTCCATGTTAATTTGTGGGTTAAAGGGTGGCCTACATCTAGCCCAGGGATTGGGCCACTGGGTAGGGTGGGATGCGATTAGTTTCGACTGTGTGCAATCCATGCTGATGCCAGGTGGGTGTCACATTGTGAGAATCCCTAGGACCCTTCTCCAAGGGTGGGAGAGCACAGCCTGAGCTTCCTGCAGACCTGCCAGAGTTGGCTCAGAGTTCCTGGCATGCAGAGAGTCGAGGACAACAGGTTCTTAGGCTCTTGGACATTCCAGATGTCACTGGATGCCTCAGAAGAGCTGAGACTGGAGTGGGGGCCTGAGGGCTGGAACTAGCCCAGGGCTGAAGGGAAAAAGGGGAGGAGGAGAGATCCAGCTGGGTCTCCCTCAGGGAGGAGAGTCTTTGGCTTACCTGGCAGGCAGCATGGCTTGGTGGAAACTGTGGCTGGGAGCACAGAGAGGCCTTCTGCAGGAGATTAGACTTGGCTCTTTAGAGGATGACCTGCTGTGTTGTTCACCAAGGAGAATTCTGATGAGAAGAAGCAGTCCATTTTTTTATTAGATAGTTTATTTATTTACATTTCAAATGCTTTCCCCTTTCCTAGTTTCCTCTCTGAAAATCCCCTATCATCCCCTCCCCCTGCTCCCCAACCCACCCACTGCCACTTCCTGACCCTGGCATTCCCCTGTACTGGGTCATAGAATCTTCCCAAGACCAAGGGACTCTCCTCCCATTGATAAGTGACTAGGCCATCCTCTTCTACATATGCAGCTAGAGACACAAGTCCCACCATGTGTGTGTGTGGTTTTTTTTATTGGTGGTTTAGTCCCAGGGAGCTCTGGGGGTACTGGTTAGTTCATATTGTTGTTCTTCCAGTATAGCTACAGACCCCTTTAGCTCCTTGGGTACTTTCTCTAGCTCCTTCATTGGGGACGCTGTGATCCATCCAATGAATGACTGTGAGCATTCACTTCTGTATTTGTCAGGCACTGGCAGAGCCTCCTAGGAAACACCTATGTTAGGCTCCTATCAGCAAACTCTTGTCATCTGCAATAGTGTCTGTGTTTGGTAGTTGTTCATGAGATGGATCCCTATGTAGAATAGTCTCTGGATGGTCCTTCCTTCAGTCTCTGCTCTGAACTTTGTCTCTGTAACTCCTTCCATGGGCATTTTGTTCCCCCAGCTAAGAAGGATCAAAGTGCCACACTATCCCCTTTTTTGGGTCTCCTGGCTGCGTGGAATGGGTCTCTGGTGGCAAGTGGGCAAAGGAATCCATGAATGACAAACAGAAGCAACAAGAGAGAGTGTGTAGAATCTGAGTGTAATGTCACAAAGGGAACACCAGTCTTATATAATACAGAAAACAAAGGGGTAGGATGTCACAGCAGGCAAAGTACATTGAAGTTATCTGACATAAATCAGAGGAATGACTTCAAAAGGACTTACAGAAACCAGGTAATATTTACAGAAAAGATAAAACAGCCCAGCCTAGGGTCAGCTAATGACAGGTAAGGATTTCACATCCTAGTCACAATTTGTGCTACTCCTTTGAGCCTTGTGAAAGCTAGCACCAGGGGGTTCTGCTATAGTAGACCTTCTCATGAATAACACAATACCACAAAATCCCCTATTTCCTAGGCCTTGGTAAATTCTTGCATATGAAAGTAACTTGGCTGTACTTTTAAGTATCTGTAGGGAATCTCCATTTCTCAGAAGAATTCACCAACTTGCATCTAATATGCAATGTAGCCTGTTATACCTGGCTGTAGTGAAGATTCTAAGTATACTTTGTTAAGCTTGCCCTGAGATTTCTAACTCTTATAAAGTAAAATACTGTAAGAAAGCTTGCAAGACACTCCACGATATTGCAGGAACAAATCTGGGGCATTCTAGCTATGGGAATGCCAAGGTTCCAGGAGGCTGAGTTTCCTTGAAACTCTTTGCCTCAGGACTCTTTCCAGGTTTTTGGCCTGTAAATCACTACTGGAGTGGATGTATCATCAAAGTATCCACACTTTGGTCTTCCTTCTTCTTGAGCTTCATGTGTTTTGCAAATTGTATTTTGGATATTCTGAGTTTCTGGGCTAATATCCACTAATACAAATTGGAAAGGGAGAAGTCAAAATATCACTATTTGTAGATGATATGATAGTATATATAAGTGACACCCCCCAAAATTCCACCAGAGTACTCCTAAACCTGATAAACAATTTCAGTGAAGTATCTGGATACAATATTAACTCAAAGAACTCAGTGGCCTTTCTCTATACAGAGGATAAACAGGCTAAGAAGGAAATTAGGGAAACAACACCCTTTACTACAGTCACAAATAATATAAAATACCCTGCTGTGACTCTAACTAAGAAAGTGAAAGCTCTGTATGATAAGAACTTCAAGTCTCTGAAGAATGAAATCAAAGAAGATCTCAGAAGATGGAAAGATTTCCCATGCTCATGGATTGGCAGGATTAATTTAGTAAAAATGGCTATCTTGCCAAAAGCAATCTACAGATTCAATGCAATCCCCATCAAAATTCCAACTCAACGCTTCAGAGTTAGAAAGGGCAATTTCCAAATTCATCTGGAATAACTACCTAGGATACCAAAAACTATTCTAAACAATAAAAGAACCTCTGGTTTAATCACCATCCCCTATGTCAAGCCCTACTACAGAGCGATTGTGATAAAATCAGCATAGTACTGGTACATCAACAGACAGATCAATGGATTAGACTGAAGACCCAGAAATGAACCCACACACCTATGGTCACTTGATCTTTGACAAAGGAGCTAAAACCATCCAGTGAAAAAAGACAGCATTTTCAACAAATGGTGCTGGCTCAACTGGCAGTTAGCATGTAGAAGAATGTGAATTGATCCATTCTTATCTCCTTGTACAAAGCTCAAGTCTATCTGGATCAAGGAACTCCACATAAAACCAGAAACACTGAAACTTATAGAGGAGAAAGTGGGGAAGAGCCTCAAAGATATGGGCACAGGGGCAATATTCCTGGCCAGAACACCAATGGCTTGTGCTGTAAGACCAAGAATTGACAAATGGAACTTCATAAAATTGCAAAACTTCTGTAAGGCAAAGGACAATGTCCGTAAGATAAAAAGGCAACCAACAGATTGGGAAAAGATCTTTAACAGTCCATGGTTTTAAAGCATTTATTGTCATGGAGGACTGTTGTGATGAGTGAAACTGTACTCTCTTTCTCAGGGCAGGCCTGAGGTTTAATACCTTTTGCAGTGAGGAGTGTCTTAAGTGTCTTAATTGGCTATGCTCTTCAGGCCTTTAGGAACCTCATTAAAATGGTCTTGAGGAGAGGCCTCCTAGGTGTCTAAGATCCTGGTGTCTTAGAGTGTGGCAAAGCACCTACTGTTCCTTGCACCTTGTTCTCTGGGGTTTTTTAACCTAGCTCAATCAGAAACTAGGCTGCCTTTCATGGTCCCACATTAGTTGATTCTGTTGTTCTTCGTGTGACATTCCTATCCCCTTAGGCACTGCCAACCTTCTTATTCTTCCATAAGAGTCTCCAAGTTCCATCTAATGTTTAGCTGTGGGTGTCTACATCTATTTAAGTCATTGCTGGGTGGATTCTCTCATAGGACAATATGTGCTAGTATGTGTCTACGAGCATAACAGGGTATCATTAATCGTGTCAGGGACTGTTGCTTGTCCATGGGATGCGCCTCAAGTTTGGTGGGGTTTTGGTTGGCCATACCCTTAGTCTCTACTCCATTCCCTATTCCTGTATTTCTTTAGACAGGAAAAGTTTTGGGTTAAAAGTTTAGTGGGTGGGTCGATGTCACTACTGCTCTACTGGGGTTCCTGCCTAGCCAGGAGAGGAAGCCTCCCCAGGCTCCATATCGCCAATGCTGAGTGACAACTAAGCATACCCACATTGATACTTGTGTACTGTCCTATGTCTCCGTCTCTTCCTGAAGTTGCTCCCTTCTTACCACCCCTGTCAGTTGCAGATTTCCATTCATTATCATGGACCCCCTGTTGGGGGCTATTAAGACAACACTATTGTCCTCGTCTCTGAATTGGGCCTCCCCCCCATCCCCCCCCCCCCGAGAAGAAAAGGGGGTCAAAAGCGCTCCACCATCGCACCGCTCTGAGAACAACCACAGATTGTTCCAGCCCTAAGTCAGCTCCTAAGTCAGGGTACAAAGATGTACCCTGATACCACCAAGTTCCTGCTTCCCCTTGTAGTCGCCAAAAGAAAAATTTCTGCTGCCCCATGCCTCCTGCTGAGAAGTACTTCCTCTTTTTCAGCTGCCCCATCCCTCCTACTGAGCTGCATTTCCTCTGCCCCATTCCTCCTGCTGAGAAGTACTTCCCCTTTTGCTTGTGCATTTAAACCTTGAGCCTTGCTAATACAGTGAGACCTTGATGCTACTCAGACTGCTTCCGTGTGTCATTCATTGCACAAGGCTCTTGTCTCTCTCTACCCCCCCCCATTTGGTTCTTAGGAGAAGGTCCCCTTGAGACCCTCAAATAACTGGACCTGCTGGACGGGTCAAATGGCATCAGACGTGGGGCATGCGGTATGACCACACTCCGGACAACAGATTCAAGAGGTACGGTGTAGACAGTGAGATGATTCCCCGCCATTTCGCTAGAGTGTCACAGACGTCAAGAGGTAAGCCTGGGCATAAAATTGTTCTCCCATTCACCATTGGGAATGTTCTGTCCAAAGAGACAGTTTTTTTTTTCCATTTTTTATTAGGTATTTAGCACATTTACATTTCCAATGCTATACCAAAAGTCCCCCATACCCACCCACCCCCACTCCCTACCCACCCACTCACCCTTTTTGGCCCTGGCGTTCCCCTGTACTGGGGCATATAAAGTTTGCATGTCCAATGGGCCTCTCTTTCCAGTGATGGCCGACTAGGCCATCTTTTGATACATATGCAGCTAGAGTCAAGAGCTCCGGAGTACTGGTTAGTTCATAATGTTGTTCCACCTATAGGGTTGCAGATCCCTTTAGCTCCTTGGGTACTTTCTCTAGCTCCTCCATTGGGAGCCCTGTGATCCATCCATTAGCTGACTGTGAGCATCCACTTCTGTGTTTGCTAGGCCCCGGCATAGTCTCACAAGAGACAGCTACATCTGGGTCCTTTCGATAAAATCTTGCTAGTGTATGCAATGGTGTCAGCGTTTGGATGCTGATTATGGGGTGGATCCCTGGATATGGCAGTCTCTACATGGTCCATCCTTTCATCTCAGCTCCAAACTTTGTCTCTGTAACTCCTTCCATGGGTGTTTTGTTCCCACTTCTAAGGAGGGACTGAAGAGTCCACACTTCAGTCTTCATTTTTCTTGAGTTTCATGTGTTTAGGAAATTGTATCTTATATCTTGGGTATCCTAGGTTTTGGGCTAATATCCACTTATCAGTGAGTACATATTGTGTGAGTTCCTTTGTGAATGTGTTACCTCACTCAGGATGATGCCCTCCAGGTCCATCCATTTGCCTAGGAATTTCATAAATTCATTCTTTTTAATAGCTGAGTAGTACTCCATTGTGTAAATGTACCACATTTTCTGTATCCATTCCTCTGTTGAGGGGCATCTGGGTTCTTTCCAGCTTCTGGTTATTATAAATAAGGCTGCTATGAACATAGTGGAGCATGTGTTCTTCTTACCAGTTGGGGCATCTTCTGGATATATGCCCAGGAGAGGTATTGCTGGATCCTCCGGTAGTACTATGTCCAATTTTCTGAGGAACCACCAGACTGATTTCCAGAGTAGTTGTATAAGCTTGCAATCCCACCAACAATGGGGGAGTGTTCCTCTTTCTCCACATCCTCGCCAGCATCTGCTGTCACCTGAATTTTTGATCTTAGCCAATCTGACTGGTGTGAGGTGGAATCTCAGGGTTGTTTTGATTTGCATTTCCCTGATGATTAAGGATGTTGAACATTTTTTCAGGTGCTTCTCTGCCATTCGGTATTCCTCAGGTTAGAATTCTTTGTTCAGTTCTGAGCCCATTTTTTAATGGGGTTATTTGATTTTCTGAAGTCCACCTTCTTGAGTTCTTTATATATGTTGGATATTAGTCCCCTATCTGATTTAGGAGAGGTAAAGATCCTTTCCCAATCTGTTGGTGGTCTTTTTGTCTTATTGACTGTGTCTTTTGCCTTGCAGAAACTTTGGAGTTTCATTAGGTCCCATTTGTCAATTCTCAATCTTACAGCACAAGCCATTGCTGTTTTATTCAGGAATTTTTCCCCTGTGCCCATGTCTTCAAGGCTTTTCCCCACTTTCTCCTCTATAAGTTTCAGTGTCTCTGGTTTTATGTGAAGTTCCTTGATCCACTTAGATTTGACCTTAGTACAAGGAGATAAGTATGGATTGATTCGCATTCTTCTACATGATAACAACCAGTTGTGCCAGCACCATTTGTTGAAAATGCTGTCTTTCTTCCACTGGATGGTTTTAGCTCCCTTGTCGAAGATCAAGTGACCATAGGTGTGTGGGTTCATTTATGGGTCTTCAATTCTATTCCATTGGTCTACTTGTCTGTCTCCATACCAGTACCATGCAGTTTTTATCACAATTGCTCTGTAGTAAAGCTTTAGGTCAGGCATGGTGATTCCACCAGAGGTTCTTTTATCCTTGAGAAGACTTTTTGCTATCCTAGGTTTTTTGTTATTCCAGATGAATTTGCAAATTGCTCCTTCTAATTCGTTGAAGAATTGAGTTGGAATTTTGATGGGGATTGCATTGAATCTGTAGATTGCTTTTGGCAAGATAGCCATTTTTACAATGTTGATCCTGCCAATCCATGAGCATGGGAGATCTTTCCATCTTCTGAGATCTTCTTTAGTTTCTTTCTTCAGGGACTTGAAGTTTTTATCATACAGATCTTTCACTTCCTTAGTTAGAGTCACGCCGAGATATTTTATATTATTTGTGACTATTGAGAAGGGTGTTGTTTCCCTAATTTCTTTCTCAGCCTGTTTATTCTTTGTGTAGAGAAAGGCCATTGACTTGTTTGAGTTTATTTTATATCCAGCTACTTCACCGAAGCTGTTTATCAGGTTTAGGAGTTCTCTGGTGGAATTTTTAGGGTCACTTATAGCATTGGAAATGTAATTGAGGAAAATATGTAATAAAAAATACTAAAAAAAAAAAAAAAAAAAAAAAACAAGGAGAGGATGTCGCTGAGTCCTTTTTTAGCTATTGGGGAATCGTCAGAGATCTCCTTAAACAGGCAGAAGAGGGCAGAGAAGGTGCCTGCCTCCTAGCCCTTACTGAAGATTTTTTAGAAAACTCCTGATCGCCATCTCACAAAAGTGAAACTAAGCCGCCGGCGAATCATCAGTCTCGGCCGTCATCGATTATCGATGCCCTGGTCCCTAAGGACTCCCTGCCTTCTCCTCTTTCTCCCAAATTACATTAGATTCTAGAAAAGGTGCTACTGTTAGACCAAAAATAATTTACCCCATTTTGTATAAGAAGTTGTCAGACGAACCCCTCGATCCTGCCTCGGAGGCAGAATTGGATGAGGAAGCCTTTTTTTTTTTTTTTTTTTTAAGATTTATTTACTTATTATATTATTTAGTACATTGTAGCTGTCCTCAGACACTCCAGAAGAGGGCATCAGATTTCGTTATGGATGGTTGTGAGCCACCATGTGGTTGCTGGGATTTGAACTCAGGACCTTTGGAAGAGCAGTCGGCGCTCTTAACCACTGAGCCATCTTGCCAGCCCCAGAGGAAGCCTTTAAATATGAAAAAGACCACTATGGTCCCAGGCCCGGTGCCTATCTTACCATCGAGCCCTTCAATTTCCACCCTCCTCCTTATTTGCCCCTCTTTCTCCCTAATCCTCAGCCTAATCCTCGGCCTGTATCACTAGCTTCTCCGTATGTTCAGCTATTACTTCAAACTAAAAGAGAACTTCAGACTCAGATCACCAATCTTAAAGATGTTCTAGGGCTTCAAAAGGAGCTACAAGACCTCAGTCTAGAGACTCAGAGTCTACAAAGAGCCCTCATGGGGAACCTTCAAGGTCCCATCCCAAAAACCCCTCAAACTGGCCGCAAGGGTCCCACTCAGAAACAAGGGAATGAAAAATTGGCTTTTCCTGTTCTCACCTGATATCGAGCCCGTCAGGCTGCTCCAGGTCATGATGACCCCTCCACCACTGGCTCCTCCGATAAAGATCAGGGGGAACCAGAGAGTGAAGAAGAGGAGGATCAAGCAAACTCTGATTCTGATGAGGGTGGCATGTCCCCCGATGAAGGGTTGGACACCAACAGCCAAACAGTCCACAAAAAGCTAAAACTGAGACATGTAAAAGATCTTCATTCAGTAGTCAAAAATTATGGGGTTAATGTCCCGTTCACAGTATCTATATTAGAAGGTTTAGCAGGAGAAGGCTACTTGATACCCAATGAATAGAATAAAGTTGTTCAGTCTGTCCTCATTAGAGGCCAATATTTAACTTGGAAGTCAGAGTTTGTGGACAGAGGAAAAAATTTGGCTGCAAATAATAGAAAGAATCCTACTAGTAAGACAGCCTCCTGGACTGCTGATAAAATTTGTGGTAAAGGCAATTTCGCTGCAGACATAAAACAATTAGGGCTCTCCCCTGGTATCCTCGCCCAGATGGCACAGGCAGCCCTGGGAGCTTGGCACGCTGTCCCTGCTGCAGGGGCGCTAACTACGCCACTAACCAAGATTATACAAGGGCCCCAAGAGTCCTATGCCCAGTTTGTTGCCAGATTGCAGGAAGCAGCTGAGAGAATTTTGGGACCTGAGGAAAGTGAGGGTCCGTTAGTCCTACAACTTGCTCTTGAAAATGCCAATTTCGCATGTAGAGCTGCCCTGAGAGGTAACTAAGAGTTTAGATATAAATGGTATGATCAAGCTTTGTAATGAGGTAGATGTGTTTTCCCAACAAGTTTCTAAGTCTGTCAACCTGGCTACTGGGGCTGCTCCACAACTAAATAAAGGAGAAAAAACTTGCTATAGATACAACGAACCTGGACATTTTGCTAGAGGATGCCCTACACAAGGACAGAGTACCCTAGTCTCAACCATGCCTGTTACCCAACAAAAATCCCCCCCCCGTCTTTGCCCTAAGTGCAAGAGAGGCCACCATTGGGCACGAGATTGCTGATCTAAGACTGATATCAATGGCCACCCACTCCCTGCGGTCCAGGGAAATAGCCAGAGGGCCCGCCTGCGGGGCCTGTCTCCCCTGATGACAACTGCAGACAACACCCTAGCCCCCATGGGAGATTGTGCAGGGCCACGGCAGGGAACCCAGGGTTGAACCTGTGTGCCTCCACCACCAGGATTATAACTCCTGAGGAGGGAACAGTGGTCATTGAAACAGGTGAATTTGGGCCCCCTCTCCAAAAGACGTTTTTTTCTCATCATTGGCCGAGTGTCCAGACTTTTACAAGGCCTAACAGTGACTCCTACAGTGGTTGACACCGACTACCATGGGGAGATAAAAATGTTAGTCACCGACACGCAGGGACCACTTACCCTTAGGGCTGGAGAGCGCATAGCCCAAGCCCTACCACTCCCACTATTCGGCCATTTCCCTTATATGAAAGAGGAGCAAGGACCTTCCTCCCTGGGATCCTCGGAAGTCTACTGGGCACAGAAAATAACTGATTCACGGCCCATGCTGACTTTGTTTCTAGAGGGCAAACAGTTTCAAGGGCTCCTGGATACCAGGGCAGATGCGACAGTAATTTCCTCAACACATTGGCCTGCAACCTGGCCCTTACAGCCCACTGCCACTCATTTAAAAGGCATAGGTCAAACACAGGACACTTTAAAAAGCTCCAAACTGCTAACATGGTCAGACAAAGAAAACAGTACTGGAACTGTTCAACCCTTTGTGGTTAAAGGTCTTCCTGTGAATCTATGGGGAAGAACTTAGAGGCTTGGAAAAGTTCTCACCCTCTCGCCTGGGACCTAAGATTGTATCAAGATAACTATGATAATGACCTTTAACGTTCAGCTTCTTAAAACCATCCCTAATAATCATAAAGCATCTATAGGACCTAATTCCCAATTACATCACCCTAAACCCCCAAACAGTCCCCGACTTCCAGGTATCCACCCCCCTGTTCCTGCCCCAGGGTGTGCTACGACCCTATTTCAGCCCACTCTCCCTGTGGGGACCACCTCTTCCACTGATTTACTGTGGTCTATATTGAATGCTTCTCCTTTATTTAGCCTTGTTGGATAAGACACAAAGAGATAATGTGTCAGAATTTGAAGATTGTTGGATGTATTTTTCTGCTTCCCCGCCCTTTTATGAGGGCATAGCCTTATTTGGAAATTTTACCCTGCTTTCAGATGCTAGGCAGCTCCCCTTCGAGTCAGTTCAGCTTACCTTGACAGAACTCTCTGGGGTAGGAAGTTGTGTGTTGGGCCCAGGCATGCTTCTGCCTCGGCCCTTGCTAGAGATTTACAATAACACGTTTAGAATAAATAAAAATAGGTATTCTTATCTTCTTGCCCCAAATGATACCTTTTTGGCATGTTCCACGGGCCTTACACGGTACATTATTATACATATACAATAAATAATAGAGATTATTGTGTCTTGGTTCAGCTTTTTCTAAATTTTAGTATTCATGAGTCAGATGACTTACTGAAGTTTTGAGATCGAGGTGCCTCCTTGCCATCCCGCCACAAAAGAGAGCCTATCTCGGCAGTGACCCTTGCGTTCCTTCTTGGCCTGGGTGTGACTGGGACAGGGACCAGAATCGCAGCCCTTGTGTTGTCTCAACAGAATTCGAGCAATTACCATCTGCTCAATGAGGCTATTAGCCAAGATATTGAGAATATAAAAAGGGGCCTAGATGATCTTACTGATTCCTTGGTCTCCCTTTCAGAAGTTGCCCTTCAAAATAGAAGGGGATTAGATTTGCTCTTTCTACAACAAGGAGGCTTATGCGCTGCACTTAAGGAAGAATGCTGCGTATATGTTGATAAAACTGGATTAGTTAAAGATAGCATTGCCAAGGTTACTGCCAGTTTAGAAAAAAGAAAAAGAGAGAGAGAACAACAAGAGTCATGGCACCAAAATTGGTTTTCAACCTCCCCCTGGCTTTCGACCTTGTTGCCCTCCCTTTTGGGGCCCCTATTGGGACTCCTATTATTGATTTCCTTCGGTCCTTGGGCATTTCAGAAATTGACCTGATTTGTTAAATCTCAAATTGATTCATCTCTTTCAAGTGCATCTGTTTCAGTTCATTACCATCGGCTGGACATTGGCAATAACAAGCAGGTTACTGGAGAAGAGTCAGACGTGGATACAGCTTCGTCACCCTTGTCTCGTGGAGAGAGACTCAATTTTCATAAAATGCTTAAGTAAGATCATTCCCCTCCCCCTAAATTCGGCCATCAGTCTCATGCCACGAATCATTTATAGATTGCCGTAGTCTGTGCTTCCAACATGGTAATATACATTCTCGACACATTGGAAACTAAACAGTCATCCCAGGCTAGATACATGGAAAAATTGGAACTTGAAGCCATCACCCATGAGAGTTGTGAGACTAAGTACTACACAGAGATTAGTCTGGAAGCTGTTAGACAGTCTCTGAGAGGTATGTCTGATTGCATAAAGGTTGAGTGCCCTAGGGTCCTTCCCCCAGGAAAATGACACAGAAGCAGGTCAGGGTTACTCTGGGTAAAAATCTGTGGGCCTGAGAGTCAATCCTGTACATGGCCCCTAACATTGCACACTGGGGATCAGACCTCTACCTCTACCCATGGAGCTTGCTTCGTTCCTAAATCCCTTGGCTATCCCAGGTTATACACAACAGACTGGAACCATTAATTCAAGCCTCATAGATGACTTGTCCTTGTGTTCTTCGTGGTTTAGAGAATCACCCAGTGAGCAAACAAACGTTTAGGTGGTCGTTAAAAATGTGGCTACAAATTTATTATATAAGATGCCTTAATAAAAATATTAAAACGGGGGAGATGTTGGGAGCTATTAAGACAAAACTATTGTCCTGATCTCTGAATTGGGCCTCTCCCCCGAGAAGAAAAGGGGGTCAAAAGATATGGGCACAGGGAAAAAAATTCCTGAATAGAACAGCAATGGCTTGTGCTGTAAGATTGAGAATTGACCAATGGGACCTCATAAAACTGCAAAGCTTCTGCAAGGCAAAAGACACCGTCAATAAGACAAAAAGACCACCAACAGATTGGGAAATGTTCTTTACCTATCCTAAATCAGATAGGGGACTAATATCCAATACATATAAAGAACTCAACAAGGTGGACTCCAGAAAATCAAATAACCCCTTTAGAAAATGGGGCTCAGAGCTAAACAAAGAATTCTTACCTGAGGAATACTGAATGGCTGAGAAGCACCTGAAATAATGTTCAGCATCCTTAATCATCAGGGAAATGCAAATCAAAACAACCCTGAGAGTCCACCTCACACCAGTCAGAACGGTTAAGATCAAAAATTCAGGTGACAGCAGATGCTGGCGAGGATGTGGATAAAGAGGAACACTCCTCCATTGTTGGTGGGATTGCAAGCTTGTACAATCACTCTGGAAATCAGTCTGGCAGTTCCTCAGAAAATTGGACATAGTACTACCAGAGGATCCCACAATACCTCTCCTGGGCATATATCTAGAAGATGTTCCAACTGGTAAGAAAGACACATGCTCCAGTATGTTCATAGCAACCTTATTTATAATAGCCAGAAGCTGGAAAGAACCTAGATGCCCCTCAACAGAGGAATGGATACAGAAAATGTGGTACATTTACACAATGGAGTACTACTCAGCTATTAAAAAGAATGAATTTATGAAATTCCTAGGCAAATGGTTGGACCTGGAGGGCATCATCCTGAGAGAGGTAACCCTTCACAAAAGAACTCACATGATATGTACTCACTGATAAGTGGATATTAGCCCAGAAACTTAGAACACCCAAGATACAATTTGCAAACCACATGAAACTCAAGAAGAACGAAGACAAAAGTGTGGACACTTTGCCCCTTCTTAGAATTGGGAACAAAACACCCATGGAAGGAGTTACAGAGACAAAGTTTGGAGCTGAGACAAAAGGATGGACCATCTAGAGACTGCCATATCCAGGGATCCATCCCATAATCGGCCTCCAAACGCCTACACCATTGCATACACTAGCAAGATTTTGCTGAAAGGACCCTGATATAGCTCTCTTGTGAGACTATGCTGGAGTGTAGCAAACACAGAAGTGGATGTTCACAGTCAGCTATTGAATGGATCACAGGGCTCCCAATGGAGGAGCTAGAGAAAGTACCCAAGGAGCTAAAGGGATCTGCAACCCTATAGGTGGAACAACAACATGAACTAACATGTACCCCGGAGCTCTTGTCTCTATCGGCATATGTATCAAAAGATGGCCTAGTCGGCCATCAGTGGAAAGAGAGGCCCTTTGGTCATGCAAACTTTATATGCCTCAATACAGGGGAACACCAGGGCCAAAAAGTGGGAGTGGGTGGATAGGGGAGTGGGGGGGGGAGGGTATGGGGGACTATTGGGATAGCATTGGAATTGTAAATGAGGAAAATACCTAATAAAATATTTTTTAAAAAAACAATTACAGCTTGTCAATTATCCATAGCAAATACCCACAACCTGTCAATCTTCATAGGAAAAGCCCACAACCAATCAATCATCCACAGGAAATAGCTACATTCTGTTGTTTATGCACATGGCACACCCCCAACCTAGCAATCATCTTGAGGAAAAACCTATATCCTATCAATCATCCATAGGAATTCCCCACAGCTTGAGAATCATCCATAAGAAATGCACATAGCTGATAGCCAAATATCACAGGGATAGTGTGGGTAGCACTGGAGTGCAGACATACCTGTGAGCACAGGTAAGACTGTAAGAACCCTCAGGACACAGGATCTGAGGAACAGCTATGGACAGGTCCTTCTGGTTTCTGTCTGCACCCCAGAGCTAACACTGTGCTACAGCTTTTCATACCCAAATTCCTCCCAGAGAGACCTGGTCTCCCAGGAGTACTGACACACAGGCTTGCAGGAGGGACAAGCCACAGTCAAAGACAGTGAGACCAGCTAGTGCCAGAGATAACCAGATGTCAAGAAGCAAGGGCAAATGCATAAGCAACAGAAACCAAGCCTACTTGGCATCATCAGAACCCAGTTCTCCCACTACAGCAAGCCCTGGATTCCCCAACACACCACAAAAGCAAGTCTCTGATTTAAAATAACATCTCATGATGATGATAGAGGACTTTAAGAAGGATGTAAACAACTCCCTTAACATGCAGGAGAACACACGTAAACAGAAGCCCTTAAAGAGGTTACATTAAAAAAAAATCCCTTAAAGAATTACAGCAAAACACAACAAACAGGTGAAGAAATTGAACAAAACCATCCAGGATCTAAAAATGGAATTAGAAACAATAAAGAAATCACAAAGAGAGACAGCCTTGGAGATAGACCACCTAGGAAAGGTCAGTAGTTATAGATGCAAGCATCACCAACAAAATACAAGAGCTAGAGAAGAGAATCTCAGGTGCAGAAGGGAACATAGAAAACATTGACACAACAGTCAAAGACAATGCAAAATGCAAAGAGTTCCTAATCTAAAACACCCAGGAAATCCAGGACACAATGAGAAGACCAAACTTAAGGATAGAAGACTATGAAGAGTCCCAACTTAAAGGGTCAGTAAATATCTTCAACAAAATTATAGGAGAAAACTTCCATAATCTAAAGAAAGAGACAATCATGAACATACAAGAAGCCTACAGAACTCCAAATAGATTGGACCAGAAAAGAAATTCCTCTTGACACATAATAGACAAAACACCAAATGCACTAAACAAAGAAAGAATATTAAAAACATTAAGGGAAAAAGGTCAAGTAACATATAAAGGCGGACCTATCAGAATTACACCAGACTTCTCACCAGAGACTGAAAGCTAGAAAATCCTGGGCAGATATCATACAGTCCCTAAGAGAACACAAATGCCAGCCTAGGCTACTATATCCAGCAGAACTCTCAATTACCATAGATGGAGAAACCAAGATATTCCATGACAAATCAAATTTACACCATATCTTTCCATAAAACCAGCTGTATAAAGGATAATAGATGGAAAACTCTAAAACTAGGAGGGAAACTACACCCTAGAAAAAGCAAGAAAGCAATCTTTCAACAAACCCAAAAGAAGATAGCCACAGAAACATAATTCCACCTCTAACAACAAAAATAAAGGGAAGTAACAATTACTTTTCATCAACTCTTACCATAAATGGACTCAATTCCCCCCAAAAAACATAGGTGAGCAGGCTAGATATATAAACAGGATCCAGCATTTTTCTTCATACAGGAAACCCAACTCAGTGACAAAGAGAGACACTACCTCAGAGTAAAATGTTGGAAAACAATTTTCCAAGCAAATGGTCCCAAAAAAGAAGCTGGAGTAACCATCCTAATACTGAATAAAATCAACTTTTAACCAAAAGTTATCAAAAAAGACAAGGAAAGACACTTCATACCGGTCAAAGGAAAAATCCACCAAGATGAACTCTCAATTCTGAACATCTATGCTCAAAGATGCAAAAGCACCCACATTCACAAAAGAAACTTTGCTAAAGTTCAAAGCACACATCACACCCCACACAATAATAGTGGGATACTCTTAGCAATGGACTGATAAGGGAAACAGAAAATAAACAGAGATACAGTGAAACTAACAGTAGCAATGGTTCTAATGTTAGACCTAGTGGGGAAACCCCCACTCAATTTCTGATCCAGCGTGCACCCAAGAATCACGAACAGAACAGAATGCCTTGATGTAATTACATGAGGTCGTTTAATTACAGAGCTCCGGACCAACATGCATTCCACACAGGAGATAACGAATGTCGGCCACAAGGCTTGAAAGCTAGGGAGTTTTATGGGGTAAGGGGCTTAGGGGTGTGGAATTCAGCATAGCGACACACTATTGGCTTATTTAAACATTAACAGAAAGATTACATGTCAGCAAAAGGGCATCAGGACTTTGTTCCTGTGGGCTGGGGGCTTATCTTTGTTCACATAGCAACCAGTTGATGTATGACTTTACCCGGCATCAAGGGGCAGTAGACAGAGGGGAGGTTCCGGCTAGGTGGTGTTGACCCAAACAAGATAGCCCTGCTTGTCCTCACACTCTTCTTTAGGTTAAGCTGTTCCCAGCAATGTTTTAACCACGGGGCATACCCAGGTTTGTTTGTTGTTTTTTCTCAGCCCCAGGCAGCCTCTAGGCTCACAAACAACCAGCAATTTCTGAGTACTTTATATGACTTACAGGTCTTGAAATTTCATCTTTCTTTTATTAACAGATATGTATAGAACATTTCATCCTAAAGCAAAAGAACATACCTTCTTCTCAGTACCTCATGGCACCTTCTCCAAAACTGACCATATAAATGATCACAAAACAGGCCTCAACAGACACAAAAAGATTGAAATAATCTCATACACCCTATCAGATCACCATGTACTAAGGCTTGTCTTAAATAACAACAACAATAGCAACAAAAAAAAAACAGAAAGCACACATCCACATGGAAGCTGAACAACACTCTTCTCAGTGATAACTTGGTCAAGGAAGAAATAAGAAATTAAAGGCTTTTTAGAAGTTAGTGAAAATGAAGACATATCATGCCAAAACTTATGGGACACAGAATGCAGTTGTAAGAGGAAAATTCATAGCTCTAAGTGCCTCTATTAAGAAACTGAAGAGAGCTTACAGCTTGACAGTACAACTGAAAGCTCTAGAACAAAAATAAGAAAATGCACCCAAGAGGAGATGATGGCAGGAATGAATCAAACTCAGGGCTGAAATCAACCAAATAGAAAGAAAAAGAGCTATACAAAGAATCAACCAAACCAGGAGCTGGTTCTTTGAGAAAATCAACAAGATAGATAAACCCTTAGGCAGACTAACAAGAAGTCACAGAGACAGTATCCAAATTAATAAAATCAGAAATAACAAGGGAGACATACAAACGAAATATATTTTTAACATTATTTTTATTGTTGAATATTGACAGTTGAAAATATTAAAATCATGTTCTACAAAAAAATAAATGGAAGCTGAATATACAAATTTTATCAGGAAGGTGTACAGTGACCTAACTAAAGTTTTATTAAGCACTGTCTGAATTTGTCAATAGATATTGGACCAGAAAAAAGATAATGCCACTGGAAAAAAGAAGTAAGTAAGAAAGAAGAGAAGAGAAGAGAAGAGAAGAGAAGAGAAGAGAAGAGAAGAGAAGAGAAGAGAAGAGAGGGGAGGGGAGGGGAGGAGAGGGGAGGGGAGGGGAGGGGAGGGGAGGGGAGAGGAGAGGAGAGGAGAGAAGAGAAGAGAAGAGAAGAGAAGAGAAGAGAAGAGAAGAGAAGAGAAGAGAAGAGAAGAGAAGAGAAGAGAAGAGAAGAGAAGAGAAGAGAAGAGAAAGAGAAAAGAGAAAAGAGAAAAGAGAAAAGAGAAAAGAGAAAAGAGAAAGAGAACAGAAAAGAAAAGAGAAAAGAGAAAAGAGAGAGAAAAGAGAAAAGAGAAAGGAGAAAAGAGAAAAGAGAGAGAAAAGAGAAAGAGAAAAGAGAAAAGAGAAAAAAGAGAAAAGAGAAAAAAGAGAAAAGAGAAAAGAGAACAGAAAAGAAAAGAGAAAAGAGAAAGGAGAAAAGGGAAAAGAGAATAGAGAGAGAAAAGAGAAAAGAGAAAGGAGAAAAGAGAAAAGAGAAAAGAGAAAAGAGAAAAGAGAAAAGAGAGAGAAAAGAGAAAGAGAAAAGAGAAAAAAGAGAAAAGAGAAAAGAGAAAAAAGAGAAAAGAGAAGGAAAGGAAAGGAAAGGGAAGGGAAGGAAAGGAAAGGGAAGGGAAGGGAAGGGAAGGGAAGGGAAGGGAAGGGAAGGGAAGGGAAGGGAAGGGAAGGGAAGGGAAGGGAAGGGAAGGGAAGGGAAGGGAAGGGAAGGGAAGGGAAGGGAAGGGAAGGGAAGGGAAGGGAAGGGAAGGGAAGGAAAGGGAAGGGAAGGGAAGGGAAGGGAAGGGAAGGGAAGGGAAGGGAAGGGAAGGGAAGGGAAGGGAAGGGAAGGGAAGGGAAGGAAAGGAAAGGAAAAAAGGAAAGGAAAGGAAAGGAAAGGAAAGGAAAGGAAAGGAAAGGAAAGGAAAGGAAAAGAAAAAAGAAAAGAAAAGAAAAGAAAAGAAAAAAGAAATATAGAGAGGAGCATCTAGCACAAGAGCATGAAGTGACCCACAGTGTCGCAGGACCAGCAAGGGGAACCAGAGAAGGGCACCTGACTCCAAGATTTTTGCCAGCTCCCTCTTCTACCCTACCTGCCCATCCAGAGGAGCACACAGCTGCCAGTGGATGAGAAAAACCCCAGCTCTCTCACTATACTGAACTTACCATAGGTAGAGGTAGAGCAAATGGATCAAGCCACCTGTGAATGGTCTAGCCAGTCCAGGTTAATGAGCATGAAATGGAGTCCCTTATAAAGTCTCCCAGTGTCCCGAGAAGGTCTTGGGGCGGTTCCATCTATGTGAGTGAGCCAGGTCTGGGTGCCAACATCCAGAGAAGAAAGCTCAGGTCTCTGGCCCCCAAACAAGTACCTTGGTCTGAGCCAACAGAATGTCAGGCTTCTTTCCTATAGAATAATAAATCCATGTTCGGAAGACTCTCCAAGCCAGGGAACATCTCTATATCAGAGGAAGAACTGTGGAGTTCAACAGTGCCTGCTCCACAGTCAGCTGTGGCCCCTTACATAGGCTCCTGGTGCAGCCAGCATGTCTGGCCTCCTGAAGGCACTGAGGTATTTATGGACTAGGAATCCAGACCAGAGATACCAAGCAGCTGCAAATTGATCCTCCTGCCTTGTCATCCCCTCCTATTTATCTGAGATGAGGTCAGAAACTGACATTGTATATTCATCCCTGGCCCCCAGAACCTGTCACTACACCCTTATTTACCAACAGACCCTATCACCAGACACAGCTGCCTCACTGCCAAAGACAGTTTAATGGATGCAGATAGTGATGAAACTTCACAGAGGCTGATGTTCCGAGGGTGCGGGCAGCCACCTGTGCTATTGTAGTGGGGAGTGCCCTCCTCCTTGTAACCTGTACAGAGACATCATGCACTGCTCTGGCGTGACTATGGTTTCTGAGCAGCTGCTGGACTTAATTAAATGGCCCTCCGTGGGTTTCTCTTGGAGATGATGACCCATGTAAAAACCCCATCCACCTGCAAAGCAGATCCTCTAGATGTGCCTGCTCCTGCCTGATCCTAGCCCTGCCTCTGTCTGGAACCCACCCAGACATGAACAGGCTTCTAATTGCATGGTGGCTTGCCAGGCCTTCCAACATCATTAGGATTCATCAACATAATGCCCTGGCTCCAGCCACAGCTGCCCAGCCAATCATGGGCCACCTTGACCTCAGGAAGGAGGTGACTTGTGATGTGAGCTCCTGCTGAGACCTCTGTTGCATCACTGTCACATGAGAAGGGGCTCCAGAAAGACTTGCCACCAAAAGCATGCTGAAGCCTGCCATCATATATTGATAAAGGCAGAAGGGAGAGGACTATGTAAATGACTTATCAATGGCCAGGCCTGGCTCTCAGGCCCTGCAGTCAGGGAGGGGCCTACATGGTGGGCTTGGTGTTATTGTAGTTGTTTTTTGATGAAACTCCTTATTTGAATTGTTGACTTGAATTCATTTTTATTGGATATTTTCTTTATTTACATTTCAAATGTTATCCCCTTTTCTGGTTCCCTCCCTGCACCCCCCCCCAAAAAAGCCCTCATTCCAGAAATTTAAAAGTACACCTGAAAGCTCTAGAACAAGAAGAAGAAAATACACCCAAGAGGAGGAGATGGCAGGAATGAATCAAACTCGGGGCTGAAATCACCAAATAGAAAAAGAGCTATACAAGGGATCAACCAAATCAAGAGCTGGTTCTTTGAGAAAATCAACAAGATAGACAAACCTTTATCCAAAATAAAGGCATAGAGACAGTATCCAAATAACCAAAATCAGAGATGATAAAGGAGACATAACAATAGACAATCAGAAAATTCAACAAATTAATAGGTTTTATTGAAAGACCTGTATCCACAAAGTTGGAAAATCTTAATGAAATGGACTTTTTTTTTTCTAGACAGATACCACTTATCAAAGTTAAATCAAGACCAGGTAAACTATTTACACAGTCCTATAATCCCTGAAGAAGTAGAAGCAGTAAAAGCCTCACAACCAGCTCTTACCCTCTTGCTCTCTTGCCTCTCTCTTCCCCCTTGTGCCCCCTCTCTCTCACTCCCTTCCCCTCTCTCTCCATGTGACCATGGCCAGCCCCTATGTCTCTACTCTCTCCTTCTGTCTGCCTTTCTCTAACTCTGCTACCCTCTTCACTCCCCTCTCCATGCCCTAAATAAGCTCTATTCTATACTTTAAAAAAAAAAGTCTCATAACCAAAAAGCCCAGGACCAGATGGTTTTAGTGCAGAAATCTACCAGAACTTCAAAGAAGAGCTAATACTCCTCAAACTAGTCCACAAAATAGAAACAGAAGGAACACTGCCAAACTCATTGTATAAGCAACAGTCACCCTGATACCTAAACCAAGAAGCCCTGAACAATGAAAGAGAACTTCAGACCAATTCCTTTTATAAACATTGATGCAAAAATACTCAAGAAAAGACTCGCAAAACAAATCCAGCAGCACATTAAAAATATCACCCATCATGGTCAAGTAGACTTCATCCAGGGATGCAGGAATGATTCAATACATTGCTAGGGTTTCTTCTCAAAGATAAAAATGTTTTTAAAACAAATAGAGTGATGGGTGCACAATTTTAATGACATACTAAGAAAGCACTACTAGATTGTATACTTTCAAAGAATGAACTTAGTACATAAGTGTATTACATACCTGTAAACCCATTATTATTGAAAGATAAATTATGTTATTTCATGTGTATGTATGTCTTGCCTACATGTATGTGTGTGCACTGTGTGCATGTCTGGGCCTGTGAAGATGCAAGAGGGATTTGGATAGCCTATAATTGGCTTTGAAAATGGTTGTGAGCTGCCTCATAGGTGTTATTTTAATGATTGCATGTCTAGTTCTTGTTCTTTTTCATAGGTTTTTCATCTCCAGTGTTGCCTTTATTTGTGTTTTCTGTATTGCTTCTATTTCCATTTTTAGATCGTGGACCATTTTATTCATTTGCTTTACCTGCTTGATTGTATTTTCCTGTATTTGTGTAAGAGATTTGTTTCCTCTTTAGGGGCTTCTATGTGTTTGAATATGTTTCCCTGTGTTTCTTTAAGGGAAATATTTATATCCTCTTTCAAGGCCTCTATCATCTTCATGAGATGGGATTTAAGGTCATAGTCTTGCTCTTCAGGTGTGTTAGGATACCCAGTGCTTGCTGTCATAGAAGAGTTCCATTTTGATGATGCCATATTACATTGGCTTCTGTAGGTTATATTTTTGGGCTTGCCTTTTGTCATCTAGTAGTCTCTGGTGTTGAGTGTCTTAAATTGAAGCAGGCCTCCCAGAAGACAGGTGAAGATATGTGTCTCACGTTTGAGCAGGCCACCTCAGTGGTAGGCAGAGTTGTTTGTATGTAGGGGTGGCAGTTGGAGCTGGCCTCTTGGCAGGTATGCAGAGCTGTGGGTACTCCATGATTGTTGCTGGTGTAGGTTTGGACTGGAAGGAAGCAGACTGTTGGAGTCCCTGCACACTGGGAGATTGTATAGGGGTAGGGGTAGTGTCTCACCTGCATGTGCTGGGTAATGGCCCACCTCTTTGGAGGTAGGAAAAGCTGCGTGTGTTGGGTTAGAGCCAGCCTCTTGACAGGCATCAGAGCTGAGGCTGATTGATTGATTGATTGATTGATTGATTGATTGATTGATTGATTTTTACAAATAATTCTCAGGCAGGGCATAAAATGTACTACCAAGGAAAAATATTGATAAGTAAGAGTTTTTCTTTGTCAAAAAGCCCCATTAGAAGTAAAAAGACAAATCTGTAAGTGGAGAAAGACATTTACTATACACATATTTAGTAAAGAAGTTGCAGAATACACACACAAAATAAGGAACTCATAAATTCCCAGTTAAAGTCAGGCCAAGTTAAAAATGAGTGAACAATTTAAACAAGTCCCATGTGGAATAAGATATACAGAGGACTAGGAAAGATATTCCTTGTGATTAGTTTTCCAGAAAATACAAGCAAAGGTTATAAGTAATAGCCTCTAGATGAATATTAGAATGACAATATGAAAAAGCCTGATAATACCAATTATTTGTGAGGATGTGGTGTGAAAATCATCCACTGATGACAACAGAATACATATTTTAGCACCTTCAACATGTTTCCAGAATGTCTATTCAAGCTGAATATAGGACCCAGTGGTTCCTTTCCTCCATACAATGGAGGATGTGTTCATATGCTCACTGAGAGTCCTGGCAGCAATATGCAGTGAGTTCTCATGTGGAAAAGTCAGGAAATTGTAATTGTTGTTATTAGAAGATGAGTCCATTCATAGAGCAGAGAGTAAGTAAATTAATGGAGTGGCTCCTATATACAACAGAGTGAAGAACTACAAAGAAGTACATGGTATGATTCTGCTACTGTAAGAGAGATAAAAGTCACCATACATAGTTCTGGAGAGATGACCCCACAGTTAAGATCGGCTTTTGCAGAGGTCCTGAGGTCAATTCCTAGCACTTGTATGGCAGGTTACAGCTGTGAGTAACTGTAGTCCCGTGGGATCTGATACCATCTTCTGATGTACATGGACATTAAATAAATAAATAAATTTGAATTTCTTTAAATTAAAAATAAATGATCATGCTAGCAGCTGAATAGAAATAATAGTTTCTGAGGTAACTTTAAAGCTCCTGTCTGTTTTGTTTTCATTTTGAGACAGGTCTCATGTAGACCCAGCTAGTTTCAAACTCACTGGTAAAGTGAGAAAGACTTTAAACTCCATGGTCCTCTTGCCTCTACCTTCTCAGTACTGGGATTACAGGAGTATACCATCACACTCAACTAAAGCACCCATGTATTGGCATGTGTCCTATTGATTTGAAAACTCAAAACTTGTCAACTTTGACTTGCACATATTTCTGTATGTATATATACTAATCCTTTAATGCATTTCATACTGAAATTTTTCACACAATAATATTGAGTGGACAGATGCCCCAAAAGGACAAGAAACGTATCCAGTGTGCTACTGGGATGAGAAGTGGAGCCAGTGCTCTGTATAACATCTTCCTCTATATTCAAATCCTTTCACATTCCTAGCTCAACTCCTTACTGGACTTAGAGCTACCAATGGCCAGTACTTGAACTATGTTTTTCTAGTCAGTACAAGGCAGGAATCCATATTTCTGAGTGTGCTTCGTGAGGAGTGGAGGTCAGAGACAAAAACCCCATCACTTACTCACTTGCTCTTTCCACTCTGGCTCTACCAGATCTCCTAAGCTTACCCTGGCTCTTGGTTCCTGTATGTACATGTGGGGATCTACCAGCAGAAAGATGTTCTTCCTCTGAGTTCTATCCTCAATAGCCCAAACTCTTGACTCCTCCTCCATACTTGGTCAAATCATTGTCATCTTTAGGACAGGAATACTTCAGTCATGTGTTCAGCAGGGCAGGTAGAGAAGAGTAAAGAATGAGGTTGAAGAAACATCTGTTATGGATAGCCACGTTTTTTCTGCTTAGACGATGACTGCACCTCTCAATCATAGGCCCCATGTGCTCAAGAAAGTAGAGTACACGTTTGGCACAACTCCATGTGGTATCAGCTCAGAACCCAACTCCCATTTCTCGCTGGCCGCAAGACACTGTCGTCTCCCTGCGTTCTTCCCCAAAATAGGGAAGGGGAGTATCAGTGTGTGCCGGCAGCTCACCAGAATAGGTAGCAGAACTGTCGTCTTGCTTCTTCCCCCATGTAACCAGAAACCTTTCCATCGCTGCCTACCAAAGAAACATGTCCTGGATGTTGATAAGAGCCCCCACTGAAAAGTCTGCCTGCAAACCTTGACAACCCCTCCACAGCTCATGAATCCAGTAGCTGATCACACATCACCCACTCCAACCTGTCAGGAGGCAAGGAAGCACCAATTGACTTCAAGCTAAGGGACAGGGTTTCCCTCCTATTAGCTCCTTTGGGCTTCTTATACATTTGGTACTAGACAAAACATAAAGTATGCAAGGGAAAACCTTATCCCATCTCAAAGGGACAGTTTTCTACCCATCTGATAACATTTGGAAACTCAATACTCTGGGATTTATGTCTGGCCAAAATCTATGCCAACCCAGGTTGTGGTTAACAGAACTCAACGACAGTCCAAAAAACAATGACATCAGGTTTGGCCTGTTCATTTGTACCCTACTGCTTACCCTTTTCCTGTAGGTTTTCCTATCCCTGCAGACCCTACCTTGACTCTACTCCAGGTCTCCCACTCTCTTACCTTCCTAAGTACCTTCCACTCCACTCCTCTTCGTCAATTTTAACCCTTGTAACACTTTCCTTCTTAGCCTTGAACCCTTGCTTTGACTTCTGAGTATTTGATTCCTATCTGCACATGGATCCAATTGTTCCTACTCCCTTAGTAGAATACTTTGGAAGTATTGCGGGAAAATCTATTTTATAGGGACTATGGTATAATTAAGAACGTGATTGTGGCATTCTTTAAAACATGTGGCACTTGCTGACTCAAGACACTAGTGAGTTATCTGAGGCTCAAATTATATACTTTTCTCCAGATTCACAGGTTCACAGGACCCAGGGCTCTTTTCTTGTCTTTTCGAGATCAAAAGAATTTGAGAACACTTTCATTTGGATCCTTTAGGGATTATACTAAAATAAGTATTAGTATTAGAAGTACATTAGTAATTACCCTTAAAACACACCCAACTGTGATAAAATGCACCTTGTCTCCTTTGCTTCATTATCTGGCCCTCAACCTTGCTGAGGCAGGATATCTCTGCTCTGGTGGTGCCATGTTATCCTGGCTGTTATTAGTTGTATTCTCAGGTTAACCTTTAACCTTGCCTGCTTGCCAGGAAGTCAGTCAGCATCCGGTATAAGCACATCAAAGAACAATAGACAGCATCTTATCCCCTGTGTTCCATTTTCCAGCCTACAACTCTGCCTGCCTCCCCAGAGGGCTTCTGGCACTAGGGACAACAAAGTAATAACTTGCTCCAAGCAATTGAACCCCCAAGTCACTTTAAAGCACACCCAACAGCAATAAAGAGGACCCTGTCTCTTGTGCTCCATTTTCAATTGTTCGATGCTACCTCCTTTCTCAGAGGCCTGCTCTTATCAGGGACAACTAGGTAAGAACTTGTCCCAAGCCTTTGAAAGACAAATTTCCTGAAAACACACCAAAGAGCCATAAACTGCACCTCACTTCCTGTACTCCAGTCTGATCAACAATTAGACATGCATTTCCTGAGACCAGTTGGCACCAGGGACACCAGGTTAGGGTGGTACTAGAAACCTCAAAGGCAAGATAAACACCCAAAATACCATAGGGCATGCAGAGACTAGGGGAGACACCTTACTTGACCTGAAGAACCAATAGTCACCAGAGGCCCAAACCACTCAGGCCAGAAGGCAGAATATAAATAACATGGGAAACATCATCCAAAACCTGAAAAAAATCAACACACACACACACACACACCAAACAAAAAGCCTCACCCATCCAACAAAGGTGTGATGGTTTATATGTGCTTGGCCCAGGGAGTGGCAGGTGTGGCCTTGTTGAAGTAGATGTGTCACTGTGGATGTGGGCTTTACAATTCTAATCCTAGCTTCCTAGAAGCCACTATTCTGCTAGCAGCCTTCAGATGAAGATGTAGAACTCTCAGCTCCTCCTGCACTATGCCTTTCTGGATGTTGCCATGTTCCTGCATTGATTATAATGGACTGAACCTCTGAGCATTTAAGCCAGCCCCAATTAACTGTTGTCCTAATAAGAGTTACCTTGGTCATGGTGTCTGTTCACAGCAGTAAGACCCTAAAAAAGACAAAAGGTAAACTATGAAATTATCATCTAAAGTTATACTAACTGCAAAATCCAGATGGCTAAAGGTTAACCAGAGAACGCAGCCAATAACAGCCAGGATAACATGGCACCACCATAGCAGAGATATCCTGTTACAGCAAGCTCTGAGTACCCCAATATAACTGAAACAAATGAAAATGACCTTAAGTCAACTCTTATGCAGATAATAGAGACCTTTCAATAGGAATTGAATAAATCTTTTAAATACAGGAAAATACAATCAAATGGGAAGGAAATGAATCAAACTGTTCAAGCCCTGAAAATGCACATAGAAGATAAAAAGATAACACAAACTGAGGGAGTGCTGGGAATAAAATCCTCAGTAAGAAAACAGAAACTACAGACACAGCAACACCAACAGAATACAAGAGATGGAAGACAGAATCTCAGGTGCAAAAGGCATGACAAAAAAAAATTGATACTTTGGTCAAAGAAAATGTGAAATCTGATATCTGCCCAATCCTTTCTGAGCTCCATCTTCTAGTTCAACAACTCTACCTGTAATCCCCAGGCCCACAAGGCTGGCTGCCTACAGGGAGGCCTGCTGCCACCTTGGACAACCAGTCCCAGAAGCCTGTTACTACCAAGAACAACCAGGCCAGCCAACACCAGAAATAACCATATGGCTAAAGGCAAGCACAGGAACACAACCAACAAAGTCAGTCTAATATGGCATCATCAGAACTCACCTCTGATTTTCAAACACTCCTGAAGAGCAAGGCCTTGAATCTCTTTAAATGACCTTTAATTTCATCTTATGAAGATGATAGAAACCATTAAAGAAGTAAATAAATCTCTTAAAGACATAAAGTAAAATACAATGACTATGTAGAGGCCTTTTAAGAGGAAGCATTTCCCTTTAGAAATACAGGAAAATATATTCAAACAGTTGGGGGAAATGAATAAAACTGTTCAAAACCTGAAAAATGAAATAAAAGCAATAAGGAAAAAACAATGTGGCAACCCTGAAGATGGAAAACTTAGGAAAGAAAAGAGAAACTACAGGCACAAGCATCACCAACAGAATATAAGAGATGGAAGAGAAATCTCAGGCATACACTATACAATAGAAGAAATTAATACATTGTAGAAGAAAATGCCAAATCTAAAAAGTTTCTCACACAAAACTTTTGGAAATTTGGGACCAAACTTATACAAGAACCAAACTTAAGAATAATAGGAATAGAAGAGGGAGAAGACTCCCAGTTAAAAATCCCAGAAAACTTCAACAAAATCATGAAAGAAAACTTCCATTACCTAAAAAAAGAGATGGCTGTATATGTATAAAAGCTTACAGAACACCAATAGACTGAACCCCAAAAGAAAATCCTCCAGCCATGTAATAAAACACAAAATCTACAGAACAAAGAAAGGATCTTAAAAGCTTCAAGGGGGAAAGGCCAAGTGCGATACATAAAGGCAGATGTATCAGAATTGCTCCTTCTCAACAGACACTAAAAGCCAGAATGACAGGCCTCCTCAGATGTCTTGCAGACAAAATGCCACCTCAGGATACTATACCCAGCTTAACTTCCAATCACCATAGATAGAGAAAACTAGACATTCCATAACAAAACCAAATTTAAATGGTATCTATCCACAAATCTAGCCCAACATAAAATATTAGAAGGAAAATTCCAATCCAATACAGTGAACCACACCCAAGAAAACACAGGAAATATATCGTGTCATGCCAGCAAAAACAAAGGAATTAAAACAGACACATACATACACACCACACACAAACACACACACACTATTGACAATATTAGTAAATAGTGACCATTGATTATTAATATATCTCAATAACATTGGACTCAATTCCCCTATAAAAAGATCTACCACACCAAAATACTATAATGTATGTATGTGTAATATGTATATATATATATATATATATATATTACACACACACACAAATGTAAGGAAAATGGAATATGTGTAGTATAGGAGTCAAAAGACAGTCAATGCATAAAAACAAAAGAGAGACATCTTTCACAATGGCAACACTAAGCTAATGTGTAATTCTTCTTCCTGACTCTCAAATATTGGCAGGTAACAGAAGAAAAAGTTGTCATGGTGTCATGTGCCTAACTACCTGCTTTTTTATTAAACTAATAAAATTTATTATAAAATCAACATTTTAAAGTCATCAAAATAATTTATAATATTGAAATTCCTCTTAAATATAAATGATGTCTTCTGAAGCTAAAAATAAAACACACTCAACCACTTTTAAAATTTATTTGGAACATTAAACATGATAGAATTAGAAAAAATAATCTCTTTTTTAATTGGATATTTTCTATATTTACATTTCAAATGTTATCCCCTTTCCCAGTTTTCATCCCTCCCGGAAACACGCTATCACATTATCCCTCCCCCTGTTTCTATGAGGGTGTTACACCCACCCACTCCCACCTCCCCACCCTCAATTCCCCTATACTGGCATCTATCGAGTCTTCATAGGACCAAGGACCTCTCCTTCCATTGATGTATGACAAGGCCATCCTCTGCTATGAATATAGCTGAAGCCATGTGTACTGCTTTGTTGATGGCTTAGTCCCTGTGAGTTCTGAGGGGCTGGGGGGTCTGGTTGGTTAATATTGTTGTTCTTCCTATGGGGTTGCAAACTCCTTCAACTACTTCAGTCCCTTCTCTAACTCCTCTATTAGGGACCCCATGCTCAGTCCAATGGTTGGCTGCTAACATCTGCCTCTGTTTTTGTAAAGCTCTGGTAGGGCCTCTCAGGAGACAGCTATATCAGGCTCCTTTCAGCATGTGCTTCTTGGTATCCACAATAGTGTCTGTGTTTGGTAACTGTATATGGGATGAATCCCCAGGTAGGACAGTCTCTGGGTGGTCTTTCCTTTAGACTCTGCTCTACACTTTATCTCCATATTTGCTCCTGTAAGTATTTGGTTCTCCTAAGTTTCATGTGGTCTATGAATTGTACCCTGGTTATTTTTAGCTTTTGGGCTAGTATTTACTTATCAGTGAGTGCATACCATGTGTTTTCTTTTGCATTTGGGTTACCTCACTGTAGTGGTTATTCCTGGTTGTCAACTTGACTATATTTGGAATGAACTACAATCCAGAATTGGAAGGCTCACCAGTGAGCCTTAGCTGGAGGCTTGGAGATCCTTATCTGGATCTTGGTTTGAAGATCTTGAGCCATAGTGGCTATGGATTCCAGAAGATTGAATCTCCGAGTTTAAGGAACACACCTTTAATCTGGGCTACGCCTTTCATCTGGGATTAAAGGTGTGGTGGAACACACCTTTAATCTGGGCTCCACCTTCTGCTGGAGACAATATAAGGACATTGGAAGAAGGGAGTCTAGCTCGAGCTCTTGCTCCTTCGCCTGCTTGCTGCGTGAGACTGAGTAACTGCTAGATCCTTGGACTTCCATTCACAGCTGCGACTGAACAATTGTTGGGAATTGGGCTGCCGACTGTAAGTCATCAATAAATTCCTTTACTATCTAGAGACTATCCATAAGTTCTGTGACTCTAGAGAACCCTGACTAATACACTCACTCAGGATGATATTTTCTAGTTCTATCGATTTGCCTAAGAACTTCATGAATTCATCTTTTTTAATAGCTGAGTAGTACTCCATTGTGTAAATGTACCACATTGTCTGTATCCATTCCTCTTTTGAAGGACATCTGGGTTCTTTCTAGGTCCTGACTATTATAAATAAGGCTGCTATGAACACAGTAGAACATGTGTCCTTATTACATGTTGGAGCATCTTCTGGGTATATGCCCAGGAGTGGTATAGCTGGGTCCTCAGGTAATACTGAGTCCAATTTTCTGAGGAACCACCAAACTGATATCAAGAGGGGTTGTACCAGCTTGCATTCCCACCAGCAATGGAGGAGTGTTACTCTTTCTCCACATCCTCGCCAGCATCTGCTGTCACCGAAGTTTTTGATCTTAGCCATTCTAACTGGTATGAGGTGGAATCTCGGGGTTGTTTTGATTTGCATTTCCCTGATGACTATGTATGTTGAACACTTCTCTAGGTGCTACTCAGCCATTCAATATTCCTCAGTTGACAATTCTTTGTTTAGCTCTTTACCCCATTTTTAAATAGGGTTATTTGGTTCTCTAGAGTCTAACTTCTTGAGTTCTTTGTATATATTGGATATTTACCCTCTTTCAGATGTAGGGTCAGTAAATCTTTTCCCAATCTGTTGGTTGCCATTTTGTCTTATTGACAGTGTCCTTTGCCTTACAGAAGCTTTGGGATTTTATGAGGTCCCATTTATCAATTCTTGATCTTACAGCACAAGCCATTGGTGTTCTGTTCAGGAATTTGGCCCTGGTGCCCTGTTAAACTATAGACTAGGCCTGTCAGAAAGCCAGATAGGCTATCCACAGACTGCCTGCCCTTCTGTTTCCCTAGACCCAATTCCAGAGTCTTGTCCCAAGCACTGCAACAGAGCACCAGTTTCAGCCTTCCTGCGCCCTGCTCATATTTCCTGTGGATTCCAAGGGATATCTTATAAGTTCCTTCCCACTATTCATTTTGTTGTATCCCAGATGCTAACTTCAGCAGGTACCCTTACTAACCCAAGGGCTGCTGTTCTCAGAGCAACATGTAGTCTGAAGGCAGACCCATACTGCTCCTACTGTTTCTGAAATCCAACCCACCCACATCCCCACCTCTGTAGCTGGAAACCTGTGGGACTGTGAAAGGCAGCCTGTTTTCTGGTCAAGCGAGACTTACTCTGGAGACCCAATAGAAACTCTACAAGGGATGGAACAGTGAGCCATGCTCCCAGACACATAGGTGCCTGACACCATAGAGCCCCCAACTCCATAATCCTGTGACTATAAGTCATGCAGACAATGTCCCAAGCTCCTGGCATTCTGGCTAGACTCCACCCCCACAGTTACCTGACAATAGCCAGGTATGCTCCTCCCTACAGTTACATGGCAACAACAAGGTAGCCCAGTCCACTATAAAAGGAACTGCTAGGCCCCTCCTTGCTCTCTTAAGCTCTTACCTCTCATTCTTATCTCTAGCTCACTTTCTCTCCCTCCCTTCCCCCTTCCCCCTTCTCTCCACATGGCCATAGCCAGTCTTTCTCTCTTTCTCCCTGCCTTTCTACAATAAAGCTCTAAAACCATAGACTGTCTCTGTTCATCAAGATCCACCATGCTTGAGCAATGGAATAGGCTTTCCTCTAAAGAGCCATGTCTAACCTTCTGCCAGAAGGCCTTCCTGCACTCCAGCCACGGACTGGACTAAGTAAGGACTCTCACCCAAGTGGGAACCACCTAGTACTCCCTCTCCCCCTGCCCTCTTCTCCTTTCGGCCCAGGGGCTGGCTGAGCTGCCCCTGGGGCCCCCACTTTGTTCTCAGTGCTTCCTCAACATACAGCAACATCTGGGATGTTGGAGACTGAGAAACTGTTATCTCTGGCCTTTGTGAGGCCCAGAGACCTTGGACTGCTCCCTGTCCATCCACCCAACCCTCCCCCCCCCCAAAGGGTTCTGTGGCTTCACACAGCCAGAAACCCACCTGGGGCTGCGTGGAGAGCACGTGGCAGTCCTCCACATCTGCCTGCCCAGAGCACCAGAACTCTGGCGGGATGCGGGTTCTCTCCCATCCTCTTTATTCCCCCATGCCTGCTGTCCTGCAGAAATCTACTGTGGTCTCTCTTTCCACTCTGAATTCTTTACGAATGGATCACAAAGACCCATTCCTCTAACTTTTCTTCCTCTAAATCATGCCAACTACCCATCATCTGACACAAGTAGGAATTTCCTGTGAACACATCAATGAACAAATAAAACAGGTCAACTCACTCTGAAAATCCAGAGAGGAAACAGACACCAAGTGTCTTAGTTAGGGTTTTACTGCTGTAAACAGACACCATGACCAAAGCAAGTCTTAAAAAACAACAACAACAACAACAACAACATTTGATTGGGGCTAGCTTACAGGTTCAGAGGTTCAGTCCATTATCATCAAGGTGGGAGCATGGCAGCATCCAGGCTGTCATGGTGCAGGCAGAGCTGAGAGTTCTACATCTTCATCCAAAGCTGCTAGTGGAAGACTGACTTCCAGGCAACTAGGGTGAGGATTTTATGCCCACACCCACAGTGACACACCTACTCCAACCAGGTCACACCTATTCCAACAAGGCCACACCTCCAAATGGTGCCACTCCCTGGCCCAAGAATATACTAACCATCACATTCCACTCCCTGGCCCCCTCAGACTTTTCAAACACATGAGTCTATGGGGGGGGGTGGGCATACTTAAACATAGCATGATGCAAAATGCACTTAGTCCAACTTTCAAAGTCCTCACAGTATATAGCAATTTCAACAATGTTAAAAGTCCAAAGTTCAAGGTCTCTCCTGAGATTCATCCAATCACTTAACTGTAATCCCCAAAGAAAGACAGGAATCTAGCTGGGCAAATTCCAAACTCTGCATCTCCATGGCTGATGTCAAAGCTGTCTTCAGATCTCCACTCCTTTTTCATCTTTGTTGACTACAACAAACTGCTTTCTCCTGGGCTGGTTCCACTCCCTGTTAGCAGCTTTCCCCAGCATGTATCCCATGGCTCTTGCACCTTTAACGTCTTTGAGTCTCCAAGGCAGTTTCAATGTTACAGCTTCTTGTTTCAGTGTCTGGGATTCCACTTGATCTTTTGGGTTCCTCCTAAGGGCTGGCATCACTTCTCTAGCTCTGCACTCTGTAGTACTCTAAGCTCAGGTTGATCCACTTCACTACGGCTGCTGTTCTTGGTGATTATCCCATGATACTGGCACCTCCAATACACTAGGGTGTTCCACTCCAACTAGGCTTCACCAATAGCCTTTCATAGGCTCTCTTCATGGTCCCAAGCCTCAAATCTTTGCATGACCCCTTCAGTCCTGGGCCATCAACTTCAGCTGAGGCTACACTGAAAGACCTCTGAAGGGAGACCCTCACTCAAGTCTCGGGATAATAGCAGACCCCCAAGTACTCACGAGAGACCAAGCTTGATGCAAACCACACGAGGCTTTATTCGGGGAAAGCCAGAGCTCTGGGGACGACTCGTATCCCATGCAGGGGTAGAGGAGTCGACCCCAAGGGGAAAGGGGTCCCAGTTTCTTCCGTAAGGATGTCCGCACAGCAGTAAACAGGTGAGGAGTCATCCGTTTCAGGCAGGAAGGTAGCAGGATTGAGGATAGCAGGAGGAGCAAACATGAACCATTCAGTCAGCAACAGACTCTGGTAGTGAGTGGGTCATCCAGGCGTTTGTCATCCATTGGTCTGGGGGCTGGTGGATAATGCTTTCAAGAGTGGGGGGCTACCACAGTTATTTGCTGTCCCAAAGTTCATTTGTCAGCATCCTTAACGAGTAAGGCTACTGCAGCAACGGTCTTTAAACATGTGGGCCATCCGCTGGCCACTGGGTCCAACTTTTTAGATATGTCACGGGCCCTTTCTATGGCCCTAGAACCTGAGTAAAAACTCCTCTGGCCACCCCTGCCCTCTCATCAACATAGAGGATAAAGGGTTTGGTTAGATCTGGCAATGCCAAGGCTGGCACAGTCAACAGGGCCTCTTTAATATTTTCAAAGGCTCTCTGATGTTCTGATGACCATCAGAATTCTCCACTTTCTTTGGTCAGGGGGTACAAGGGGGCAGCCATTGTGGTAAACCCAGGTATCCAAAGTCTGTAGAACCCAGCGGTGCCCAAGAATTCTCTCACCTATCTTGGAGTAGCCAGTGCTGGTATTTGAGTCACAGTCCTTTTTCCTTGCAATAGGCACAGTGGTCCTTCTCTAAAGTCTTCTGGACAGATCTTTTTTTTTTTTCCAGGTCTAGGTTCCCTGTTACCCAAGTACCCTGTCTGCCTATTCTCTGGCCTATTCTTTCTTTTATGTTCCCCTACTACTGCGGCCAAAATCCTGCTTAAATTCCTCTCCTGTCTTCTATACCTCTTATTCTCCCTCTCTTCTTCTTCACACTTTTCCCTCTCTTTCTTCTCTTCCTCTGTCTCTCTCTTGGGATACACCTTTTCTGCCACCTTGACTAAATCTTGTAAAGCCATGGCATGTAATCCTTCTAGTCTCTGTAACTTCCTCTTAATATCTGATACTGATTGCCCTATAAAAGCCATAGCAACTGAGGCTTGTTGACACTCAGAGGCCGGGTCAAAAGGAGTATAGCATCTATAAGCTTCCATCAATCTTTCCAGAAAAACAGACAGGGGCTCTGTAGGGCCCTGCATCACCTCTCTTACCTTAGCCAAATTGGTGGGGGGTCTCGTCGCTCCCTTTAGACCTGTGACCAGAGCCCGATGGTAAACTGCCAACCTCCCCCTACCTTGAGCCATGTTGTAGTTCCAATCTGGCCAGTCCAGAGGGAACCCAGCGTTAATCTCATTAGGTAGGTTGGTTGGGACTCCATTCACTCCAGGAACATTTTTCTGAGCCTCCCCAGGAGAATGTGCTCTTTTTCTTCAGTGGTAAACAGAACCTGGAGGAGCTGCTGACAATCATCTTAAGTGGGTTGATGAGAAAACATAAGAGACTCCGGCCATCAGGCTGGCCAGATTCTCAGAAAAGGAGACATGGTAGGGTCTGCAGAGATTGTGGGTCCGAGGGCAGGTCGGCTACAGCTCGCAAAGGAAAAGCAGAAGTGGTGTCAGGAGCGCCATCTGCTGGGGGACTCTGGGCTCGTCGGCTCTGGGTCCCAGTCACAGATCTTCTGGCGTGCCACCAGTGGTCTTAGGGCTGCTGAGAAGCAGGACCCAGTGGGGTAGAAGATAGGGTGGAGTGGAAGGAGCTTGGGGGGAGCTGTGGGTTGAAGAGGAGGCTCCGTTTTGGGAGGAACCTTTTGGTTTCACTTTTGTTCAGGCTCAGGGAGCAGGAGCAGTTGGAGGAGGAGCTGGCACTGAGGACATGGGAGCCCCATGCACCTTCTCACTGCAGGGCCAGAAAGCGCACTGGTCCAGGCAGGGTCCACACTGCCACTGCCTCTGCTGCCACCACTGCTGTGCTTACTGCTTCTTAGGGCAGAAAGAGAGGGAGCTGTGCTCCTCAC
Organism: Mus musculus; assembly: GCF_000001635.26. NCBI lineage: Eukaryota > Metazoa > Chordata > Mammalia > Rodentia > Muridae > Mus > Mus musculus. Next base: position 71,788,988 of record NC_000074.6, on the reverse strand, counting down.
CCACCCGCATGCATGAGAGCAGGGGGGGGGTGGGCGGGGGGCTCCAAGATGCGCGGGGAATCCATGGTTTGATTTATGGCAGTGAATTCTATACATAAAGCCAGTGACAATGTAATAGTACAAGGAGGGTATGTTCTAGTTCCTAGTTCTAGGTCCGCTCTGAAAAACAATGGCTTTAACTTCAAAGATAAGAGTCAAATCAAAAGTCCTCTCTGGTGGCCACTCTACATCAAAAGCCGGCCACTCGGAGGCGCAGAAAGTCTGCCAAGGTCCCTTCTTAATTTCTACTGAAAGATTATGAGCCCTTGATCTAACTTCAGTCCAGTGGTCTAAAGTCAAACTTGGGGGGGGGGTCGTTACAGTCTGTCCTATTGTCCAATATCATGGAAAACACGAAACAGACTCAAAAAACACATACACACTGGGAAATGCCCATCTTCTAACGGACAGACAAAACCAATTCAGAAATGCAAAAGGTCGGGGAAGTGCGTAAGTCCTCCAGTCTAGGAAGACTACCAACTCTTCACTCCCCACCCCAGACTGGAGCCCTTCCCCTCGCTCGGGGCATCCCCCAGAGTGGCACAGCCAGTGATTCCAGCACGTCTGCTGTTCACACTCCATGCCTCACCCTGAGGAGTGGGTCTCCGTTTCTCACAAAACATCGCAGCTGCAAATTTCAGCACTGAACCTCGCCGGCTCACAGAATTATTTTTAGACAAAAAAATCTCACCTCCAAGTGGGTCTTCGGAGATATGGGTGGTCGCACCAATCCTGGATGAGCCCCCAATGAAAGACCAATGAAAGGGAGACCCTCACTCAAGTCTCAGGATAATAGCAGACCCCGAAGAACCCACGAGAGACCAAGCTTGATGCAAACCACTCGAGGCTTTATTCAGGGAAAGCCAGAGCTCTGGGGATGACTCATATCCCATGCAGGGGTAAAGGAGTTGACCCTGAGGGGAAAGGGGTGCCAGTTTTTAAGGCCCTCAGGGGGGAAAGAAGAAGGGGGGAGTAGGGGATTTCCAGATCTAAGCAATGTAAAATGATTGATTTCTCAAGAAATGGGTATGGGAGGGAAACAAGGAAAGAGTCTAATGCTGGTGCAGTAACCCCGGATTGGCCCCAGCTGTGGTTGCTGGGGAGATTTTCTGATTCTATCCCAATATCACAAACATCTGGCAGTGAGGTGCATCAGTGGGCACACACCTGGGTTCAAGGAACGGTCAGGACATTGGCAGACACACAGTTTCAAGGAGTGGCCAGAGCATTGTGCACCTCTATTTTTCTAAATCAGTGAAGCTACTTCTACTAACAATGAAATCTATTTTGCCAATTTCAGGGCTTCTGTGACCTTTTACATTCTGTCAGGATCTTTCAACACCTTCTCCAATGGCCTTTCATGACCTCTCACAATGCCAAGCCTCAGCTGTTCTTCATGACACCTTCATGCCTTCAAAACCAGTACCACCTGGGTGACTATTACACATTACCAAGTCCAGCCGCAGCTTGAGGTACAACCTTGGCTATCTCTGGAACACAACTTCTTTGTGCCCCCAGAAAACAATTTCCAGAAGATTTCACCTCAATGATGATGGTCTGTTCTTAATCATTGCTAATTTCTTAGCTCCAGCTAACCAGCATCAATTGTCCCAATAGTTCCTTCCATTCTTAACTCTAAAGCCAAAGCCACATGGCTGAGCTGCTGAGTTCTGCTGCTTGCAGGAACTAGAACATAACCTCCTTGTACTATTACATTGTCACTGGCTTTATGTTTTCCAAATCCTTCACTGCCTAAGCTTGGCTGTCCTGGATCTTGCTCTGTAGATTGACCTTGAACGCAGAGATCAGCATGCCTGTCTCCTGGGATTAAAGGTGTGTACCACCAGGCCTGAATCTAAATTTAGCTGGATAGGAACTTGCCCTAAAGTCCCACTCCCTTAATCTGTTATTTCCCAGAACACAGGATTTTGCTCCATTTCACTTCCTGGTACCTCTTTAATAGTTGAACCATATATTTTGTATTTCTCCTTTCTAAGTTTGCTCTGCTTGTTCAAACTTCTCTTCATAAGACTTAACCAGAAAACAAAGTCTCTGCTGGGCTTTTTTGAAACTTCCTTTGTCAATGCAATTAATCTGAGTCTCTTCACTTTAGTCTTGGGCAGACTTTTCAGACAAGGGCAAAAAGTAGCCACATTCTTCACCAAAATAACACAAAAACAGTCTTTATGCCACATTCTGAAATTCTTCTCGTTTGAAATCTTTTGGGCCAGGTTCAAATTACAGTTCAAATTACTCCCTGCAACAAAGTCTTCCATATTCCTACTAGGATGATCCATTAAGCCCCATTTAAAGCAATCCACTGCTTTCCAAATCCAAAGTCCCAAAATCCACATTCTTTCAAATACAAGCATGGTCAGGCCTATCACAGCAATACCCCAGTCCCTGGTACTAACTTGTCTTAGTCAGGGTTTCTATTCCTGTACAAACATCATGACCAAGAAGCAAGTCTTATAAAAAACAATATTTAATTGGGGCTAGTGTACAGGTTCAGAGGTTCAGTCCATTATCATCAAGGTGGGAGCATGGCAGCATCCAGGCTGTCATGGTGCAGGCAGAGCTGAGAGTTCTACGTCTTCATCCAAAGGCTGCTAGTGGAAGACTGACTTCCAGGCAACTAGGGTGAGAATCTTATGCCCACACCCACAGTGACACACCTACTCCAACCAGGTCACACCTATTCCAACAAGGCCACACCTCCAAATGGTGCAACTCCCTGGCCCAAGAATATACTAACCATCACACTAAGTAACAAAATATCCACTAAACCAAGGCAAATCAAGAATTCAGCACCTAGACCTGAAATCACTCCGAACCTAGATTCCTAGATGACAGCATAAGAACATAATCAATAACAGGCAGGGCAATATTTCATCACCAGAGCATAGCTATCCTACCACAGCAGGCCCTGGTTAATTCCAATGTAGCTGAAGTAGAAAAAAAGATCTAAAAACCAAATATAAAAAGACAATAGAACTTAAAAGAAGTGCTTAAATCCCCTTTTAAATTTTTCAGTAAAACACAAACTAACAAGTCGAGGAAATGGATAAATCCTTCAAAGAAAGCCGGGGAAACAGAAACAATTGAGGAAAATGAATAAATCCCTTAAAGAAAACTGAGAAAAAATGAACAGATGAAGAAAAGAAGGAAAACTGTTCAAGACCTGAAAATGGAAATACAACAATAAAGAAAGCAGAAATAGAAGGAATACTGGAAATGAAACATTTACAAATGTGAACAGGAGTTACTAAGGCAAGCTTCAACACAACACAAGAGATGGAAGAGAGAATCATAGCCATTGAAGATATGATAGAACTGGATACCTTAATCAAAGAAAATGTTACGTCTGAAAATCTGTAACATAAAACATCCAGGAAATCTATGGCGGTATAAAAAGACCAACATAGAAATAATAGGAATAGAGGAAAAAGAAGAATCCATGCTCAAAAGCCCAGGTATTTTCAATAGAATCATGGAAGAAAATATTCCTAACCTACAGAGTGAGATGCCCAGAAAGGTGCAAAAAGCACAGAGAACACCAATAGATTGGACCAGAAAAAAAAAATTCCCCAGCCACATAAAGATTAAAATACTAAGTATACAGAGCAAAGAAAGAATATTAAAAGTTGCAAAATAAAAAGACCAAGTAACATGCAAAGATAGACCTGTGAGAATTATACCTCACTTCTCAGTGGGGACACTAGAAGCTAGAAGGGTGGACAGCTGTGCTACAGACTCTAAGAGGCCACAGGTAGCAACCCAGATTACTGCCACACTGTCAATGACTATAGTACAACTATAGTAAAACTCATCACCAAAGATGTTGTAAATAATAAAGTAAAATTTAAACATTATTGATCTATAAATCCAGTCTTACAGAAGATGTTTCAAGAAAAATCAAAGCTAACTCCACTCATAAGTATACAGGGAGTAAATAAGATCACATCAGCAAAAACAAAGAATGAAAATGCTTGCATGTACATACATACATGCAGAGACCACAACCACCACCAACACTGATCATTGATATCTCTCAATTACAATTGACCCAATATCCTAATGAAATGACACAGATTATCAAAATAGATTGGAAAATAGGACCCATCCTTCTGCCAAATACAAGAAAAACATCTCAATATTAAGCTTATACATTATCTCTGAATAAAGTGTTAGAAAAAGATATTCCAAACAAATATACCTAAAGAAGCAAGCTGGTACAGCCATTTTTAATATCTAACAAAATAGACTTCAAACCAAAATGAATCAAAAGAGATGTGAAAAGACACCCCATACTCTTCAAAGGAAACAAAATCAACTAACTTCACATTTTCAGTCTTAAAATCTATGCCATAAATACAAGGACACCCACTCTTGTAAAAGAAGAAGAGGAGGAGGAGGAGGAGGAGGAGGAGGAGGAGGAGGAGGAGGAGGAGGAGGAGGAGGAAGGGAAAGAAAAAAACCCACCACTAAAGTATAAATCCTATTTTAACACTCAAACACTGTATATGGGAGGCTTCAATAACCCACTCTAACCAATGCACAGGTCATCCAGGCAAAATCTAAACAGAGAAATACTGCAGCTAATAGCTGTTATCTTTAAATGGACCTAACAAATATTTACAGAACTTTTAACCCAACCCCCCAAAATACACCTTCTTTTCCAAACCTCATGGAATTTTCCAAAACTGATCACATACTCTGCCAGAAAATAAAGTCTTCTCCAACAAGAAAGTTGAAATAACTCCTTGCTTCCTGTCAGAAAACCATGGATTAAAACAGAATATCAACCACCACGGGGCTGTGGGGGACAGAAAACTTACAAATTTATGGAAACTGAAAAACTCTCTACCAAATGAAAAATGGGTCAATACATATATGAAAATAGAAAATACTCCCAAATTTTAAATAAAAAATTGAAAACACGCCAGGCAGTGATGGCCCATGCCTTTAATCCCAGCAATTGGGACGCAGAGTTAGTGGATTTTCTGAGTTCGAGGCCAGCCTGGTCTACAGAGTGAGTTCCAGGACAGCCAGGACTACACAGAGAAACCCAGTCTCAAAAAACTAAAAAAAAAAAAAAAAAAAAAAATGAAAACACTACATCCAAACTTATGGGACACGATAAAAGCAGTGCAAACAGAAAGTTCATAACCCAATTAAAATGGGAGAGATCTCATACAAGCAACTTAACAGCACATCAGAAGGCTCTAGAAGCTGAAGAAATAAGCACACCTAAGAGGAGTATACGGCAAGAAATAATAACTCTGAGAACTAAAATCAGTAAAATAGAAATGAAGGAAATGATAAAAAGAATCAACGAAACAAAGATTGGTTCTTGAGAAAAGTCAACTAAAAGACAGTGAACATCCAAATTAATAAAATCTGAAATAAGAAGGGATATAACAGACACCTAGAAAATCCAGAGCAACATAAAGACATACTTTAAAAACCTATACTTGGAAAAATTGGAACATCTAAAAGAAATAGATAATTTTTTCAGTAAGATACCACTTATCAAAGTTAAATCAGAACCAAATAAAACAATTGCATTAGCCTCCAACCCCTAGAGAAATAGAAGCAGCCATTATGAGACTCCAAACCAAAAAAAAAAAAAAAAAAAAATCCCAACACGGCCAGAAAGTTGTAGCACAGAAATCTACCAGATTTTCAAAGAAGAGCGAATGCCAATACTACTCAAACTATTTCACAAAATGGAAAGAGAAGATACATTACCAAATTCAGATTATAGGGTCACAGTTACTATGTTATTCAAACCACTTAAAAACTCAACAAAGAAAAATAATTAGACACCAATTTTTCTCATGGATATGGACACAAAAATATTCAATAAAATACTTGCAAATCAATTTCAAGAATACACCCAAAAGATCATTTGCCATGATCAAGTAGACTTCATCTCAGACATTCAGAGACAATTCATCATGAGAATATCAGTGAATGTAATCTTCCTTCTAAAGTAAAACTTAAAGAAAGTCCATGGCTTTAGATTCTGAAAAAAGCCTTTCACAAAATCTAATGTCCCTTCAGGATAAAAATCCTGGAGTGTTCAAAGATACAAGGGACATATCAAAATATAATAAAGCAAACCTACAGCCAGCCTATACTGTAGCACATATGAGTAGACAACATTAGCCACTCTCTCCTTATCTCTTCAATAGAGTACCTGAGGTTCTAGCTAAAGTAATAAAACAACTGAATATCAATAAAGTACAAATTCAAAAGGAAGAAGTCACTGTCGTTACTTGTAAATGATATGATAGTATACATAAGAGACCCCAAAATTTGACCAGGGAACTTCTACAGCTGATAAGCACCTTCAGTGATATGGCTAGATAGATTAAACAAAAGCATTAGTAGCCTTCTTATATACAAATGACTCACAGAGGGCCTGAGTAACAGCACCATCTGCAGAGGGACTGAGTAAACAGCACTGTCCACGGAAGGGCTGAGCAAACAGCACCATCCACAATGACTACAAATAATATGAAATATCTTGAGGTAACCATAACAAAGAAAGTGAAACACTTATACAATATATGATCCTTCCCAGAGGAATCTTTACAAAGATGTCATGATGATAATCTGCAAAACTCATGGCTATAGGTAAGAATGTGAGCTTTGCTTCATATTATAAATAGATTTTTAAGTTTCTTGTGAATCTATGCCCTTCTGTGATTTAGGTTGTGGGAAAACAGGGTGTTAAATAAATCAGACATGTGTTCACTGAAAAATAAAAATTTTCATAAAACATTTTCATAATTTCTAAAAATACTTTATACATAGTCTGGTAATGTATTTTGAGAAACAACGTGAAGACTACAATATTTTAAAATATGTCAAAATTCTAGAAAAAAATGGAATGTGACTTTCATGTATAATCTAATACAATGTCCCTCTGAAGAAATTTTAGCTCACCCCAGATATTTCAAAATATGCAACAGAGTAAATAAGCACAGATTTAAATATACTAATAATTTTTTCTTTTTTTGATGGCAAACATTGAGGGTTGGGGTAGGTTTTGGGAGGGCGCCTAGTGTACTGTCTGCAGGGAGACACTGCAGGGAGGGCACCCTAGGAGTCTGGGCTAAGACTGGGACTCAGCCGGGGCTTGGTTTCGAGGTGGCATTTATTCTGCAGCTCTGCCATGATCTCCTCCAACAGATCCATCCTGGGCAGCAGAGGGTAGAGACAGACCTGGGCTCAGTCCAGGGATGAGGGAGGGGCCAGGGCTGCCCACCACAGCCTGTGTGATCTCACTCCTGTAGGCTGAAGAAGAGACTGGCTCCTGTCAGCTCACGATCCTCACTAGCAGGTTTCTGCAGGAGGAAAGGTTGGCGCTGCCAGCAGCTGCCCTGCAGGTTCAGAGCCTGGGTCTTTTGGGTGCTTTACTTATGGCCTTCCCTGGCAGCAGTTCGCTGGGCATTGAAGCCTCTTTGTTGGTCAGCATGTAGGAGTGGACTCCCAGGGCTGGGGGGTCCAAATAACTCCATGTGTGCCACAGCTGCCCCTGCGGAGCTTAGATTCTGACGGAACTTCCTCCCCAGCAGGGAGGCTGGTTCCAGAAGGCTGGTGTGCAGTGGAGGCCCTTGGAGGGAGCAGGGCTGCTCAAGGAACTACAGGTCAGAGCCGAGGGAGCCGGGAGACTTCTGGAGGCAAGGGTTAGCAAGGGGTAGGGGAATCTGTACTATTGAGATGGGCTCAGGGCAACAGTGTGGGCTGGGGCTGGGGCTGGAGCTGGGGGCTGGGGACGCTGGGGGGGGGGTTGGGAGGAGTGGGGAAGCTGGGGGAACTGAGGAGGCTGAGGAGGCTGAGGCTGAGGCTGAGGCTGAGGCTGATACTACCTAGAGTCAAGCTACTGCTGGAGTCCCAGCCTGGATTCTGCTGGCCTCTACTGTGACCTGTGATCTCAGGAGTCTCCAGAGCCTGAGAAAGGTCTGGGAAAGGGAGCCCAAGCCTGGTCCTGGCCCTAGGAGCCCCTTCACAGTACAAATACTCTGGCAGAGAACCCAGGGTTACAGGAGACAGTGTTGTCCATTGTAGTGGGGAGCTGATCTTTGGTGCCGAGTCCTTGGCCATGGCCTTTCGCAACAGGTACTGAGTGTTCTTCAAGCTGTCCCAGCGGTCAGCAGGCTCTAGACCCAGACCAGCTTGAACAAAGGCCTGGTAGGTGAAAGACCCCCGAGCTGGGTAGTCAATCTCTCTGAGGAGACCCTCCCAAGGATCAGCGAGACCACGATTCGGATGCAAACAGCAAAAAGGCTTTATTGGGAACACGGGTACCCGGGCGACTCAGTCTATTGGATGACTGGCGCGCCGAGTGTGGAGTTCCTACCCTTTTTATAGGGCTAGGGCTGGGGGGCAAAAAGCGCGGGTACAGAAGCGAGAAGCGAGCTGATTGGTTAGTTTAAATAAGGCTTGGGGTATTTCCCGGTCATTTGGGGAACCTGAAACTGAGGTGGGACTTTCCAGAAACTGTTGCTAGTTTCGCTTTATCTGAGTACCATCTGTTCTTGGCCCTGAGCCGGGGCCCAGGTGCTTGACCACAGATATCCTGTTTGGCCCCTGTCCCAGTATTATTCAGCCTTATTCTTTAACTAAACTTCCTTGTAACTTTTGAGAACTCAGCTCTGGTACTTTTTCATGCCTTGCAAAATGGCGTTACTGCAGCTAGCTTGCTAAGCCTTATGGTGGGGTCTTTCAGTAGGCAGCTTGCAGCAAGGGGCCCAGGCCCAGACTCTGGCATGCCTCCAGCTTAGCCTTCACCTCAGGCACCTCTCCTCCAGCCCGGGGCAGCTCTTCAGTGAAGACCTCCTGGGCCAGGGTGCAGAAGCTATAGAGGTCTGAGATAGTGGCTGGCATGTCGCCATGGATCAGCTCAAGTAGTAGCCATAGTTACAGTTTAGGGGGTGGGGGAAGCCCTGGATTTGGGTCTCTCTGGGAGCAGTCTTGTTGCAGTCTGGGCTAGTGCAGTAGATGCCCGTGTTCTAGGTGGCTCACCTTAGCCAGGCCTGGCCGCACAAGCTGCACAGCATAGGAAGTCAGGCCAGCATGGGCCCAGCAACAGAACTGCAGGAACAGCAGGACCTCCAACACCTGGAGCAGCAGAGGGCTGGGCAGCAAACCTGACAGACCTTCCTCATCCACTCTCATAGAATGCAGCAGGAAATAAAGGGAGTCCAGCCACACTGGCTCAGAGCAGACTCAGTCTGGACAGGTCCTCTGAGGGGCTCAGTGCCATCAGCAGCAGCAGGCCAGGGTGCTGCAGGATGCTGCAGTGCAGGTTAGCCAATAGCACATCAGGGCTGGATTCAGGGCTCTTCAGCTGCTGTACAGTAACCGTACAGCGGCCCTTCCACAGAAGGTTGGCCATGACAGTATGAGAACTGCTGTCGTAGGGTGCACTCAGGCTCACCCTGGGTTGGCACCAGCTCCTTGGGGTCTACTACTGGGATGCCCATTACCAGTGCTAATGGCTGGAGGCTGCTCAGCTGGACGAACCCCAACGCTGGGGTTTTTGGGGGATCTTCTGATCTGCCTAGACCAGCCTTAGTGAGGGCAGGGAGCCACACAGGCTGTGTCCAGAGCTAGCTTGCAACTGACTCAGGGACACACTGGGCGCCAACTCCCACTCTGGACCAGTGCTGACATGTGGGTCCAGCACCATTGCAACAGCTCCAGCACTTCCCAGCTCTGATTGGCTGTCACCCTACTCGGCCCAATCTCGTGGCGTGCGACCCTGCTGGTCACACAGATACAAGTCACCTCCTGCCTGCAGCAGGTGCCATAACACCAAGCCACAGCCCGAGGAGGCACCTGCATGCATGGGTGTGCTGCCATCCAGGCAGCGGTGACTGGGGTTGGCGCCAAAGGCCAATAGGAGGCGCACAGCAGAAGTGTGGCCCATACTGATAATTTTTATGTTTACAAAATCAATACTTCATTGTAAGACTGCTTATAGTGTTTGCCAGGCGTATCTGGACCCTGCCTTTAAAACTGTCACTGTTTTAATCATACCCCATGACAGCCATACTGTATTACTGTCAAAACATTTGCTTTCAAAAACTGAGCTATGGCAAAGGTTTATACTAGAGTTAAACATTTTAATGCCACCAATATGATAAAGCCTTTGCAAATTTCAGTTATCTTCAATGGCATAAAATAGTGCACGCTGGAGAAAGACCATATGAATTAAATCATACGGTAAAGCCTTTGTGTGTAAACATTATTATGGGCAAGAAAAAGGTCTTTGTGCCCCAGGTCACTAGGGAAACCAGAAATATTATGGACAATGGGTTGGGTCCTCTTTGCATAAGAGGAGATGTATAACATGTTCTTCCACACAGAATGCTGGGAATTGGAGATGATTAGTAGCCTGGTTATCTCCATTTTCTGAAGGACCACTGACTACCAATGTCACACAACCAGCACTGGCGGTAGCTAACAGTTTAAACAGACCCTTATATCATCTGTATAGCCAGGGGTTCCCCTAAGCACCAACAACCAGGAACAGAGGTAGCTAATAGCCCAAAAAACTTCTGGTATCTGTCTGTAGGACTGAGACAAAGCCAGATTCTCCCCTAAGCGCTGAAGCTAACACTTGTAGTCTCTCTAGAACCCATAATCTTGGAAGAAATGGCCTGTACTTTGATTGAGTTTCTATGTAATTATGCCTCCTTATACACACAGGATTTTATTATATGAGAAAAATGTGTCCAAACTGTACAGCTTAAACATACTGGCAACAAACTATCTGCATCTGACACCTGAAGTTAAATCCTGCCCAGTTAAGTTTGGCAAAACCATGTTTTACTACAGGCCATGGTAGTTGAAGGGAGCCCCAAACATTATTGTATAGGACATGACAGAATTCCTATAGGAGTAAAATTTTAGTGTGTAAACAACATGGGTAATCATTTATATCTCACAATAGTTTTTGCAGACACGAAAGAAAGCACACTGAAGGGAATTTATGAGTAAGAACTGTGTAGTAGGATGTTTAGCTAACATTTTCTTTCAGGTATATAAGATTTTTTTTTCTTAAATAAATATACTTACTATTAAAATAATTTCTCTCCTAGAAACACTGACAATCTTTCTTAAGTAAACCAATTGTTAGACAAAGTACACAGATATATAATGCATTTTAAACACTCTCTCACTATGTCTGGTGGTATCATATAAGGTCTTTGAATATATTTCTTAATGATTCACTTTTAATATTTTATGCTCTTTTACTATGCTTAATTTACAAAGAATATTTTGTATGTTTTGAAACAATGTGTATTCAACATTAGACATAGGATCCTTAGTTATAGATAGTATTAAATATTTATTAATGATATTTTAGGGTATGAAAGGATACGAATATAAAAGTTGAACAAGCTGGGTGTGTCGGTGCATGCCTTTAATCCCAGCACTTGGGAGTCAGAGGCAGGCAGATTTCTGAGTTCAAGACCAGCCTGGTTTACAAAGTAAGTTCCAGGACAGCCACAGCTATACAGAGAAACCCTGCCTCAAAAAAAAAAAAAAAAAAAGTTGAACAAATTTTTATGTATTATTTGATTCCCAAAACACTCAATATTATTAATATGTTTGATGTATAAAATGCATTTAAATAATAAAACTAATTTTAAAAATCAAATAAATAAATAAATAGAAGACAGGAAAGGACTAGTGCACATATTGCAAAGAGAGAGGCCACTGGGCCCAAGAATGCCCTAACAAATGGAAGCCTGAAGGAGGAAATCCCAGACGTTGGAAAAAGTGCCCCCAAATGACAAAGGTGTTAGCCCTGGGTGAAGACGGTGATTAGGGGAGATGGATTTTTGTATCCCTTCCCTGAAGCCAAGGTAAGTCTGAGAGTGGAGGGGAAACCCATTCAATTCTTGGTAGACACAAGGGCTCAGCCCTCGGTCCTCCAAGCCGATGGCCCCATTTCCAAGAAAAGATCTTGGATCCAAGAAACCAAAATGTATTCATGAAGAACAGTGGACCTAGTGATGAGTCGGGTATCCCATTCATTTTGGGTCACCCCAGACTGTCCCTATCCTCCGTTGGGGTGAGACATACTCTTCAAAATGGATGCCCAGATACACTTCCTGCCTGGTGGACCACCGTTAACTGGCCCAAAAGGAGAGACCTCTTTGACTGACCCCTGCTAAAAGCCGAGGCTACCTGGTTTACAGACAGAAGTAGTTTTCCCCATGAAGGTCAGAGACGAGCAGATACTGCTGTGGTGGACAGCACAAATGTCATCTGGGCAGAACCTCTACCCTCCCCCACCTCCAGGCACCTCTACCCCCTGGCACATTGAAGCAGAAAGTGGGCTAATTGCCCTCACCAAGGTCTTGGAACTTGGAGCCAGCAAGAAAATTAACAACTACATGGATAGCAGGTATGCCTTTGCCACAGCCCACGTCCACAGGACTATGTGCCAAAAGAGGGGACTGCTCACATCAGAGGAAACAAAAAAACAAACAAGAAATCTTGGATCTCTTGGATGCCCTGCTGAAGCTGGCAACTGTGAGTATTATTCACTGCCCAGGACATCAGAAGGGAAGAAACTCAGTGTCCCGGGGAAATAACCAGGCAGATCAAGTGGCTGTGCAGGAACCTATCCTGGTTATGGGCCTGCAAGGAACACCTGCTAGGAAATGGGACTGAACTAAGAGATGGCTTCACTTAAAATATATGTAGAAGAAGAAAGGACTCAGATTGCTAGTCACCATACCAACTACTACCTAGAGAAGAAAGGACAATGGCACACACAAGAAAGAAAACTATACCCCCCCAGAAAGCAAGCAAAAGACTTACTAGGCCAAATGCACAGATGGACTCATTTAGGGGATAAAAAGCTTGTCCAAGCAGTTAAGAGATCTTAAGTATATATAATAGGACTCAGGTTCTGGGCCAGAAAGATAGTAGAACAGTGTCAGGTATTTCCAGCAAGTGAATGCAGCCAAGAGTAAACAGGGCAAAAGACCCTGGAGAAAACAGCCTGGAGTATATTGGGAGGTCGATTTTACAGAAGTTAAGCCAGGAAATATGGTTACAAATACCTTCTAGTGTTTGGGGATACTTTGTCTGGATGGATTGAGGCTTTCCCCACCAAGCAGGAAACAGCTACTCTGGTAGCCAAGAAGATATTAGAAGAAATTTTCCAGAGGTTCAGAGTGCCCAAGGTAATTGGATCAGACAATGGTCCTGCTTTTGTCTCTAAGGTAAGTCAGGGATTGGCAGAGACACTGGGGACTGATTGAAAGCCCCATTGTGCTAAGTGTCCCCAGAGCTATTCTAAGGAGGATTGAAGTATCCACACTTTGGTCTTCCTTCTTCTTGAGTTTCATGTGTTTTGCAAATTGTATCTTGGGTATTCTAAATTTCTGGGCTAATATCCCCTTAGCAGTGAGTGCATATCATGTGTGTTCTTTTGTGATTAGGTTACCTCACTGTCTTAGTTAGGGTTTTACTGCTGTGAACAGACACCATGACCAAGGCAAGTCTTATAAAAAACAACATTTAATTGGGGCTGGCTTACAGGTTCAGAGGTTCAGTCCATTACCATCAAGGTGGGAACATGGCAGTATCCAGGCAGGCATGGCGCAGCAGGAGCTGAGAGTTCTATGTCTTCATCCAAAGGCTGCTAGTGGAAGACTGACTTCCAGGTAACTAGGGTGAGGATCTTATACCCACACCCACAGTGACACACCCATTCCAACCAGGTCACACCTATTCCAACAAGGCCATACCTTCAGATGGTGCCACTCCCTGGTCCAAGGATATACAAACCATCACACTCACTCAGGAGGATATGCTCCAGATCCATCCATTTGCCTAAGAATTTCATTGTTTTTAATAGCTGAGTAGTACTCCATTGTGTAAAGGTACCATATTTTCTGTATCCACTCCTCTGTTGAGGGACATCTGGGTTCTTTTAAGCTTCTGGCTATTGTAAATAAGGCTGCTATGAACATAGTGGAGCATGTGTCCTTATTACAAGTTGGAACATCTTCTGGGTATATGCCCAGGAGAGGAATTGCTGGATCTTCCAGTAGTACTATCTCCAATTTTCTGAGGAACTGCCAGACTGATTTCCAGAGTGGTTGTACCAGTTTGCAATCCCATCAACATTGGAGAAGTGTTCCTCTTTCTCCACATCCTTGCCAGCATCTGCTGTCACCTGAATTTTTGATCTTAGCCATTCTGATTGGTGTGAGGTTGAATCTCAGGGTTGTTTTGATTTGCATTTCCCTCATGATTAAGGATGTTGAACATTTTTTCAGGTGCTTCTCAGCCATTCGATATTCCTCAGTTGAGAATTCTTTGTTTAGCTTCATACCCCATTTTTTAATAGGGTTATTGTATTTTCTGGAGTCCAGCTTCTTGAGTTCTTTGTATATGTTGGATATTAGTCCCCTATCAGATTAGGATTGGTAAAGATCCTTTCCCAATCTGTTGGTGGCATTTTTGTCTTATTGAAAGTGTCTTTTGCCTTACAAAAAAATTGCTTTGCAATTTTATGAGGTCCCATTTGTCAATTCTTGATCTTACAGCACAAGCCATTGCTGTTCTGTTCAGGAATTTTCCCCCTGTGCCCATATCTTCGAGGCTTTTCCTCACTTTCTCCTCTATAAGTTTCAGAGTCTCTGGTTTTATGTGGAGTTCCTTGATCCACTTAGACTTGAGCTTTGTACACGGAGATAAAAATAGATCAATGTGCATTCTTCTACATGCTAACCACCAGTTGTGCCCGCACCATTTGTTGAAAATGCTATTTTTTTTCCACTAGATGGTTTTAGCTCCCTTGTCAAAGATCAAGTGACCATAGGTATGTGGGTTCATTTCTGGGTCTTCAATTCTATTCCATTGATCTACCTGTCTGTTGCTGTACCAGTACCATGCGGTTTTTTATCACAATTGCTCTGTAGTACAGCTTGAAATCAGGCACAGTGATTCCACCAGTGGTTCTTTTATTATTGAGAATAGTTTTTGCTATCCTAGGTTTTTTGTTATTCCAGATGAATTTGCAAATTGCCCTTTCTAACTCGGTGAAGAATTGAGTTGGAATTTTGATAGGGGTTGCATTGAATCTGTAGATTGCTTTTGGCAAGATAGCCATTTTTACTATATTAATACTGCAAATCCATGAGCATGGGAGATCTTTCCATCTTCTGGGATATTCTTCTATTTCGTTCTTCAGAGATTTGAAGTTCTTATCATACAGATCTTTCACTTCCTTAGTTACAGTCACACCCAGGTATTTTATATTATTTGTGACTATTGTGAAGGGTGTTGTTTCCCTAATTTCTTTCTCAGCCTGTTTATCCTTTGTGTAGAGAAAGGAAACTGATTTGTTTGAATTATTTTTATATCCAGCTACTGCATTGAAGCTCCTTATCAGGTTTAAGAGTTCTCTAATGAAATTTTTAGGGTCGCATATATACTATCATATCATCTGCAAATAGTGATATCTTGACTTCTTCCTTTCCAATTTGTATCCCCTTGATCTCCTTTTGTTATCTAATTGCTCTGGCTAGGACTTCAACTACAATATTGAATAGGTAGGGAGAAAGTGGACAGCCTTGTCTAGTCCCTGATTTTAGTGGGATTGCTTCAAGTTTCTCTCCATTTAGTTTGATGTTGGCTACTGGTTTGCGGTATATTGCTTTTATTATGTTTAGGTATGGGCCTTGAATTCCTGATCTTTCTGAGACTTGTATCATGAATGGGTGTTGGATTTTGTCAAATACTTTCTCAGCATCTAACAAGATGATCATGTGGTTTTGTCTTTGAGTTTGTTTATATAGTGGATTACGTTGATGGATTTCAGTATATTAAACCATCCCTGCATCCCTGGGATGAAGCCTACTTGATCATTATGGATGATCGTTATGATGTGTTCTTGGATTCAGTTTGCGAGAATTTTATTGAGTATTTTTGCATCGATATCCATAAGGGAAATTGGTCTGAAGTTCTCTTTCTTTGTTGGATCTTTCTGTGGCTTAGGTATCAGAGTAATTGTGGCTTCATAGAATGAATTGGGTAGAGTACCTTCTGTTTCTATTTTGTGAAATAGTTTGAGGAGAATTTGAATTGGGTCTTCTTTGAAGGTCTGATAGAACTCTGCAATAAACCCATCTGGCCCTGGGTTTTTTTGGTTGGGAGACTATTAAAGACTGCTTCTATTTCTTTAGGGGATATGGGACTGTTTAGATCGTTAATCTAATCCTGATTTAACTTTGGTACCTGATATCTGTCTAGAAAATTGTCCATTTCATCCAGGTTTTCCAGTTTTGTTGAGTATAGCCTTTTGTGGTATTATCTGATGATGCTTTGGATTTCCTCGTTGCTTTTCTCAAAAAAGAGAAAGAAAAAAAAGCTCATGGCTTGGTTGATTCTTTGTATAGTTCTTTTTGTTTCTACTTGGTTGATTTCAGCCCTGAGTTTGATTATTTCCTGCAGTCTACTCCTCTTGGGTGAATTTGCTTCCTTTTGCTCTAGAGCTTTTAGGTGTGCTGTCAGGCTGCTAGTGTGTGCTCTCTCTAGTTTCTTTTTGGAGGCACTCAGAGCTATGATTTTTCCTCTTAGGATTGCTTTCATTGTATCCCATAAATTTGGGTATGTTGTGGCTTCATTTTCATTAACTTCTAAAAAGTCTTTAATTTCTTTATTTCTTTCTTGACTAAGTTATCGCTGAGTATTGTTCAGCTTCCACATGAATGTTGGCTTTCTATTATTTTATGTTGTTATTGAAGATCAGCCTTAGTCCGTGGTGATCTGATAGGATGCATGGGATAATTTCAATATTTTTGTATCTGTTGAGGCCTGTTTTGTGACCAATTATATGATCAATTTTGGAGAAGGTACCATGAGTTGCTGAGAAGAAAGTATATCTTTTTTTTTTTTTTTTTTAGAATAAAATGTTCTGTAGATATCTGTTAAATCCATTTGTTCCAAAACTTCTGTTAGTTTCACTGTGTCTCTGTTTAGTTTCTGTTTCCAAGACTGTGGATCTGTGGGCAGGTCACCTACAGCTCACAAAGGAAAAGGCAGAAGTGGTGTCAGGAGCTTCATCTGCTGGGAGACTCTGGGCTGGTTGGCTCCGGGTCCCAGCTGCCGGTCCTTGGTCCACCGACTGCCGCCAGCAATTCTAGAGCTGGGTGCAGGGACCTGCTGAGGCAGAAGATAGGGCGAGGGGGAGAGGACTCTGGCCACTCGGGCTTGGGAGGACCTGTGGGTTGAAGAGGAGGCTCTGTTTCGGGTGGAGCCTGTGGTTTCAGTTCTGTTCAGGCTTGGGGCTGTGCGCTCGCCTGGGGAGTGGGAGCAGCTGGAGGAGGAGCCCCGTGCCTTCTCATCACCAGGCCAGAAAGTGCGCTGGTCCAGGCAGGGTCCTCACTGCCACTGCCACCGCCACTGTGCTTACTGCTTCTTAGGGCAGAAAGCAAGGGCGCTGTGCTGGCTCACCCGCGCACATGGGAGGGGGGGCTGGGGAGAGGGGGGAGCTCCGAGACACGCGGGGAATCTATGGTTTGATTTATGGCAGTGAATTCTGGACGAGGTAAGGCTGTTGATCTGGGTGGGACCCAGGTCCACTCTGAAAAACAATGGCTTTAACTTCAAAGATAAGAGTCAAACCAAAAGTCCCCTCCAGTGACCATTTTACATTAAGAGTCGGCCACTCGGAGGCGCAAAAAGTCTGCCAAGGTCCCTTCTTAATTTCTACTGAAAGATTATGGGCCCTTGATCTAACTTCAGTCCAGTGGTCTAAAATCAAACTTAAGGGGGTCATTACAGTCTGTCCCATTGTTTACACCACGTAATACACGAAAAAAACACAGAAAACACACATACACACACTGACAGATGCCCGTTTTCTAACGGACAGACAAAACCAACTCAGAAATGCAGAAGGTTGGAGAAGTGCACTCCCCGCCCCAGATGGACTCCTGGAGTCCTTCCCCTTGCTCAGGGCGTTCCCCAGAGCAAGCAGCAGAGCAAGCAGCAGCCGGTGATTCCAGCACGACTGCTGTTCACACTCAGTGCCTCATCCCGAGGCAAAGGTCTCCGTTTCTCATGAAACATAGAGGCTGAAAATTTCAGCACTGAACCTTGCCAGCTCACAGAAATATTTTTAGACAAAAAATTTCACCTTCAAGTGGGTCTTCGGAGTCGTGGGTGGTCAAGCCAATCCCAGACGAGCCCCCAAATGAAAGACTCCGAGAGGAGCCCCTCGCTCAGGCCTCAGGACAATAGCGGACACCCAAGAACTCACGATAGGCCAAGCTTGATGCAAACCACATGAGGCTTTATTCGGGGAAAGCCAGAGCTCTGGGGATGACTCATATCCCACGCAGGGGTAGAGGAGTCTACCTAGAGGGGAAAGAGGTCCCAGTTTTTATAGGCCCTCAGGGGAGAAAGGAGAAGGGGGGGAGTAGGGGATTTCCAGATCTAAACAATGTCTATTCTCAAGAAATGGGTATGGGAGGGGTACAAGGAAAGAGTCTGGTGCAGGTGTAGCAACTCAGGATTGGCCGGGCTGTGGTTGCTGGGGAGATTTTCTGTCTCTTTCTCAGCAACCAATATCACAAACACCTGGCAATGGGCTTCATCAGTGGGCACACACATGGGTTCAAGGAATGGTCAAAACATTGGCAGACACACAGGTTCAAGGAGTGGCCAGAGCATTGTGCACCTCTATTTTTCTAAATCAGTGAAGCTAGTTCTACTAACAGTGAAATCTATTTTGCCAATTTCAGGGCTTCTGTGACCTTTTACATTCTGTCAGGATCTTTCAGTCTGAGTGGTAATCCCAGGACAATATCCTACTCAGCTAAGTTCAGTTTTTTCTTCTTAAAAAGGCTGTCAGATCTCTGAACTCATTTGCAATATTTAAAACATGTGCTTCCTTTCTTTTTCTAAGAAACAGGGGCTTGTGGTGTGGAATGCTGAGTAATGAGATAACCAAAGGGAACCTGGGATAAATGACTGCATTGCTGCATTGATATTTAAATCAAAGAATGTGCCTAGGATTGTTAGGGCTGAGCTATCTGGATGAGCTGTCTGGGGATCCCCAGAGAAGGTTGTCATAAGCAGAGAACATTTGGAATGCTGTCCAAAGCAGAACATGGTACTGACATAAATACGGAAAAGTTAATAAATGGTGTAGTATCCAAAATGAATTCAAGACCACCCAGTACCTTCTCCCTTTGAAAATGACTTTCCAAACTATACTAGCAGGCTAAGTACAGAGCCAGATAAGGAAGCTGGCTGACTAAACAAATGTAAAAACATAGTTTTAGTGGTCAAAATGATTAAGCTTGTAGCTACCAAAATAATATTAGCTGTTCTCAGAGAAATAACCATAACAAGATAGCAGCTCCCAGAGAAATCCCCCTACCCTGCCCCACACTGAATTCTGAAAAAGACCACAAACCACCCTGACCTTGCTAGGATTCCTTGTGACATTAATAGCTGTGACTGACCCATAAGTTCAAATGTACTATTACTTTGCTGACCAAATCATAATAACCCACTATGGGGGCAAGCAAAGTGAGTCACTAGGCCAAAGGGTTACTTAGTCACTATACAAACCAACCAATGCCTGAAAGGGTTACTTGCTACACCAATGAGAACCCTGTTGCTCAAATCTGCCCCTTACAAAGGTATAAAAAGTGTGTTCTTTCTTTGTTCTGGGTCTCTCCTCTGGCCTGTGTGCTGGGAGGGGAGTCCCCAACATGTTGGATCAATAAAAATCCTCATGCAGTTTGCAGCAATGGCGGCGGTCTCTGTGGTCTTTGTGAGTGAGGGTCTTTTGACGAACTCCAACAATGGAAGCAAATTAAAGACCCAGAAATAAACCCGCTCATCTATTGACACTTGATTTTCGACAAAGAAGGCAATAGTACACAATGGAGAAAAAAGCATCTTCAACAAAGATTGCTGCTCTGACTGGATATCTGCATGTAGGAAAATGACAATAGATCCACATCTATCACTCTATACAAAACTCAAGTTCAATTGTATCAAAGACCACAACATAAAACTGGATACACTCAATCTTATAGAAGAAAAAGTAGGGAGTGGCCTCAAAGGCATTGTCACAGGCTTCCTCAACAGAACACCAAGAACTTAGTCATAAAGAACAATGAAAAAATAGTACCTCATGAAGCTGAAAACACTCTGTAAGAAAAAGGAAACTGTCAAATGCACAAAATGGCACCCTACAGAAAGAAAAGATTTTCACCAATTTCACATTTCCCAGAGGGCTGAGATCCAAAATATGTAGACAACTCAAGAAAGTAGACATCAACAAACCAAATAACCCAATTAAAAATTGGATACAGATCTAAAGAGAATTCTCAACACAAGAGTCTCTAATGACATAGAAGTTCTTAATGAAATGTTCGGCATCCTTAGTCATGAGGGAACTGGAAATCAGAATGACTGTGAGATCCCATCTTACACCTGTCAGAATGGCTAAGATCAAAACCTCAAGCAACAGCTCATGCTGGAGCAGATCTGGAGCAAGGGGAACACTCCTCCATTGCTGGTGGCTGGGAGTGCAAGTTTGTACAATCAATTTTCAAACCAATTTGATGATTTATCAGAAAATTGGGAGTTGATCTACCTCAAGACCCAACTGTACCACTCCTGGACATATACTCAAAAGATG
This sequence comes from Mus musculus, assembly GCF_000001635.26. NCBI lineage: Eukaryota > Metazoa > Chordata > Mammalia > Rodentia > Muridae > Mus > Mus musculus. The sequence continues at coordinate 71,768,239 of NC_000074.6, read as the reverse complement.
CTCTACCAACCACAAAGATACTTGCTCAACTGTGCTCATAGCAGCTTTATTTGTAATAGCCATGAACGGAAACAGAGTGCATATCCCTCAATGGAAGAGTGGATAAAGAAAATTAGACAACATTTACACAAGTTAGTAATACTCCATCATTAAGAACAATGACATTATGGAATTTTCAGGCAAATAGGTAGAACTATAAGAGATCACCTTGAGTGAGGTATGCCAAACCTTGAAAAACAAACATAATATATACTAGCTCATAAGTGGATATTATCCATGAAGTTCAAGATAACCATGCAATAAACCACAGGTTCAAGAAGCTAAGTAACAAAGAGGGCCCAAGGGAGGCGGCAGGAGGCTGCTAGAATTCTATGGAGACAAGATTAAATATCAGGTATGGATGGAGGGAGGAGACTGGATGAGGGATTGTTTGAAGATGGAGACAGAAAGGATGAGGTTGTGGGAGGACAGAGAAGGAGAATACTGGGAGAGACAACTGGATTGGGCATGCACCTATGGGATGAGCTGGAAACCTAGCACACTGGAAACTCTCAGATCAGGACTCTATGTGGGTGATCCTATCTAAGACTCTTAACAACTAGAGATATGAAGCTTGAACCAGCATTGCCTGTAACCCAGAAAACCTTCCAATGCAAAGATTAGGTCATCAACTCAACCACAAAACTTTAGACCCACAATTTCTCCTTTCAACAATATATATAGGGGCAAAAAGGTGGACAGAATTTTAGGTAATAAACAGCTACTGACTGGCCCAGCTTGAGACACAAGACATGACAGAGAACCCACATGTGACACTATTAATGATATTTTGTTATACTTGCCAACAAGAACCTAGCATAACTGTCATTAGTAGCCAGACAGGACCCCCAGAGGAAAGATGGGAACACCAACCCACCAACAAAGTTTTTGACCCAAAATTGGCCCAGTCTAAAAAAAATGCAGGGAGTAGATACTGAAGGAATGACCTATTTTTTTTAGTCAGTCCATTTTGAGACCATATACAGGCACCAGTCCCTTACCCTATTAATAATGCTATGCTGTACTTGCAGAAGGAAACTAGCATACCAACCCTCTGAGAGGCTCTACCCAGCAGCTAACTGAGACAGATGCAGATATGCAAACATTGGATGGAAGTTGAGAACCCCTGGGAAAGAAATGAAGGCCCTCAAGGAGTTGGCAACCCCACAGAAAAGCCAAGTGTCAACTAAGCTGGACTCCTGGGAGCTCCCAGAGACTAGAGACACCAAGCAAAAAGCATACATGGGCTATTGCAAGGCTCCTGAAACATTTGTTTCAGATGGCTGCCCTATCTGGCCTCACAGGGAGAAGATGTGCCTAATCCTGCAAAGACATGACCACCACTATGGTCTGGAAGGAAGGTGTGTGAGGGGTCCAAAAGTGGGGCAACATTTGGGGTGTGAATAAATAAATAAATGCTTAACAAGAAGCAAACTAGCAGCCTAGAGGTGTTAGAAGGGCACTGCTTAACCTGATGTGTTTACAGAGCCACCTCACTGTGCTCCTCAAAAAATCCAATTGAAATTTTTCACTCTGAAGCTGGGCTTGATGATTCAAGCCAATAATCCCAGCAGTTTGGGAGGCTGAAACAGGAGGTTTATAAATTCAGGACACAAAAATGAATTTAATGCCAGCCTAGGCACTAAGTTGATCGTGTCTAAAAAAATAAAGTGGAAACACATGGTTGGGGCATGCTAGAGAAGCAGCTCAGTGGTAAGGGTTGTGGCCTCAGTTTCCATCTCCAGCACGAAAAACCCCCACATTTTCACTGCCTGTCTGAGAATACACTGAGGGTAAGATGGTGAAATCAGGCCAGACTGAAGGCAGAGGTGTTGCCCAGGAAGTATCAGCCCAGGCCTGAAAGGTGCAGGTTAAAGGGAGGAGAGGCATAGGATCACTAATAGCATGGATATTTCTGACAGAATATTTCTGACATACTCTTGTTCCGAAAACCTGCTGCTTCCTCCTGGTCCTGACCTTGGATTAATTTTAAGCTTTATTTAACTATTGAATTCTAGGTTTCCTGAATATACCAAAGGGTGGGGGGCATAGATAGACAGCCAGCTTGGAATCCCAGCACTTGGGAGACTGAGACACGGGAGTTCGAGCAAGACGTCTCTCTATCTGAGAAGTGTTTCTCCTGTCCCTCTAACTATACCTTTCCAAGTTGCACACATGTGCACACATGTTGCATCATTACTCACACCTCTGTAACCACCATAGGCAGGCAGATGCCTCTTCAAATGAAGCCTCTTATTGTTTCTGTGCCCCACTCATTAACCTGAAATAAGCATGCCTGCTCATGGGTGAACATGTCTCAGGAATCTTGATGCACAGGAGAATACAGAACATCATTTCTGGCATGTGAAGCAAAGAACAGAATCTGAAGATAGACTAAAGGACAGTAGGTTAGAGATCTCTGTCCACTCAACTTTGGCATTCCAAAGAAACTTTTGGCATTCCAAAGAAACTGGCAAAAGATTCTATAGCTTTCTGGTTCTGTTCTTACCACTACCTATTTGTTTGTTTTTTTACACAAGTCATGTCTTCTGCAAAGAGGTGGTTTAGAGGACATTTATATTTCTTTTTTTTTTTTTGAGACATATTCTCAGTAAGTAGTCCAGGCTGGCCTTGGGCTCAAGACTTTCCTTTAGAGAGCTCAGATTACAATTGTGACTCACCATAACTGACTGAGACATTTTTCATGAAACACTGACATCTCTTTCAGAGATAGTATGGGTAGAGAGCTAGGCACACATACCATCTTATTGTAACCCAGTAGGCAAAATGTGAGCAGTGTTTGGTTGGGAGGTTGAACTGGATGTTCCATGGGACAACAGAAACATCCTATGGAAGGGATGCGTCAGAGATAAATGGAGGTGAGTTGAGAGTAAATGAGGCAGAGTGACAAGAGGAAGCCTGTGATGGATTGTACATGTATGTACATGTGACATGGATGCTCACTTAAAACTAAAATAACATGACATCCATCAAACAACTCAATTAGCTCCTTATTCAAAGGAAATGGCACTGCGGTAACTAGATTGCCTACCCTCTTACCCCAGTAGAATTCCAAAAGCCCATCCTCTTCTTCCTCCTCTAAGCCCATATACATCATACTGCCTTATGCCTCAGCCAAAATACCTGTTGTTATAGTTGACCATCATAATCCATGTTGGTTGATAAATGTTCCAAAGGATAGGCAGGGGCCTTATGAGTTCTAAGTCAAACTAGTATACAAAGCCAGAGGTTACAAAAGTCTCCTGAGCCTACCTATCTATCTTCTAAGATACAGACTCCATGTTCTCACTTTGTGTAGGAGTTTGAGTAGAAATGGCTTTCATAGACTCAAGTGTTTGAATGATTGGCCCATAGGGACAGCCACTATGGAAGTGTGGCCTTGGTAAAGTATGGCCTTGTTGGAGTAGGTGTGGCCTTATTCGAGAAAGGGTGTCACTGTGGAGTTGGTCTTGGAGGTCTCATATATGCTCTAGTTTCACCTCATGCAGTACAAAGGCTACTTTTGCTGCCTTCGAACCAAGATGTAGAACTCTGAGCTACTTCAGCATCCTCTCTGCCTACATGCTGCCATGTTTTCCACCATGATGATAATAGACTAAACCTCTGGGTTGTTTCCAGCTTCTGGTTATTATAAACAAGGCTGCTATGTACTGGAGCACATATCCTTGTTATGTGTTGGAGCATCTTTTGGGTATATGCTCAGGAGTGGTATAGCTGGGTCTTCACATAGAACTATTTCCAATTTTCTGAGAAACCTTTAGATTGTTTTCCCAAGTGGTATTACCAGTTTGCAGGCCCACCAGTCATGGAGGAGTGTTCCTCTTTCTCTACATCCTCCCCAGCATGTGTTGTTGCCTGAGTTTTTTATCTTAGCCATTCTGATTGTTATGAGGTGGATCTCAGGGTTGTTTTGATTTTCATTTCCCTGATGACTAAGGATGTTGAACATTTCTTTAGGTGTTTCTCAGACACTCAAAATTCCTCAGTTGAGAATCTTCTATTTAGCTCTGTACCCCATTTTTAATAGGGATTTTTGGTTCTCTGGAGTCTAACTTCTTGAGTTCTTTGTATATTTTGAATATTAGCCCTCTATCAGATATAGGGTTGGTAAAGATCTTTTCCCAATCTGCAGGTTGCCACTTTGTCCAATTGGCAGTGTCCTTTGCCTTACAGAAGCTTTTCAATTTTATGAGGATCCATTTGTCAATCCTTGATCTTAGAGCACAAGCCATTGGTGTTCTATTCAGGAAAATTTCCCCTATGCCAATACATTCAAGGTTCTTTCCCACTTTCTCTCTTCTATTATATTCACTGTATCTGGTTTTATGTGGAGGTCCTTGATCCATGTGAACTAGAGCTTTGTACAAGGAGATAAGAATGGATCAATTTGCATTCTTCTACATGCTAAATGCCAGTTGAGCCAGCACTATTTGTTGAAAATGCTGTCTTTTTTCCACTGGATGGTTTTGACACCTTTGTCAAAGATCAAGTGACCAAAAGTCATGTCTGGGTCTTCAATTCTATTCCATTGGTCTACCTGCCTGTCACTGTACCAATATCATAAGGTTTTTTTTTATCACAATTACTCTGTAGTACAGCTTGAGGTCAGGGATGGTGATTCCCCCAGAAGTTCTTTTATTGTTGAGAATAGTTTTTGCCATCCTTTTTTTTTTTTTTTTTGTTATTCCAGATGAACTTGAGAATTGCTCTTTCTATCTCTGTGAAGAATTGAGTTGGAATTTTGATGAGGATTGCATTGAATCTGTAGATTGCTTTTGGTAAGATGGCCATTTTTACTATATTAATCCTGCCAATCCATGAGCATGGGGGATCTTTCAATCTTCTGAGGTCTTCTTCAATTTCTCTCTTCAGAGAATTGAAGTTCTTGTCATAAAAATCTTCCACTTGCTTGCTTAGCTTCACACCAAGATATTTCATATTATTTGTGACTTACCATAAAGGGTGTTGTTTTCCTAATTTCTTTCTCAGCCCTTTTACCCTTTGAGTTACTGATTTGTTTAATTTTTTACCCAGCCACTTTGCTCAAGTTGTTTATCAGCTGTAGGAGCTCTCTGGTGGAATTTTTGGGGTCACTTATGTATACTATCATGTCACCTGCAAATAGTGATATCTTGACTTCCTCCTTTCCAACTTGTATCCCTTTGATCTCCTTTTGTTGCCTAATTGCTCTGGCTAGAACTTCAAGTACTGTATTGAATAGATAGGGAGAGAGGACAGCCTTGTCTTGTCCCTGATTTTAGTGGGATTGCTTCAAGTTTCTCTCCATTTAATTTGATATTGGCTATTGACTTACTGTATATTGCTTTTATTATGTTAGGTATGGATATTGAATTCCTGATTTCTCAAATACTTTTAACATGAAGGGGTGTTGTATTTTGTCAAAGGCTTTTTCAGCATCTAATGAGATGATCATGTGGGGTTTTTTTTCCCTTGAGGTTGTTTATATAGTGAATAACTTTGATGGATTTCCATATATTGAACCATCCCTGCATCCCTAGGATGAAGCCTACTTGATGGTGGTGAATGCTTGTTTTGATGTGTTCTTTCTTGGATTTGGTATGCAAGATTTTTTTTCTTTTTTTTTTTATATTTTTTTATTACGTATTTTCCTCAATTACATTTCCAATGCTATCCCAAAAGTCCCCCACACCCTCCCCCCCACCACTCCCCTACCCACCCATTCCCATTTTTTGGCCCTGGCATTCCCCTGTACTGGGGCATATAAAGTTTGCCTGTCCAATGGGCCTCTCTTTCCAGTGATGGCCGACTAGACCATCTTCTGATACATATGCAGCTAGAGACAAGAGCTCCGGGTTGCTGGTTAGTTCATAATGTTGCACCTACAGGGTTGCAGAGCTCTTTAGCTCCTTGGATACTTTCTCTAGCTCCTCCATTGGGGGCCCTGTGATCCATCCAATAGTTGACTGTGAGCATCCACTTCTGTGTTTGCTAGGCCCCGGCCTAGTCTCACAAGAGACAGCTATATCAGGGTCCTTGCATCAAACGCTTGCTAGTGTATGCAATGGTGTCATCGTTTGGAGGCTAATTATGGGATGGATCCCTGGATATGGCAGTCTCTAGATGGTCCATCCTTTTGTCTCAGCTCCAAACTTTGTCTCTGTAACTCCTTCCATGGGTGATTGTTTCCAATTCTAAGAAGGGGCAAAGTGTCCACACTTTGGTCTTCATTCTTCTTCAGTTTCATGTGTTTGGTATGCAAGATTTTTATTGAGTATTTTGCATCGATATTCATATGGGAAATTGGTCTGAGGTTCTCTTTCTTTGTTGGATCTTTGTGTGGTTTCGGTATCAGTGTAATTGTGGCTTCATAGAATGTATTGGGCAGTGTTCTTTCTGTTTCTATTTTATGAAATAGTTTGAGAAGTATTGGTAGTAGGTCTTCTTTGAAGGTCTGATAGAATTCTGCAGTAAAATCTTCTGTCCCTGGACTTATTAAGTTGGGAGAGTTTTAATGACTGCTTCTATTTCCTTAGGGGTTATAGAACTGTTAAATGGTTTATCTGGTCCTGATTTAACTTTGGTATCTGGTATCTGTCCAGAAAATCATCCATTTCATCTAGACTTTTCAGTTTTGTTGAGTATAGGATTTTGTAGTAGGATGTGATGATTTGTTGAATTTCTTCAGTTTCTGTTATGTCTCCATTTTCATTTCTGTTTTTGTTAATTGGGATACTGTCTCTGTGCCCTCTAGTTAGGTTGGCTAAGGGTTTATACATCTTGTTGGTTTTCTCAAAGAAGTAGCTTTTTGTTTTGTTGATTCTTTGTATAGCTTTGTTTCTACTTGGTTGATTTCAGTCCTAAATTTGATTATTTCCTGCCATCTGCTCCTCTTGGGTGTATTTCTTTTTCTTCTGAAGCTTTCAGGTGTGCTATTAAGCTGCTACTGTATGATCTCACCAATTTTTTTATGAAGGCACTCAGAGCTATGAGTTTTCCTCTTAGGACTGCATTCATTGTGTCCCATAAGTTTGGGTATGCTGTGCCTTCATTTTCACTGAATTCTAAAAAGTCTTTTATTTCTTTATTTCTTCCTTCACCAAGTTAGCACTGAGTAAAGAGTTGTTCAGTTTCCATGAATATATGGGCTCTCTGTTCTTTTTGTTATTGAAGACCAGCCTTAGCCCGTGATGATCTGATAGGATGCATAGGATTATTTCAATCTTCTTGTATCTGTTGAGGCTTGTTTTGTGTCCAATTATATGGTCAGTTTTGGAGAAGGCACTGTAAATAAGGTGCTGTGAAGAAGGTAGAACAATATTCTATTGTTTTAGAGTGAAATGTTCTGTAGATATCTGTTAAATGTACTTGGTTTATAACTTCAGTTAGTTTCACTGTGTCTCTGTTTAGTTTGTTTCTATGATCGTCCATTGGTGAGAGTGGGGTATTGAAGCCTCCCACTATTTCCAATGGACCTCAGCTCCACTAATGAAGGTCGCACCAACTGCATATCCAAATAAGGTCATGTCCTGAGGGTTCAAGAGGGACGTAGTTTAAGGGGAGACCCAGTCAAGCCAGAATGCCCCCTTCCCACCTCAGCTACCAGTCACAGAAGTGTAGAGGAGCAAATGGTAGTCCCTCGGCTTCCAGCCTCCCTGGAGGCCTGAGAGGAGCTGCTGGCCTCCGGCTGGCGACACAACATAGCGCGTACCTTCTCCCTGAACTCACGGGACACATAGTAGTAGATGAAAGGGTCTACGCAGCTGTTGAGGGTGCTGAGTGCCAGGCTGGGCACATAGGCTCCATAGAGATTGCCCCAGGCCTCAGGGCTCGGGTTTGAATAGTGCAGCACCAGCAGCACATTGCTAGGTGTGAAAGAGGCCACTGCTGAGAACAGTACCAGGGCTGTCAGTCTGAGTGCATGGCTGTAGCGCTGGCCATTGGCCACCAGTGCACAAAGGGTGGCCCCATAGCACGGGCCCATGGCCAGCAGTGACACGAAGCAGCCCAGGACAGCCAGGCAGGTGAAGGCCGGTCTCCAGTGGGAGATCTTCTCAGTCAAGGGTAGCCCATCATAGCTTAGGTATGCTAGAAGCCAGAGCAGATGCTGTGTGCCTCAGACCTGGAGTGACTAGCATTTGTGAGTAGCCCATGTGGGTGCTAGGATCTAGACTCTAGTTCAACAGCAAATGCTCCCAACTGCGGGCCATCTTTCAAGTGTCATGGTCTTCTATTTTTAAGTGGCTTTAATTTATATCTTGGGAGACACGTCACAAACTCTGGAAGTCAGAGGACAGCTCCAAGCAGCCAGTTTTCCTTCTATCATGTGGGGACTTGGAGAGCAAATGCAAGAGCATCAGGTGTGGCAGCGAGCACCTTTCTCCTGAGCTGTTCGGCTAGCTGGGATCTTGTATGATCTTTGTAATTTGTGTGAAATTGGCTGGGTCTGCAGAGCATGGCTCAGACTTGACCTCCCTGGAAGCCCATAGAGCCCCTCATTGTCTGGTACTTCTCAGCTGGTGACCAAGCTTCCTCTTTCTAGCCCCAAGGGACCAATCTGTGTCCAGACATGGGGACATTTGACTGTTCTTTCTAGGGTTTGGTACTTTTGGCACTAAAAATTTATTTTAACTACGTGCATAAGCATGTAGATATGTATGGGATTGTGAACACGAGTGCGGTGACCATGAAGACTGAAAGAGAGGGTCAGAACACTTGGCAATGGAACTACAGATAATTGTGAGCTGGCCCACGAGAACACTGGCAGGTGGGTCCTCTGCAACAATACTGAGCCACTTCTGTGCCCACACGTTTGCCAGCACGGTGCCCAAGGCCCACACATCCTGGGCAGCTGCTCTGCTACTGAGCTTCGCCCTGATTCTCACTTGCTCTTCAGTATTTACCTATATGTTTGTGCGCATGTGTCTGTTTGTGCGCATGTGTCTGAGGGTGCGTGTGTATGTGCATGTGTGTGGGCACATGCATGTGTGTCTGAGGATGCATGTGTATGTGTTTGTGTCTGTGTGTGCATGTGACAGTGCATGTGTGTGGATGCAGTTATGTGTGTGTGAGGATGCGTGTGTGTGCTGGGAACAGCATACAATGACAGGGATTGCGTGCAGTAGGCCGAAGTAGAGACATCTTAGTAACCCATGGCAACTCTTTGTTTAAAAAAAAAAAAAAACAGTTGTTCCCATTTCCCCTAAACATAGCCCTGAACAACAGCTGATTCATTTGTGCATGACTGCTTTTCAGTTGGCCCTGGTGTGCATAATTATTCTATTATAGCTGACTTTCTTATTTCTTTCTCCTTCTGCTCTAATGAATTCTGTGAAACTAGATGTTTCTTGATATAATGATTCTTAAACAATTAAAAACTGAGGCATGCTGTGTGCTCTCATCTTGGAAACAATGTAATAACTGCACAATGGTAGCTCCAGATTAATGCTTGACTTGCAGAGAAAGTTTGAAAAACTTATTAGAAAATGAATTAGAGCCAACATTAGGACCCCAAGAAAGAAAAAAACTATTGATGCTATGAAATGAGTTTTCTTTAAAAATATTTATTTTATGTACAATTATAACTGTCTTCAACACACACCAGAAGAGGGTGTCAGACCCCATTACAGATGGTTATGATCCACCATGTGGGTTCTGGGAATTGAACTCAGGACGCCTGGAAGAGCAGTCAGTGCTCTTAACTGCTGAGCCATCTTTCCAGCCCATGAAATGAGCTTTGCACAACATTTGAGAATGGTTCCTGAATAAACAAGTATAGAATATGTAAAACCTTACACTAGTAAAACTAAGTCAAAACACTGGGACTCTTTTTTTTAATTAGGTATTTTCCTCATTTACATTTCCAATGCTATCCCAAAAGTCCCCCACATGCTCCCCCACCCACTCCCCCACCCACCCACTCCCACTTCTTGGCCCTGGCGTTCCCCTGTACTGGGGCATATAAAGTTTGCACAACCAATGGGCCTCTCTTTCCACTGATGGCCGATAGACCATCTTCTGATACATATGCAGCTAGAGTCAAGAGCTCTGGGGTACTGGTTAGTTCATAATGTTGTTCCACCTATAGGGTTGCAGATCCCTTTAGCTCCTTGGGTACTTTCTCTAGCTCCTCCATTGGGGGCCCTGTGATCCATCCAATAGTTGACTGTGAGCATCCACTTCTGTGTTTGCTAGGCCCCGGCGTAGTCACAAGAGACAGCTATAGCATTGTGTGCAATGTGCAGACACAGAAAGCTAGCAGAACTGCTGAGTTAAGGGTTAACTTGATTCTTTCTGGCCACTGCCTGGCAGCTTTGCCCATGTCATTTATCATTAGAGCTTCACAGGAAAATGCAAGTAGCTGGCCTCTGAGCTACTGTGTATAATGAATCAAAGTTAAAGTTTAAACAATGATAAACTTGCAATTATTATTACTTTGGCTATAGGCCTAGGAACAGGCCTTGAAACTTTGGAGAGCAATTGTAATTCTTGGTTCTTTGTGGGTTGTGGTTATTCCTTTAAATCTAACTTGGCAACAATTATACAATGTCTTTTTTTTTTACCTCCATTTGGAATATCAATAAAAGACTGGGGCAATAAGAGAAAGGCAAGAGTTCGAGTAGTGAGCATGTAGAAAGCGAGTGAGGAGTATGTGAGGTGAATGTAGAGAGTGAGTGGTGAGCATGTGAAGAGCAGGTGAGAGAGTGAATGCAGAGAGCATGAGAAGAGCATTGAGAGTGAGTGAGGAGAGAATGTGGAGAGTGAGTGAGGAGAGAATGTGGAGAGTGAGTGAGGAGAGAATGTGGAGAGTGAGGAGAGCATGTGAGAGTGAGTGAGGAGAGAATGTGGAGAGTGAGTGAGGAGAGAATGTGGAGAGTGAGTGAGGAGAGAATGTGGAGAGTGAGTGAGGAGAGAATGTGGAGAGTGAGTGAGGAGAGAATGTGGAGAGTGAGTGAGGAAAGAATGTGGAGAGTGAGTGAGGAGAGCATGTGAGAGTGAGTGAGGAGAGAATGTGGAGAGTGAGTGAGGAGAGAATGTGGAGAGTGAGTGAGGAGAGAATGTGGAGAGTGAGTGAGGAGAGCATGTGAGAGTGAGTGAGGAGAGAATGTGGAGAGTGAGTGAGGAGAGAATGTGGAGAGTGAGTGAGGAGAGAATGTGGAGAGTGAGTGAGGAGAGAATGTAGAGAGTGAGTGAGGAGAGCATGTGAGAGTGAGTGAGGAGAGAATGTGGAGAGTGAGTGAGGAGAGAATGTGGAGAGTGAGTGAGGAGAGAATGTGGAGAGTGAGTGAGGAGAGAATGTGGAGAGTGAGTGAGGAGAGAATGTGGAGAGTGAGTGAGGAGAGAATGTGGAGAGTGAGTGAGGAGAGAATGTGGAGAGTGAGTGAGGAGAGAATGTGGAGAGTGAGTGAAGAGAGAATGTGGAGAGTGAGTGAGGAGAGAATGTGAAGAGTGAGTGAGGAGAGACTGTGAGAGTGAGTGAGGAGAGAATGTGGAGAGTGAGTGAGGAGAGAATTTGAGGCGTGTAAGAAGAGTTTTGAGAGTGAAAGGAGAGTGCATATGGTGTGTGTGAGATGTGTGTGAAGAGTGTGTGTGAGAGTGAGGGGAACACACAGAGGTGTGTATGCATGTGGGAGTTCAAGAAAAGCAGAGTGCACAGAAGAGTGTGTGCAGCCTCAGGCTAAGAGTGAATGAGAGACAGAGAGAGACAGACAGACAGACAGAGAGAGACAGAGAGAGACCAGAGAATAGAGAACCTTTTTTTTATTAAATGAATTTATTTTACACTCCATATTCCATTCCCTGCCCCCCATTCACCCTTCAACTGCTCCACATCCCACACCTCCTCCCCACACCCCAGCCCCATCTTCATGTGGAGACCCCAATCCCCACCCCACCTGACCTCTAAACTCCCTGGGGCCTCCAGTCTCTTTCCATCCCTGTAATTCTTTCAGATAGGAACAATTATGGGTCAGAGATGTGACTGTGGGATGGCAACCCTATCCCTCACTTGATGTCCTGTCTTCCTGCTGGAGGTGGGCTCTATAAGTTCCCTCTCTCTACTGTCAGGTGTTTCATCTAAGGTCCCTCCTTTTGATTCCTGAGAGTATCTTACCTCCCAGATCTCTGTACATTCTGGAGGGTGCCCCCAGCCTCCTATTTCCTAAGGTTGCCTGTTTCCATTCTTTCTGCTGGCCCTCAGGGCTTCAGTCCTTTTCCCTCACACAATACCAGATCAGGTTCCCCTCTTCCCCCTACTCCCTCCCCCCCATCTACTTTCCCTCCCAAGTCCCTTCTTCCCTCCCCACTTGTGATTGCTTTCTTTAAGAGAAAGAAACTTTAAGCCTTGAAAAATTGCCTGTCAGCTTTTACCCAAAAAGTAGTCTGTGTATATTTATTATGCACCTTCCAAATATCCCTGCTTCCAGGTGAAAACTCCCATCCTGTGTTGAGATTGGACCCTGACATATGTGGAGGTCGGAGGACAACTTGCAGGAATAGGATCTCTCCACCATGTGGATTCATGGATTCAAATGAGGTGGGTTAGCCTTGTGGCAAGCACCTTTACAAACCACTGGGCCATCTTGCCAGCCTCACTCACTAAAAGCATGTTTAGGCTCTGACAGTTGACCTGAAGGTGGCCCTGTATGCAGCCCCATACTATGATACTTGCACCATGCCTCGTGTCCAGATGGATGCCATACTTACCTCCATTCCCTCGCTCTCCAGGGAGACACAAGAGCAAAAAACAACATGGGTGACACCGAGTTGATGGGTCCCTTTACTTGCTGCGCAGCCTTCCTGTCTAGAAAGCTCAGAGCAGGGGCTCCTACCAGCCCCACATATGCCCTACATGGCCAAATATGGCAGTGTGTCCCCAGGAAGGATGCTGCTCTGAGCTCCCAGATGGTGGCTCTGGCCTGTGCCTCCCTGGTCTTGGTGCGAAGGCTGCTACTTACTTCCTGCTCTCATAGAAAGCCATGATGTCCTTCCTCAAAAGCGTTAACATCCAGCTCCTCAGAGCACTCAAAGGAGAAGTCTAGCCCTGTGCAGCTGCAAGGGAGAAGCTCAGTGAAGCCAGCAGACACACAGCACTGACACAGCTTGGCCAGGTATGTGTGGTACCCACAGAGGCCAGAAGAGGGTGGTAGATCTCAAGAAGCTGGACTTACAAATGGTTGTCAGTGCTGGGAATGGAACCCGGGTTCTCTGGAAGAGCAGCTGCTCTTAAACACTAAGTCTCTTCAGCTCCTTCTAAGGGAATCAAAGAGTCCAAGCAGTGCCTTCAGAACCTGCCCTGCACTCTGAGTTTCCCCACAGGCCTGCAGGCTTAATGGCACTGTCCTACAGAGACAGGCAGATCTCCCAAGAATTCAGGGCCAGCCTGGTCTACACAGCCAGGAACACACACAGTGAGACCATGTCTCACAACAACACAAGACAAATAAAATTAAAAACCGGGCTCAGGTGGAGAGGTCTACATATCAGTGGGTGTGGAGAGATCTGATTAGAACCTTTCTTTCCCATAGTGTTCTGTAGTGGCCTCAGCTCCTCATCTGTCATTGAGAACTACTGCACCCACCCTCGTGTGTGGGAGGATTCCCTGAAAATGCCTAAGATGGTGCCTGGAACATCACAGGTCCCCAGGGAACGCTCACTGTTACTCCTGCGGCCCAAGCATCCAAGCTGTTCTGGGTTCCCCAAGTCATCAAGCAGCATGGCTGGAAGGTGCATGCATGCCTGTGGTTGGAGGGACATGCCCCACTCAGAACTAAAGATATCCTGTAGAGGACCTGAGAGGTCCTGGGGGATGGTTAAGGTACTAAAATGCCGTGAGCACCAGGGTTTGAATCCCCAGAACACGTATGAAGGCTGAGCACTGGAGTGTGGCAGCTGCCTGTCATCCCAGTGCTCATGAGGCTGAGAGGAGGGGTCCCCAGAGCAAGCCAGCCAACTAGACAGGCCAAATGGGTGAGCTCAGTGAGACCCTGCCTAAGTGTATATGGTGGCCAGAGCCATGATTCAGTAGGTAAGGTAGAAACAGATCCAGAAAGACTTGAGGCTTCCACATGCACAGACACCCACATACACACATGTAACTGACCCCGCCATGTCCCCGAAAGACTATGTGCTATATGTGGAAGAGTATGTGCATGATACTCTGCGATGCCTGTGTACTCTGGATTCCATCCCTACTTCTCACCACAGATTGTCAATGCAGTGGAGAAGCGTGCAAATCAGTCACTGGAAAGCAAGGCAAGACATCAGCAGAGAAACACCAGCTGCTCCTTCAGAGGGCCTCCAAGAACTGGTTCTCAGTGCCCACATGGCAGCTCACAACCATCTGTAACTGTAGTACCAAGGGACCTGACACTCTCTGCTGGCCTCTTCAGTCACCTACATGCACAAACATATATATCACATAAATACACAAACACAGAAGATTCAAAATTTAAAAATATTAAAGTGAATACTTGGAAATTTTCAAAATAGTTGTAGTTGGAAGTGTTTAGTGATGAGGGGACCCGAGCTGCATCAGTGTCAAGCCTGGGCTTTGAGGACACTGTAGTCCCTTTTGCTCCCCTACCTCATGGGTGCCCTGAACTTAACTGGGAGGAAACGTAGCTCTATAGAGGCAAATGGTATGGATGCAGCCAGGGACCTGTGTGTGTCAGATGCCCCTACTCTTCAGCAGAAGGGAAAGCGGGGGCAGCCAAGGCCATGGTTCAGTGGGTAAAGCACTGGCCTCCCCAACCTGACAGCCAGAGTTCCATAGCAACAAACCCGTATGAAAAGCCATTTGTGGTGTTTATCTGTCGTCCCCACACTCCTACAGAGAGAGATAGGATTCAGAGAAGACAGAATCAGCTAGAAGCTGCAGGCTAGAGAGCCCATAGTATGCAGAGCCACAAACAGGTGCATGCAATTCCAGTTAGCTGTCCTTGTCACCTGACTGCCAAGAGTCAATCTGTGAGGAAAGCTATGATTGACAGATAGCCTGGATCAGACTGGCCCTGGGCTGTCTGGGGGCTTGTCTTGATCTCCTCTCTAAGTGGCCATTGGTCAGAGTGTTTTTATCCCAGCAGTCTAGGACAGATATTCTGCCTCAACAAGGTAGAGGAGACGAGGCACTCCCAGCCACCCCCACGCATGCTCTGGCACACGTGTCACTCTGACACTGTAGATGGACACATAATTCATCAAGAGGGAATGGGTGCAGGACAGCCATAGAGTGCCTGCCCAGTGAGTGCGAGGACTGCCTTGTGCTTTCTGTACAGCAGCACAGAGCTCAGTAATCAGACCAACAACCTAGTGAGAAAATAGGAAAGACTGAAACACAAGGCACAGGGCCATGCCTGGTCTACAGCCTGGTCTACAGAGTAAGCTCCAGGACGACCAAGGACACACGGAGAAACCTTGCTTGACTTAAAAGAAACCAGGGTCAGGAGTGCAGCACAGCGTCCTTAATGTGTGAAGCCAGATCCGTCACCAGAAAGAGAAACAAGTCAAACTTTACATTCAGCTTTTAAAATTTGTTTGAGTGTGTGTATGCACACACATACTTATGTGCAGGTGGTCAGGGGACAGCCTTCTGGAGTTGATTTCCTACCTCTACCCTTTGGATCCCAGATTAGTTTGTTGGTTTGTTTTTTTTTTTTTTAAGTTTATGCACCATGGGATGCTGAACCTTCCTTTGGCTTGTTGAGCAAAAAGCAGAACCAACACCCAAGCTGGTGTGAATCTGAGTCCTGTGACCTCACATGATGGCCTACAATGATCTTGGTGGAAGAGGAACCTAGATGAACACAGCAGGCTAGAAGCAACTGTAGTGAATCTGCACATCAGACAGCAGCCATCCACACAGGGTGGGAGGTAGGGGAGGTGGGAGCAAGAGGTCATAGGTCAATGGGAGCCACCAACTCCAGCTCCTTACTCCAGGGACCCTCAGGGATAAAGAAGTCTCTGACATCAGGGTCATGCCTCATTCTGGTTTGGCACTCATGGGGCAGGGGTGGTGGTAGACTTGGTTCAAGACCCTCCAGGCCACACATTCCTGAAACTTTTCCCATGCCAATCTCTACATCACTAAGAATCTGCTTGAGGATAATGACAGGGAAGAACTCATCAAATGTGTTCCCCATATTCCCATTTTTGCCTTTTAAAAAACATTGCCTATGTATTTTATTTGTTCTGCGTGTTTGTTTGCATGAGTTTATGTGCATGGCATGTGTAGGAGCTCTTGGTGACCAGATCTTCTGGAACTGGCATCACAAATGGCAGTGACAAATCATGTGGGTGCTGAGAATTGAACTTTGGTCCTCTGCAAGATCACTACGTTTCCTTAACTGCTGTGCCATCTCTCCAGCCCCATTTGATCTTTCAAAGTTTGTGCATGCATTGGTGGACATGCATGCAAGTGAGCAGCATTTGGAGGCTGGGGACAGCTTGGGTGTCATACCTGGGACACTGCTGGCATCCTCTGGGGCAGGCCTCTCCCTGGCCTGGAGCTCAGCCCTTACCCTAGTCTGGCTGGCCCACAAGCCCCAGCCTCCTGTTTCTGCCCCTAGTGCTGGAATTTGCACACAGCCATGCCCAGCATTTCCCAGGGTTCTGCAGGTCAAACCCAAGTTCTTGTGCTGTTAAGGAAAGCACTCTGCTGACCCCTAGTGCCCACATGGACCAGCCTTCAGTCAGCTGGACACAGAGCCTGCACATATGGAGGATCAACTGTCAGGGGATGCTACTTAGCAAGGGGAAGAAAAAAGAGTCGCAAAAGGCTGAGGACACCCAGGAACAATTGCATTCATAGGACCAAACAGCAAGTGGGGCATAGTGAGCCTAGCCCTGTGACCAGTGAGCCTGTGGAGGGATGAAGACTGTAGGTGGGGATGGACAAGGAAGAAAACCAGGTTCACAGGGTGATGGAGACACTGCACCACACTAAGGTGGCAGCCCAGGATGTCACACTGGTACCCACGTACATGGAGACACAGCTCTGAGGTGCATTATAGACTTGGGTAAAATCAGCCCAGCACACTGGCTTCAGATATAATAGCACACCACAGTGCAACGAAGCAGAAGACGCAAAGTTGAGAGGAGGTACCTGAGAGGTCTGTTACCTGCTCATCGCTCTCTGGCCTTGAAAGAAATCCTACTGAGCCTGGTGGTGGCACACTTTAAATCCCAGAACTTGAGAGGCAGAGGCAGGTGGATCTCTGTGAGTTCTGAGGCCAGCCTGTTCTACAAAGTGAGTAGAAAGTGAGACCCTGTCTCAGAAAGAAAACAAAACAAAAGAAAAAAACCAAAGCCCACTGGCACCAGCAATGTAGTTCAGTGGGTAAGGCATGTGGAGATCTGAGTTTGATCCCTGGGATCCACACCTTGGGAAAACTAACCTCAGAAAGTTGTCTGCTGACATCTAGGTGTGCACTATGGCACACACATATCCACTTATAAAATTAATGGACTTTTTAAAAAGCCTATTGAGAAAGAAGGGCTGACAAGATGGCTCAAGTGCACCAGCTGCTCTTCTAAAGGCCCCAGGTTCAATTCCCAGTCCCCTCATGGAAGCTCACAACTGCCCATAACTTAGTTCCAGGGAATTTGATACCTCTGCTGGTTTCTGCAGGCACCAGTTACAGACACGAATGCAAGCCAAACACCCATGTATGCACATACATACACATACATATGCATGTGTACACACACACACCAGCATACTTTTGCACACATACACAACACACACATACACAATGAATAAAAGCTTATCACTAAGAAAGAGAAACAGACAGAGAGGGGGAGGGGAGGAGGAATGGAGGGGAGGGGGAATGGAGGGGGAGAGAGGGGGAGAGGGAAAGAGGGAGAGGGGGAGAGGGGGAGAGAGGGAGAGGGAGAGAGGGAGAGAGGGGAGAAGGGAGAGAGGAGGGAAGGGGGAGAGGGGGAGAGAGGGAGAGAGGGGGAAGGGAGAGAGGAGGGAAGGGGGAGAGGGAGGGAGGGAGAGAGGGAGAGAGGGAGAGAGGGGGGAAGGGAGAGAGAAGGGAAGGGGGAGAGGGGGAGAGAGGAAGAGCCAAGTGGAGCTGTTTCTGGGACCTCAACTGCAGATCCCAGCCCAGTCACCTTTGACCTTCATGTACTATGACCTGAGACATGTTGATATCTTGCCTTAAAATACCCAGAGCTGGGCTCACTCACTCATCCCTTCTGTCACCCATGCCCAGAAGGCTTGCCCACAGTGAAATATTAATGTTTCCCGTGAAATTTAGTTACTTGGGATCCTGGGCAGCAGGCATAAGGTGCGGGATCCGAAGTGGTCTCCCTCCAATATGCTGTAGCACCATTTCCCTGCCGCCCCTGGAATGCCCTGTGATGTTCAACATGAGCACATCAATCTGTTGGCCCAGGACCTGAAGGGCAGTTGAACACCAGACATGTGAGCCCCGCTGCTCCCATCTCCCATTTTGGATGCTCTCAGACCTGAAATCACAGGTGTGACTCTACAGCACAAGCCTAAAGGCCTTCAACATACAGTGTTTCAAAACAGCAGGAAACAAACTCTCAAGTAGGTAAAGCCCAAACACACGCAGCCAGCCCCATAGCCAGATCCACAATCTGCAGAAAACTCCCATCTGTGGATCAGTGCCACTAATGCCTAGTGCCCAAAGAGGCCACAAGAGGGCACTGGATCCCCTGCAACTGCAGTTGCAGATGGTTGTGAGCAGCCATGTGGGTGCTGGGAACTAAACCTGGGCCCTCTGGAAGAGCAACCAGTGCTTTTAATACATGGTCAGTTCTGAAGCCTCTACTTCTAAATGTCCTAACTACCAAAAGGAATGCAGTGGTACAGACACATATATACATGCAAAACACATATACACAGTAAAAAAATTTAAAAATTAAAAAATAAAAGACATCTAGACATGGTTTACTGTCTTCAGGACCAAAAGTTGATGGCCCTGAGGGCAGAAGTGCCTGACAACTAGACTGGATTCCTGGAGCCCACACAGAGAGCCAGATGTGTCAGTGCAAGTCTGTAGTTCCACAGTGAGACAGGAGGAGATAGGAGGTACTCAGAAGCTCAAAGCCCAGCTTGCCTGGGGTACACAGCACCACTGCTGCAGAAACGGGAGACTGTGACTCAGAAACA
The DNA here is from genome assembly GCF_000001635.26 of Mus musculus. Lineage (NCBI taxonomy): Eukaryota > Metazoa > Chordata > Mammalia > Rodentia > Muridae > Mus > Mus musculus. Next base: position 71,749,059 of record NC_000074.6, on the reverse strand, counting down.
AGGCAGAGGTTAGGTGAGGTGGCACACTATTGTCACCTTGGTATTTGGAAGTCAGAGGCAGAAGGATCATTGAGTTCAAAGCCAGCCTCCCATATATAACAAGTTGGAGGCAAGCTTAGGATACATCAGACCATGTCTCAAAAAAAAAAAAAATCAAACAATAATGAAAAAAATTAAAAAGGAAGGAGAGAAAACTCATCTCAGGTAATAATTTGGGGTGGGGGTTCAAGACAGGGTTTCTCTGTGTAGCCTGGCTGTCCTGGAACTCACTTTGTAGATCAGACTGGCCTCGAACTCAGAAATCCGTCCTGCCTCTGCCTCCCAAGTGCTGGGATTAAAGGTGTGTGTCACCATCACCCGGCAAGGAAACTCATCTCTCAAAAGTCCTGTGACCTCCGTTGCTGTTTTGGGCCTGTCTTTTCAGACAGATCTCACTATGAAGACCTGGGTACCCTGGAACCCATTATGTGAATCAGGCTGGCTCAATCCACAGGCCTGCCTCTACTTCTGGAGGGCCATGTTCTGGTTTAGTTGTTGTTGTAGTTTCAGACAGTCTCACACTGTGGCCTGACCAGCCAAGGTCCTGTGGTCTAGGTCCTGCCTCTGCCTCCTGAGTGCTAGGGTCCCAGTTGTACACCACAGGCCTTGGGACATTTGTTTCTTTCCATATTTTGTGTTTGCACCTGTGTCAGGATGCACAAGTGCGTATCAGAGGACAATTTGCAGGATTCCACCATGTGGATTTTGGGGATTGAACTCAGATCACTGGGTTTAGCAGTAAGCACCTCTACTTGCTGAGCCATCTCACTGGCCCCTGGAAGCTGGTTTAAATGTTAATCATTTTAATCCAGCAGATACCAGTCATTCCCACCCTCCATGAATCTCTCTAGAGAAACAAAGAGGAGGCAGGTGAACATCCCCAGCACTGTGTTTCTAAGATCCCTGAGCTAGAAACCACCACAGCAGCCATAGCTAGAGGATGGACAACTTCAACATAGCACAGGTACCAAAAGGTACCACCCTCTGATACTTAGATGGAACCACAAAACTGGAAAAACACTGGCCCCCAAACACTACACACAGACCTGACAATTCTGCTCTTCTACACCCCAAAGCTCAGGAACTCAAATCCCAGGATGGGACTGTATGCAGTGTGGCTTGCATTTAAAGGCAGAAACACACTAATGATGAATGGATAAATAAAATATAGTCCAACCACAGGGGGAACAGCCCTCAGGTACAGTAGGAATGCTGCACTAGTCCACAGCACATGGGTGAAGTTAGGAAACATGATGTGGCTATTGCTCAGCTGGCAGGGTGACTACCCAGCATGTGGAGTCCTGGGTTCCATCCCCCAAAATGTAGTCTGAAGGTGGTTGCACCTGCCACCCCAGCACTGGGGCAGTGGAAGCAGGAGGATCAGGAATGCAAGGACATCCTTGGTTACATAGGGAGTTTTGGCCAGCCTGGTCTGCATGACAAAAACAAAGAAATATCCCAGCACAGACAGTGTGTGTGTGTGTGTGTGTGTGTGTGTGTGTGTGTGTGTACCCCCACTGACAAGCAATGTCCAGAACAAGCCAGTCCACTGAGGCAGGAAGCAGAACAGAGGCTGCCAGGGGTTGGAGTGATGGGTATTCTAGGGCTATGGACAAGTTCTGGAATGGACAGCTGTGAGGGTTGCACAACACTGAACTACTGAGGAACTGTCTGCTTTCAATCATGAATTTTACACAATTTCAATAAAGTGGAAGTACTCAGGGTGTGTATTCCATTCTCTAAAACCCAGCTAGCCACACAGGAAGCTAGCTGACTGCTGGCTGCTGGCTGCTGGCTGCTGACTGTTGACTGCTGGCTGCTGGCTGCTTCTGGGTGACAAGATACAGAGGGTCAGGAGACCCATGTGCTTCTGATCTTGGTCATAGTAGCAGGCTTATACCACAACCTACAATGCCACACAAACTTCCTGTGACAGGTTCACACTTTTATATTGAGGATGGCCTGGACCACAGAGGGAGGACAACACTGCAGGTGACAGTGCCCACCGAGTCTGAAAAGAAGTGAATTTTTAGGATCACCTCTGCTTGAAGCAGAGCACCTACTCCCACAATGTGTCCTGTGAGCTCCACAGAACACTAACACTTACACACTAACAAAATGGAAAGTCGAACAAATCCCACTGATCAAAAAGTAAGAAATAGGCTTGGTAATGCATAGCAGTACTTGCGAGGCTGAGACAAGAGGATCCCTAGTTCTAGGCCAGCCTGGACAACAACTAGACAGACCCTGCTTCATTCAGCAAGGACAGGGTTGGGAGTCTGTAGGAACAGTAAGGGGTTGGGATGGGGTTCACAGCCATACTTGCCTGGCAGTTCAGGCCACTCTGAAACTCAATCATAGAAAGTTCCAGGTGGTGACACCAGAGTTCAAGAACATTTTGTGTGAGAAACACAGGGACTCAAACTGAAATTCTATGCCTTAATCAGTCTACACCTACATGCCTTAACACACCTACATGCCAGTTATTCACTGCCTGTTGGCCTTCAATCAAAGATGGCCTATAGAATCAACAGGGGGTCATGCAGATGACATCAACTAGTGATGGTGTAGATACTTAGTCTGCTGCATGATATTTGCAAAATGACAACAAAGACTAATGATGTACATTGAAAAACATCTGCCAAATGAGACCTGACTGCACACTACTTGTGGACCCACAAATGCACATGCTCGTGAGTACACACACAAACACACTTGCCCTGTGCACACAAGATCATACAAACATGCCCTCATGCAAGCTCTGCCACACATTTATACACATGAGCCTTCAGACATGCACCCTTGGGTCCATGCCCAATACCACAGAAACTTGCCCACAGCCAGGTTCAGTGAAAACTACCCCTCCTAGAGCTTGCGTTCTGGGAGGTGACTCCAGTGTGCCTGTCAACTGCAGGCGCAGGAGCCCTGGTTTGTTTGCCAACAGGCTGCCTGGAAACTGGTGGCCAGGGGTTACACTGCTGCCCACCCAGTACCTAACAGGGACTGTCTCCCATGGGAAAGTCCAGAAAGGTCTGTTGATAGGTTCTGTCTAGTCCCTGGGGCATAAGGCTAACGGGGAAAACTAACAGAGCTAGGTCAGCAAGCTCCATCCCAAACCGGAAGGATATTGATAAGGTTTCTTGCTCATAATGCTTGTAGCCCTGCCAGGCTGTGGGCAGAGGAGGGCAAGAAAGTCAGCTAGTGTCGTGTTAGGAGACTGTTCCTTTGACAACTCTCTTTTCCCATGTTAGAGTGCCTACTTCCTGGAAAATCCCTCCCATGGGACCTGCCTAGGGAGCCTTTGTCCACTAGCCATCCCCTACAGGAGCATCCTGATGCAAGGATGAAGCCTTCCTGAAAGCAGCATGGTACCCACCTTCAAACCTTTGTCCAGCTGCCCACAAGCACTTGGGGGTAAAGTGGGGGAAATAGGGTTTTAAATCAATGAAAGCCTGGCTCAAAGATAAAAACCTATACACAGAGACAGAGACACTAAGAGAGACAGGGACTTTACTGCTGAGTCACAGTTTTGAGAACTAAAGCTTCATGACCATGCAAGTGCTTCACAAAAGCACCGGGAGAGTCCCTGTCTGCAGTTATCTAACAGTAGGAGTCTCCATGAAGATTGTGTCACCCTGAGGACATGACTATATTAATAAAACCAGGCAGCATGCAAACAGACCAGAGGTTACAAACAAGACTACCAGGCTGGGGCCACTAAGTGATAGGGTGCTTTTGGCATGATGAAGGCCCAAGTTCCATCCCTGCCATCTTATTAACAAGCAAACAGAATCTGCTGGGGGTGTAGCTCAGTGATTAGGCCCTGGCCTAGCATATGTGAGGTCCTGGGCTCCATCCATCAACACCCATTCCCTACCCCAAACCCACCAGGTCCAGGGATCACTGTCAACCCTCAGGACTGCCATGGTACAAGAGGAGAAACAACTCCCCTGATTTGTGCCTGACCCCCACATGGATGCCATGTGTGCCCCCATGCCGAGTATATTTAAGAAAAGCAAGAGTATGGGGTTGACAGGCACTTGCTGTTGCCCTTGCAAGAGACCTGGATTTGCTTCCCAGCACCCACACCACCCAGCTCAGCAGGTTTCAGGGAGGAACTGGATATGTAGCCCTGTGCCACCAGCATCGTCCAGGGTGGGGAATGCAGCTTCTGAAGAGGAATGCAGGCCTGGCCTCCAGACCTGCACCTTTGAGGCCTGTCTTGAGAGCCTGACGCCATGACAAAAGAGACTCCAACTCTCCAGAGGCCCACTGCAGTCAAATGACACCTCATGATGGAAACAACCAGTCCCCAAAGGCATGCCACTGAGCAGAGAAAGCTTCAGACTCGTTTCTGTGCCCTCCCCCAATAACATGAACCCTTTCATGAACTAGGTGGCAATACATTGAGGCAGGAGGATCAGGACTTTAGTGGACAAAACTGGGCTCTATGAATCAGTGTGTCTGTCTGTCTCTCTCTCTCTGTCTGTCTCTGTCTCTCTGTCTCTGTCTCTGTCTCTCTCTGTCTCTCTCTGTCTGTCTCTCTCTCTCTCACTCTGTCTCTCTCTCTGTCTGTCTGTCTCAAATCAGAGCCAGGAAGAATTTCAGCATGTAGGGTCCTTGTAGCCAAGCTCAATGACCCACTTCAGCGCCTGAGACCACACATGGTAGGTCAAAGTGACTCCCATGGTTTGTCCTCTACCTTCTACACACACCCCTCCAATGAGATGAATACACATGGAATAACAAAATTTAACAGAAATATTAGTGAAGACAAAACAGACAGACACTTCCTAAAAGGACCCTGGCAGCCCTCACCTTGCACTCTCCTTCCCTTTGTCTTGGGAACAGCACAAGCACCAGCAGCTGCAGACTTCCTGCAAGAGAGGAGAGAGATGTGCAAAGACCAGAGCTGCCTGCCTCCTGCTGACAGTGGGAGCTGGGCCCTAGGTGAGGGCTGCTCCCAGGACAGGCTCCACAGGAAGAATACCACCTTTCTCACACCCTAGTGGGTGTCAGAACAATGGCTACAGGGCTCCCCTCACTCCTCAGATGCCTCTGTGTGACTCAGAGCCTCTTAGTAAACAAAATATCTTGTTAACAGATGCTATGATTCAGGAATTTCTTAGTGGCTTTGGTTATCATTTCTCTCTCCTGAAGACCTGCCATCCGCACAGCTCAGCCTCGTTGACTTCTAGGACATCTCCTAGGGTCTGTGGAGCATGAACTGCTCAACACCATCCTACAGCACCTTCTTGACTGAGAATTCTGACTAAGCCTTCCATCCCTGACGCCACTATGAGAATCCTCACCATAACTCCCCCACCCCACCCACCCCAGTGTCCAGGCATGCTCAGAAGCCAGACTCTGCATTGCCCACTGTCTCTTGGATCTCTTCCTCTAATCCTCTCTTAAATCATTCCGCTATTTTTTAAGAAAATATTTTTTGTTGTTGATTTTTTAAGACAGGGTTTCTCTGTTTAGCCCTGGCTGTTCTGGAACTCTCTCTGTAGACCAGACTGGCCTGGAAATTAGATATGTGACTGGTTGTGGATAGCCCTGGAGCTAATTATATTTGATGTTAATTCCGATCTCCAATGTGAGTGGCTGCGAATAAGGAATGAGTCAGCACTTAGGTGATTTCCTGTACACCTTCTTCCCACCTTAATTTGTAAAATCAAGGCTAGAGCCAGTGACTGGGCAGATAAAGGAAAGGTGGAACTGAAAGTGGAGAGAGAGAAGGAGGAGGAGTGGGAGAGAGAGGACGATGGAGGAGGAGGTGAAAATAAAATGGAGCAGAAGCATGTAGCCTGGAGAAACCGCAAGTTCTAAGGGGTCTCATAGATGGGGAAGATGGTAGTGTAGTGGTAGATCTGCCCAATCTAGGTGCACAGCATGAAATCATATTAACTGAGTCGTGTTTTCATTGCCAGTCATATTTGGGATGGAGAGATTTACTGCAACAGCCTCTGCCTCTTGAGCACTGGGATTAATGGTGTGTGCCAGCATGTTCAATTAAAAACTAACTAGTGGCCAGACTCGGCAGCACATGCATTTAATTCCAGCAATTGGGAGGCAGAGACAGGTGGATCTTTGTGAGTTCCAGGACAGCCAAGGCTACAAAGTAAGAACTTGTCTCACAGATAAATAAGAAAAAAAAATTAAAAATATTTTGTTGTTGAGATAGGATGTTAGGTAGGTAAATCAGGCTGTCCTTGAACCCTGGATCCTCCCACTTTCACTCTGGTGCTAACAGGCATGCTTCACTCTTGACCTTCACTGAGCACACCCGGGTGCCACCAGGTGTGCTACTCTAAAGTAATTACTTTGTAACTCCCAAATCTTCATCATGTCACAAAACTCCTTTCAGGAAATAAAGAAACCTGAATGCTAAGGAACAATAGGCGCCACAATACTTCCAAAGCTCACTCTAACACAGATGCCTCTGATGCCACAATAAAATGGTCACAGCTGGAGGTGGGAATCCCTCGACTCAGGAGGGGTTGGAGGATTCGGTTTTTGGTTTTGGTTTTGTTTGTTTGGGGTTTTTTTGTTTTTGTTTTTGTTTTGCTACAGTGTGTTCAAAGCGAGTTCGGGCTACAAGACACCCATCTCAAAACTATACCAGAAAATGCCTAACATAAAACAGAGAAGTTTGAATGGGCTGCAGATGCGAAAGTTAAGCACTTTGAGGTAAGCCACCTGCTGCCAGCACAACCCCAGTTCTGAGCTGCATCTGGGACCTTAGCTCACTAACACGCTCAAAGAATAGAAGCCTTCCAAACTGGGAGGAATTTGGGCAGTTACTCTGGGGATGCCAGTTCTCCAGCTCGGCTGCCTGTCAGCCCAGGATCTGGCCTTAGTCAAGCCTCAGGTGCCCCTAAATTCCGCCTAGCCTGGGCTCCGGACTCACCCTGTGCTCCGCTCTGATGAATCGGCCATTGTCCTACAGGAGTAGCTTCAAGAAGTTGGACAGACCAGAAGCGCCACTCAAGAGTGTGCAAAAAATACTGCTGGCGAGGGGCGTGGCTATCTTGGCACCCGCCCCTCTCAGCTGTAGAACTCTTGGCAAAGGGAATGCACCAACCCCAGTGGGGGGTTCGATGTGCCTTTTCAGGTGGGGCGTGATCTCGAGGCGCCCCGCCTCTCCCACCCGCCGGTGCCCCGCCCACCTAGCCCCTTTGGAAGCACCGCGCAAGGCTGGTTGTTTTGGTGCAGCAAGAGGACTGCCCAGGAATAGGCAGCCCTCCGAGGCCAAGGCCAGGTGAGTGGAGACAAGCCGGTTGCTCACTGGCTTACTCCTGTGGTCCTGAAGCGTGAGGGCTGGGGACTTGGGGACGGCTTACTCCTGTGGTCCTGAGGCGCGAGGGCTGGGGACATGGGGACGCTGAGGGGAGTTGAGTCTGTCGGCCTTACCTTGGCTTTGAATAGTGACTGCAGAGGCTGCGGAGAGGACATGGCTAAGGTGGCAACTGGGGGGAAAGATGAGGTTAGGGGATGACATGTAAATACAGGTGTCTTGACTCAACCCTGAGGCGGGGCTTATCCTTCCAGGTCACTGTGCTCACAGCCCTTTGCTAGACCTGTCATGAGGCTTGTGGGCATGGGGAAGGAGAAAGACTACCAGCTCCTGTCCCTGTGAGGCTTCAGGGCAGTCTCCTCCCCCCAGCTGTGTAAATGTCCTGAGGCTCCAGGGGACCCTGAGTTGTGTGACAGTCACTTCTGTTGAAGCTTGCTACTCTGCCTCTGAGAGGTGTGTACTGGGGACATGTCATGGTCAGTAGTGTGCAGTGCTGTGCATTGAGGAACTTGAGTAGTGTCCCAGCCTTGGCCTGTGAAGAGCCAATTGACACCCATACTTTCTGGGGTGATGTCCCCTGAGGAGAGAGTCAGCCCAGGGGCAGCAACTGATATTCATGAGAGACATGCTTTCTACACCACCTGTCCATGCTGGCCCTAGGGCCTGGGCTTTCTTGGTGATGTGAGTGATGAGCCCCCATATAGATGGGTTTCCAAGGGGTTGGGTAATGACTGACACCAAAGGGATCCACAAAGGTTCCCCGTTAGATCCCTTCTCACAGGTCACAGAGGCTGTGCTCTGTCCTAAATGTGGAGCCAGGTCCCTGTGGACTTTTGAGGAGACTGGTCAGGAGTGTTGGCTTCATGACGTTTTGTTGGTGTTATTATTTAGGATTTTGTGTTTACTGTTGGGACCAAACCTGGGGCCCCCACGTGCTGGGCAAGGGCTCCACCACAGCAGTAGATCATCCCTATATGTAAACTCCTAAATTCTCCCAAACCTGGAACTTTCTGGGTCACTCACATGGTGCCATGTTTGGAAGATTCCTCACATGGAATCATGGGATGGATTGCCATCCAAAGAGAGACCGTGGGAAATGCTGCAGAGTGTCTCCCTGGGGCTGTGAGGGTGGGAGGGCTGACCAGTAGATGGCAGGGCCCATGTGGAAGCCTTTTGGTTTCTACTTGAGTGGAATCTTCACCATGACTTGTTTTTCTTGAAACACAGGGTGGCCTGGAACTTACAGTCTTCAGTCCTCCTGACTCAATTTCCCATGCCTGGGATTACAGGCATACATTACTATGCCCATCTCCTATTTTTTATATTTATAAGTGTTCTAAAAGCCAGAAGGATCCAAAATCTAAAATGCTGTGGTTCCAGGCATTTCCCACAGAGGATTATTGACCTGTAGGAGTCCAAGCCAGTATTTTTTGAGTGGCTACTTCATTCCATAGCAGCCTATGTGAGATAGAGAGTCCCATGGTGTGATGTCACTGGGAGGGTGGAGGGGTTCTCAGAGCAGAGCTGACTCAGGCTGCACTGTTAGGCTGGAGAAGCCCACTAGGTCCCTAGTAATCCTACCACCCTGGGGCCTTAGATAGTTCCAACCACAGGGCAGTAATCTATAAATCAACTGCTCTTGAAGGCCTATTGAGGTCTCCAATCACTCTGAGGCAGGAGGATTAGGACCTTAAGGCCACTGTAGGTTCCATAGGGAGACCCTGTTTCAATAGTAAAGGGGGTGGGGTGTGATTGCTTTCCTGACTTTTCTGAGGCCTTGCTACTGGAGTTAGACTAGCTGTCTCACCAAGTTTAAGTAGAAGGCAGGATGTTGGTACCTTCCATGGTGAGGATAGTGACAGATGGTCTGTAGAAATTCTAGAAAGGTCTACAGCTATGTATGTCCTGTGCATGGAACCCACCTGCTTCCCAGTATCCTTTGCCTTTATTTCACAAAATGGAAATGTTCTAGAACCTGACTGCACACAGGGCCTGTCCCCTAACTACTTGTTGTAGGTCTGATAGAGCCACTGTAAGCTCCCCTGACACCTGTAGAGACCACTACAGGGGACCCTGCAACCCCCAGACCCTCCATCTGTGCCCATAATGTCCCTATATGGCCCAGTGACCGTCTAAGCTCCTTCCCGCATTTATGGGGCCTCAGAATCTGACCATTCCTACTTTGCCTCCTCTCATACCAAACTGAAGCCCTGTTCCAAACTAACCCCAGATGGCCTATGGCCCTGCCCTCATGTGGTCCCTGCCCCCATGTTCCCTGTGTGCCTGGTTCCCTCCAGCTGTGTCCAGCTCTGGCTGCTTCCCTGCCTCCCTACCTCCCTGTCCCAAATGCCCATATTGACACATGGGTTTCTGGGTCTCCCCACTCTCAGATGCTTGGGGCAGATCCTTCTTTGCTGTATGGATGGTTATCCTGACACTGGAGGACCTTGCTTCAAGCAATGGCAGTCAAAAATGGTGCTGATCATGTCAGTCCTGTCCAGGCTGTCTCTGTGACTGTGGGAATGTGCCTTTATTTTGGCTGAGTGTCATTTACCTCCCTCATGGCCATATGGTAACCCAGTACCAGACCCTGAGAATGCTGAGGGGGTGTTCATTGTTTGGAAAGAAAGGTGTGAAGGACACAAGCCTGTCATCCTAGCATTGAGGAAAAAGACCTAGGAAGATGAGGTGTGCTAGACCATCCTGAGCTACAGAAACTCTGCCTCAAAGAAGACAGGTAGATCAGGGCTGGGGTTCAGTTGTTGAAAAGCTTTCCTATGGTACATAGAACCCTGAACTCTATCTCAGCACCACATAAACACACTTTAACATCCAGGCAGGAAGGAAGTCTGGGAATTGGAAGGTTAGCCTCAGCTGCATGGTGATTTGGAGGCCAGCCTGAGCTACATGAGACATTTTTGAGAGAGAAAGAGACAGACAAAACAGATACTGGAATTTTGGGACACAGGCAGGTAGACTCCAGGCATCTGTCTTGAAAGATGGGTGTCAGATGGTAGTTAGGGTGGCCTAGCTCATGCTTGGAGGGGTGCTGTCTCCTGGCCTCAGAAAGGAAGAATGTCTTGTTCTGAGCTCTGCTGTGGAGTTAGGGGAGGCTCCAAGGGTGCCTTCTCACCATGTTCATACTGGGGAGGCAGAAGGCCACAGCAAAGTGCAGGGCTTGCTAGCACACCACAGAACCACTGCATGTAGAACACCCCATATCCCCTAGAGGCAGTGCTGGGTTGTTTTAAGTGCCCATAGCCAGCTGTCTTAAAACAGCAAGAATGAAATTTTCTGGCTCTGGAGGCCTTAAGTCCCAAATCCTGGAGACTACAGTCTTGAGAGGCTCCAGGGGGACTCCTTCCTGCCTCCTCTATATCTGGGACTTGAGTGGCCCATGGTTCAGGTCTCATCCCAGCAGTCTCCATCTCTTGTGTCCTTTATTATGGCCTTATTTGACACATGGTCTTGATGAGTATCCCTGGTGGCCTGAACTGCTAGACCCTCCTACCTTAACATCTCCAGTGTGTGTTCAGTCTTGGGTCGGGGGGAGCAGTGTTTGAGATCCTGGCTCAAGTGCTATAAACACAGGAGTGTGCCACCATTCAAGCTGGCCTTGTGTCTTTTTTGTTTTGTTTTGTTTTGTTTTGTTTTGTTTTGTTTTGTTTTGTTTTGTTTTGTTTTGTTTTCGAGACAGGGTTTCTCTGTATAGCCCTGGCTGTCCTGGAACTCACTTTGTAGACCAGGCTGGCCTCGAACTCAGAAATCCACCTGCCTCTGCCTCCCGAGTGCTGGAATTAAAGGCATGCGCCACCACGCCCGGCTCGCCCGTGTCTTCTAAGGGTGCCACTTAGAGCTCATTCTACCTTCCTATGATATCTTCTGAATCCCTGGCTTCTGTCATGGCCCTCTTCCCAAGTAGCTTCACACTCAGAGGCTCTCGGTGGATGTGAATCCCAGGGAGGAGCACAACCAACTGCCAATCTGAAGGATGGCACCATGCTGCTGGCTTAAGCTGAGAGTTCTGGCTGGAAGTTATTATATACCCCTGCCTTTCCTCCGAAGCCTTGTGTCCCTTGGGCATCCTGGGATGTGCCTCTGTTACAGGATTTTCTCTGTCCATTCACATTAGGGCAGTGGCAGGCCTGTGATTGGTCAGGAAAAGGGAAGAAGGAGGAACTAGGAGTTTGGGGAACAAGGAGAGAGAGAGAGAGAGGTAGCAGGGGAGAGAAGATGGGAAGCCAACATGGAGGCAGACAAACAGGAAGAAGATCCTGATCCCACATGGTTTTAAACAGCCACAAGTAGCTAAGATTTTATATTTAACAAGGTTAGAATAATTGGGTTAAAGTTTTATCATTTGGCTCTGAAATTATTGTATTGGCATCTTGTGTTCTTATTGTTACATAAATCTGATTGGATAATTAAGCTTTAAGAGTTCTGTTTCTACTGGGTAACTAGGTGCTGAGATGGTTGATCGTGGGGTGTGTGGGGTGTTGTATGGAAGTGTGATGAACTCACGAGCTGAGAGAGAGTAGCTTAGCGGTGGGAACATGCCAAGCTGGACCCCACTGGGACATAGGTTGTGGCCTGCCAGTACCGGTCCTAGAGCAGGCAGCAGAGCAGGAGAGATGGCTGGATGATCTTTGTAAATATTCCCCGCAACACGCCTCTCAGCAGTGGCTGAGCCAAGTAGTTACCTACAGTTCTCCTGGTATTCCCTGTTGGACTTTGGCTGGAGTCCAGCCAACCCATGATTCATTCCTAGGGCCACCTACACTTTTTTTTTTCTTTTCAATGTGTTTGGAATGGAAACCAGGACCTTCTGAATTGGAGGCAAGTGCTGTAGCACTAGGCTATATCCCCACAGTTCCTCACTGAGGGTTCTAGGCAGGGACTTCACCCCTGAGCCACGCCCCCAGCCCATCTCTACTTGGGGGAGGGAATTCCTCTTGTGAGCTCCTCCTATGGACACTGGACTATCCACCTAGAAGCTGAGCTGTGAGATGCTCTGTTAACTCCCAGATGGCCTTTGCATTGAGAGACCATCTTATATCTGTGGGTCATTGTCTGAGGAGGCTCCTACAGCTGTGATATCTGCACCTGTCTGATCAGCTGCTTTCAGTCCTTCATCAGCACATTTTGGATTCTGCTTCCAAATAGTAATTAGGTGATGGGTATGGTGGTTCACACCTGCCTGTGATCCTAATCCCTCTAGAGATAGAGGCAAGAGGATGAATTATTCCAGGCCAGCCTAGTCAGACCCTGTCTGTGGGGTGGGAAGAGGATACAAACACAGACAATAGAAAAATAAACTGAGGGCCACAGGAAACAGAGAGGAACTGCTGGTTGTGGAGGATCCCCCACCTCTCAGCCCATTCTGCCCTAACGCCAGCTCTCTCCTTTTAGCTGGGGAATAAGTTCATCCGCTAAACACATGGCTTCAAATTATGGCCTCATATACCACAAATAGGCTGCCCTGCTCTTTGATTTTTTTTTTCATTTCTACAGTTCAAATTTTTTTATGCCCATGAGTAGTGTTTCCATACCTGGTAGCAGGGGGAGCACAACCTAGTCCTTAGGTAATAGATACAGTATCCATGGTAATCCAGGCACTAGATGGTAGCAAAGGAGGACCTCATGCTGTGCCATAAAATGGTCAATGTGCTCCTGGACTCACACCAAAATTGGGTCAATATCCATACAAGGTGATAACCTATGCCATCCTAGCTCCTATGCTTGATATTCAAAAGGCTATAAACACAATGAAACTAGGGTTCCAATGAACATGCTTCAGTTCATTTAACATTTAAATTTATAGAATGTAAAGAAGTTTGACTGGGCAGAGAAACATAATGGTATAAGAATGGAAAGATCTGGAGAGAGAGCAGAATGTGTATTCTTCACAGTAGATATCTAAGTTATGTGTGGGGAATGAATGGGCTGACAGAATGAAAAACTACAGTTGGACAACTCAGTGTCTTTAAAGAAGACATTTAATAAGCAAAACAATATCTTGAAACTATAATTTATAATTTATTCATCTATTATTTATATGAAGCTCCAACTTAAAGCCTCTTAGAACTACAAAATGTTCAAGAAGCATGTGGACTACAGGAAGTCTACAGTTGTGTCATTGTCACAACCTAGTACAACCTAAAAATAGGAAATAAGAATGAGGGGCTGGGATGGTTGGTAAAACTCAATTGGTAAAACACTTGCCCTGGAAACCTGAATGCAGATGTGGGGATATGGGAATCCCTAAACCTTACTTGCCTGCAAGTCTGAGAATCAATGTGCTCCAAGAGAGTAAATCAAACATACCATGGGATTTGGGTGAGTGAACATGTCTCTAAAACTGAGGGACCATTGGGTGGAACCCATCAGGGGCTCTGATGGCCAGAGTTCAGTCCCCAGAACCCACAATGTGGCAGAAGAGAACTGTCAAGTGGTGATTTCTCTGATCACCCCACATTTAGTTCCGCATGTGTGGGACACAAAAAAGTAGGAGGAAGACAATGTCAGTCCCTTCACATGTGTATCAATGCATAAATAACATGTACATATGATGAGAACCGGGGTTGGTGGTGGCGGGGGACTGTGTCATTGTTCCAGTTCAAAATGTCTTTGATCCATTAGCAAAAATGGGTCATATTGATCTGAGATTTCTTAGTGATTTTTTTTGCATTAAAGTTGACGATTTATCTTATGATAAATTTTTCAGTGTTGTATATTAGTGTTAATGGTCTATATATTGAGACAAATCTAGACAGATGGTTTGGTAGTTAACAGCTCTAGGTATGTTTTATAGAGCACTCAGTTTTGATTGCTAGTACCCACATGGCAGCTCACAACTGTGTATAGCTCCGTTCCAGGGGACCAAGTACCTGATTCTATCACACAAGGAGCATTGAAAATGCACATAGACTCTGGGCATGGTGGCACACGCCTTTAATCCCAGCACTTGGGAGGCAGAGGCAGGCAGATTTCTGAGTTCGAGGCCAGCCTGGTCTACAGAGTGAGTTCCAGAACAGCCAGGGCTATACAGAGAAATCCTGTCTCAAAAAAAAAAAAAAAAAAAGAAAGAAAGAAAAAGAAAAATGCACATAGACAAAACACCTGTGTGTGTGTGTGTGAGAGAGAGAGAGAGAGAGTGTGTTTGTGTGTGCTGTGCTGTGTATGTCTACAAAATTTAATTATAAACATAATAGTAAAACAATGTAGTTTGATTAAGGCCTAGGAGCTGGTTTTCTAGGGTATGCAGGTCTCATATGCCTAAGAGCATTAAACACGTAGACAATGCAGGGGACCCCAGAGAAAATGAACCTAAGCATGCCATCTCTCCTCCATTAGGATGTAATCCTGGAAGTTTTTCTCCCTGCTTGGCTCTGAGTATTCCTGACAGGTCCCACCCCCCTCATCCACATGATGTTGACTGGAGTGGATTAAATTCTCTGTTGTATCAAGGTCACCCACACTGGCAGCTCATTGTAATGGACCCATGGGGTCATAGCCAATCCAGTAGAGGGGAAATTTCTTCTTTTTCTGAGGATGCATGCATCTAAGGCCCAGACATGAATGCCACAGGCAGGTGTACCAGCGTCCCCTTCTGGGGATGTTTATTGTCAGGGCATCATAGTTAAGATCTTCCTCCATTATTGGGGCCTAGGGTCGCCCACGAACCTTCTTCCCTCTCTTCCCTTCCCTTTAGCTAATCGCTGCCTCCCAAATTCTATAATTAAAAAAAAAAAAGGCAAGTCTTGTAACTAAAAAGCAGGAGAGCACAGCCAGTTCACTGTGAAGTGAACTGTACTTCAGCACGTAGCAGCAGTACAGCCCTGCTAGCACCACCACAGTGACATCCTCTGAGCACACAATGGTGCTATGCTTATGCTCTAAGCATGGCTGCCTCAGACTGTGGTGGCAGGAGCCCACCCTCCTGGGTGCCTGGGCAAAGCACTGTCAGTTTTGACTCTGCACTAGATCTTCGTGCATGGCCTTCAAAGGGAATACTGAGGGCAGATAGGTGATGGTTCAGATCCTTTGCAACCCTGCAGCCCTGCCAATATGTGGACCTAACTGGCCTGATGGGGCAAAAATAATCATCCTGTGTTGCCAAACCCAGACCCAACACCACAAATATGTCATGTGGTTTCTTATAAGGATGTTAGTGTTCAAGGATCTGAAATGAGAACTATGATCTAAATAACCACACAGGATTAGTATCTTGTAAGAAACCAGTGGGAAAAGACTATCTCCCAAGGAAGAAGAAGTAGTGTATAGTGTTATAAAGAGATAAAGAAAAGCTAGAACAGGAGGGTTTAATAAGAGGCAATTGGGAGAGAAAGGTAGAGGCATGGGGTACACCCTTCCACAGCCCTCACCTCTTTCAGGCTCCGTTACCTGCCCCTCCTATTCATGACCATGATATTGACTGGAGTTGAGTCTCTCCGTTGTATCCAGGTTACCCATGCTGGCTGCCCATTAGAATGGGCCCAGGGATTCCTACCTGAAAATGTAGAGGGTCCGTTTCCTTTGGTTATGCAAGCACCCACAGCCCTGGCATGCAGGCCTAGCTAAAGTAGGAAATAAGGGGAGGGACCACAAACACTAAAGGCCCTTTGAAAAGCTATATGGAAATCGGCTACTCTAGCAGCCTCCTATACATTTATGCAAGGGATCCTTATGGAGCCAAAAACTGACAGAGGAGACAAGGCTCCAACTACACATCCTGTGCCACCAAGTTACACCTCCAGTAAGAGGAATGGGTTGTAACCTGTTGAGTCATTAACCAAAGGGTCCTACATTAAGCCTCAACTATCAGCACAGGCTAGTGCCAAGAGTATTGTGTGGTCTACACAATCTGATGGTTAGGACTGATTCTGAAGGTAACATTTCTATCATCACAGTGGGAAACCTTTATGAGGATTTCCTGTCAGGCATGAATATTGCAGAACCTGAAGGGACCCCTCTATTGTGACCTTCATATCTCTGTGAAAATCATTGGCTCATAAACTCACTAGTTCTTGGAAAGGAAAGGCCAGAGGCGGGTACATCAGACACTGCTCTGGGCCTGAGATGGGGAGCAGGGAATAAAAAAATAAAATAAAATAAAATAAAATAAAATAAAATAAAATAAAATAAAATAAAATAAAATAAAATAATCACAGGGCAAAACCCTGCTCTCCTGATTGCCTATTTCCTGGTTGTGAAGAGTCTGGTGTTTAGCAAGTTCTAGGACAGTGGGAGGAGTTAGCAAGGTAGGGCTGGGAAGGACCCATAGGGAAGAATGTGAGCACTGAGTAATCCATGGGTCATAGAGAACAGCATCCCTTGCAGAGGATGAGCAAACGCTCTGAGAACAGAACAGCCCAAGGCAGCTGGAGGGGAGGAAGAGGATGGGATAGGGACACAGGAGGCAGGAGGTGGCCATAAAGACAAAGTTGCCAATGTGAGGCAACTTGGGTCTTTCATGGAATCTTCTCTGGCTGTTGGAGACAGAGTGTGGGTGCAATGGTCAGTTACTACAGTTAAATAGACAGCTCCCGAATTAGCAACATAAAACATGTAGGGATAGACTCATGAATTCTGTGGGTCAGGAACTGGACTGGGTCCAGCCAGAACCTTGAGATCAAGGTCCTGGTGCCAGTGGGGCCAAGGATGTCTTGTGGTGGCAGCTGAAGGACACGTACCTTCTCCTCACCCGGGACAGCTCTCTGCTGGGCCAATGGCTCTGATTCCAAATAAGGGAAGGCAGAACCACATCTTCCCATAGCTATGCTCCTTCACTGTGCTTCTGTTTGTCAGCAGTAACACAGGCCCTGCCTCCTCAAGGACCACAAGAAGGGACAAGTACCAGCAGGTGGAGCCCTGGGGCCACTTGAGGCTGCACACCAAAAACATAAAGGTAGGTGCCACAGCAGTGGTCCAGACCTGAGAGGCAGCAGCTGGGGGAAGCAGCCAGACTTTTTTTTTTTTAATGCTGCAAACAACAGGACCTCACAAACAATGTGAGAAGTGTCTAGCTTTGGCATAAAGATGGGGTTGTCACAACAGGAAATAGTAACAACCCAGTACCACCCTGGGAATGGGTTACTCCCATGCAGGAGAATTAAATGGTGAGAGCTCTCTAAAGTTCTGTCTGCTGAGCAGAGGCTGACAGAACTCAACAGAGAGACCCACATCTAGCTCAGTACCCAACCCTAACCAAAAGCAACTCTCCTGTCAGTAAATAAGGAAAGCTCTACTTGGGGCAGGCTGCCAGTGCCTGAGCTCCTGTCCAGCCCTAACCAATCAAACCTCCCACTAGTTGCTTTAGAGAAGAGGACTCCTAATGGGGCTTTAAGGAGACAGACAATAGCCCCACTCCAGCTGTTGGCTGGGGTAACTGTACAAAGGGCTCGAGGTTGGGCTGAGATTGGATTACCTGCCTGTTTATTCATACACACACATTTATCCTCAGCCACCCAGGGTAGAGAGGGGATTTAGCTACAGCCCATGAATGCAAAGACGAAGAGTTTATGTGGGAATCATACAGATGACAGGAATTCATCTCTGTCCGTTTCTACCTCTTCTGTGACCTCCCTTTCAAAGCCAGTCTGCTCAGGGTTCAGAAAACAGACTCTAGCCCCATGAGAAACTGAATCATACATAGCTTTCCCCTCCAGGGGAGAGATTTAAGGCAGTTTTGGCAGAATCCTTTCTTCCTCAAGGGATGCCTCCTTAGGGAAGGGGAATCCTGGCACAACCCCACATAAGATGGTAATATACCAAGCCCCCTTCTGGCCCTGGACCAGGTTCCCCTCCTGAGGACGAGATACCAGACCTTTACAGGTCTGCAAGGCCTCCGTGTCTATTTTCCCACATTACCTTCTCAGACTGGCATAGCCAGGTATCTGCCACTGCTTGAAATGAACTGGTAAGCAGACTCTCTGCACCAACTTGTGTTCTCACTCTAGAAACTTCCAGAAGTCCAGGCCTGGAAGGTCCCCTGGGGAAGAAGGGAAGAAGACAGCGTCCAATCAGAAGGATGCACAGGCAGGAGGCTCATGATGGGCATGGAGGTGGCAGGCCTGTCTTGTCCATTCAGTCATGGGTCTGGGTTAGCGCTCTCCCCTAGACCGTGTAGGGTCATGGAGGGACAGAAAACATGTCCTGACCAGACTGAGATGGGCTTGGGGTCCTAAGGAGAATGTGGGTGCTTAGCAATCTACCCTAGATGGAGTGTGGATTCAGGTGGCTGGGAACAGATCAAGCTGAGGCCATTTTGCTGTGTTGTGGCCAGAGGTTCTATGCAGCTCTGTCCATTGCTCCTCCTAGCAGTCCTGGATAGCAACACCCCCAAAAGGACTCCACAGAAGTGAGGGTGCCCTGATGGTCTCACTAGGATGCAACTCAGTGGTCCCTCACCCTCACCCCGTCCCTGACCCTGAGCAAGCTGTAAACAAATGGCGATGTGTGGACATCTCACCACCAGTCATTCCATTAGGGCTTCTTGAGCTAACAGATGGCCAAGGAGTGGGTGAGTGGGCGGTGGTGGCCCATGCCTTTAATCCCAGCACTTGGGAGGCAGAGGCAGGCGAATTTCTGAGTTCGAGGCCAGCCTGGTTTACAGAGTGAGTTCCAGGACAGCCAGGGCTACACAGAGAAACCCTGTCTCGAAAAAAACTAAAAAAAAAAAAAAAAAAAAAAAAAAAAGAATCTTTTAGCCGGGCAGTGTTGGCACACGCCTTTGATCCCAGCACTTGGGAGGGGTCAGCCTGGTCTACAAAGTGAGTTGCAGGACAGCCAGGGCTATACAGAGAAACCCTGTCTCGAAAAACCAAAAAAATTGGGGGGGGGAGGGTATGGGGGACTTTTGGGATAGCATTGGAAATGTAAATGAGGAAAATAACTAATAAAAAAATAAATAAAATCTTTTTTTAAAAGTTAAAAGGAAAAAAAAAAAAAAGAGTGGGTAAGTGCTTGTAGTCCTTCCTCCTGAGAACTGTTCTAGGGAAGACACAGAACGGCCCAGGGTCCTGAGGCTGCCATTCAGATGACTCTTGTCAACACTTTAATGTGTGTCACTACAGTGCCATAGTGTAACATTGAGCAAGTGGCCTAACTTGGCACCTGATTTCCATGGTACCCACTCCCCTGGCAACTCAGCAGGGACTCAGGACCCAGGTGGCCCGGGGTCTGACTGATAGGGCTACAAGGAATCCTGTTTGGGGTGGGGAGGGGCGGGCACGGAGGGAGGCTGGTTTGGGGGAAGGTTGGTGAGAGGAATTAGCACAGCGCAGGGCGGGAAGGGGCTGGGACTGAGGGCAGGAGGGGCGGCGGAGAAGGGCTGGTGCAGAGGCGGAGATGAGTCTTAGGCAGGGGTGGAGCCAAGTACCTTCGCAGTTTCCAGGATGCTGAGGCAGAAGAAGATTGACATTGAGGCCAGCCCGAGCTACGTGGTAAGACTGTCTGAAATTGAGGAGGAGGAGGAGAAGGAGGAGGAGGAGGAGGAGGAGGAGGAGGAGGAGGAGGAGGAGGAGGAGGAGGAGGAGGAGGAGGAGGAGGAGGAGGAGGAGAAAAAAATCAAAAGCGGCATTTGCCTTGCAAGCCTGAGTTAGATTCCCAGAACCCTGCTTAAAAAAAAACTGCTCTTGTGGGGCTAGAGAGATGTGAACGTTCAGCCGTTATGACTGCTCTTCCAGAAGTCCTGAGTTAAATTCCCAGCAACCACATGGTAGCTCACAATGGGATCCAAAGCCCTCTTCTGGTGTGTCTGAAGACAATGTACTTACATGCGTAAAATAAATAAAATAATACAACAAAAAAAGTGGCACAGCCCTGTAATCCCAACACTGAGGGGGACAGCGAAGAAAGGAAGGTGCTTGGACTTGCTGATTCCCCAGGATCACCCTATATACATGCACACACACACACACACACACACACACACACACACACACACACACACACACGTGTGAAGCGGGGGTGGGGCAGGGGGAAGGAGCCTTCAGGGACTCGCGCTGTTGTCTAGAGGCTGCGCCTTCTCCGCCCTGGCGTGTTCCTGAGGCTTCAGTATCGCCTTTCCTGGTCTTAGCCACAGCCTCTGAGCTTTGGCTTCCTCTTTGAGCTCGTTCCTGGCTCAGATTTGCAAGGAGGGTCGGGTGTGGGAATGTGGGTGACACCTCGTTTGACAGCTGTGTGAGGCATCACATCTCCCCAGGTTCCCGGCCTTTCGAGGACAGAGCCCACACTGGGTAACCTTTCCAAGGTTCTCAGGAGGCTTTGGAGCCAGAATAGCTAAAGGCGAGAAGATGACCAATCAGTAGGGGAGCTGGCGGATGGGGGCGTGGCCCAGTGTAGCACATCATCTGAGTGTGCGCAGACGTCTCAATCCCACCTTATCTTCCACCCCACCAAAAATAAATAAATAAATAAAAATAAAAAACACCGTACAGTGTTGGGAGGTTCCTGCAAGGCGGGTGGGACATGCACGGGGACTGGGCAGGGCCTGGCGTGCGTCTTGGGCTCAGACCACGGTCACCTAGAAAAGGCCACCCAGATCATAGTTTGCCAGCCCTGGTCATATCAGAGCATCATGGGAGAGCAAATCTGCTCACCACCTCACCACTCAGAGCCCAAGAAAGGGAGAAGTGACCCTTTCCTCCAACTGAAGCCACGCCTCCTAATGTGTCCATCATCTCTTCGGTCCTTTAGCTGAGAGTTATTGGTGGACTCAACCCATTGGTGCATCCCAGAAGGTTTTTTTGTTTTGTTTTGTTTTGTTTTGATGTATGTGAGTACACTGTAGCTGTCTTCAGACTCACCAAAAGAGGGCATCAGACCTCATTACAGATGGTTGTGAGCCACCATGTGGTTGCTGGGAATTGAACTCAGGACCTCTGGAAGAACAGTCAGTGCTCTTAACCACTGAACCATCTCTCCAGCCCGCAGAATTTTTCAATGTAGGAGCCCAGGCTAGCCTCTGAAGTGCTGGGATCCAAGCAGGAAGTACTATGGCAGTCAGTGGTTCGCTCCGCAGGTTTTATACCCTTGGGAGGACATCCCACACCTGACCCGTTCCTTTCAAGGCTCTAGTGCAAAGTATTTTATTGTGATGAACATAAAGTAATGGGGTGGGAATATTGCAATCACTGGCTGTCGTTCATCACCGAAGGAAGTAGGGATAGAAACTCACACGGGGCAGGAACCTGAAGGCAGGAGCTGGTGCTGAGGCCACGGAGGGGAGCTGCTTACTGGTTTGTTCCCTGTGGATTTCTCAGCCTGCTTTCTTACAGAATCCAGGACCACCACCCCAGGGATGACCACCCACAATGGGCTATACTGCCCCCATCAATATCTAATTAAGAAAATGCCTCACAGCTGTATCTCATGAAGCTTTATCTCAACTGAGGCTCCTTCCTCTCTAGATGACTCTAGCTTGTGTCATGTTGACACACGGTCATCAAATAGTCACCAGTTGAGATATGTGTATAAATGGTACACACACACACACAATTACAATCACACTTTTCCTCCTGATAGTCCACATTCGGGGAAACTTTCTCCCATTTCCTGTGTCCTCATCACGGAGATACGACTGAGTCATGTCGAGAATGAGGGCTGCTATGGGGGTGCACACCCCTGAAAGGGCCTGGGAAGTCTTGAGTTCTAGACCAGCACCTGCCTAGAACCAGTCAATGACAGGTGACAGTGATCACAGGTCAAAACCTGTTCCATCCGACTCTGATGGCTTTGCTTCAGCCCCTGGAACCCACCCTACTCCAGCTCTGGACACAGCAATGGCATGCATGCACACATCCACACACATATGGGGAGGAGAGAGAGGGAGGAAGGAAGGGAGGGAGGGAGGGAGGGAGGGAGAGAGAGAGAGAGAGAGAGATGCTTTTCTTACCATTCTCAAATCCCAGAACCCAAAGGTGACTCGAGGGCTCTTGGGCCAACAAAAGGACATGTGAAAAATGTGAACAGCATGGAGAATGGAGAGCGGGCTATCTTACCAATTGTGGCAGATGGTCACCAGTCAGCTGGGTGTGGGGCCTATCTAAATGTTTAATCTTTATTGTTTGAATTGATGCATAAATTGATTAATTGATTCATTGGTAGTGTGCACATGCCACAGGTTAGAGGATACTTTTCAGGACTCTCTCAAAAAATCCAGGCTTTGCTACAAGCATCTTTGCCCACTGAGCCATCTCACCGGCCCTGAAGCTAGTATTTAGCTATGTATGGTTGCCATCAGAACCCGGCATCATTTGGGGCAGAGCTGCAGTAGATGGTTCAAGTAAGAAGTGGGGCAGCCTCAGTCTGGGATGGACCTGGATTTGATTCCCACCACAGGAAAATGCCCAAACTGAGGTGTCTGGGGTCCAAGGCTGCAGGGGCATGTACTGGAGATGAAGGGCACTTAGCTTTCTGGTTGTGCCCAGGCCAGTGGTCCCACTTCCTTGGAGGTGCTTCTGGGGCAGGGAGAGAGATGGCTCAGTAGTCCTGAGGATCATCATGCTGCCATGTGACCCTGAACAAGAAACGGAGCCCAGGCCGGGGAGTTAAGTCTCTCGAAGTTGTCATATGGGAGTGGAGTGGACATGTGGCTCTTGCTTAATGCTGGGGCAGCCTGGCTTCATCACCAGCACACAGCCTGAATAAATAAATGGCATGTCACATGAATGGATAGACCAGAGTTGCTATATGACCTCCAAAGCAACTCCTAGCCATGTTCCTTGATTCCTTTGTTTGTAAAATGAGGCTCAATATTAAATGTCACCTAATTCACAGCCTCGGAGGGGTTCTCCAAAGAGCCATGTATGCAGTAGGTACTTAATAAAAGCTATCCCCTCTTTCCCTCCCAGTCTCCCGAGAGACTTGACAGGTGCAGAGATCAAGGAGCTTCTCCTGTCACTTTAAAATATGCAAATAGCCTGCGGATGAATTTCCAGGCTCAGCCAACCAGTGCAGGGTTTATGAAGCACCGCGGGGCGGAGCTCCTCCTGACCACACCCATGGCGGGGCCAGCAGCGCGCTCCGCAGCGCGCGGGGAGGGCGGGGCGCGGGTCTGGAGCGCGCAGGTAGCGCCGCGAGAGGCGGTGAGTGTCCCCGGCGCGGGGCTCCGGTGCGGGGTGCGGGGTGCAGGACGCGGGGGCGGGGTGCGGGGCGGGGACGCAGCCTCCATCCTGACCCGGCCCGAGCGCAGGTGCCGTCTGCAGAAGGCGGGGCGCCACTCTATGGCATCTCTCAATCCTGGGCTGGGAGGCTGAGACCCCCCCCAGGACCCCCAATCCCTCTTCCGGGTCTCTAGCCTGGCCCTAAGCTGGGGGCCGCCTCCCTCGCTGCCCCTCTTCCTCGCCTGGGAACGAGGGTCTCCTCCTTTCCTTTGCACCCGCTCTAGGGTTGGTAGGCTGGTGGGGGTTCTGTAGGGCGAGTGTGGTGGAATTGCGGGGTATCTGGAGTATGGAGCGCGGGATCCCCTCCCGGGGGAACGGGGCCTGGAGAGGCCTGGAGCCTGCACCAGGGACTCCCGCGCCCTGTTAGGGGGGCAGCCGGCATCTGCTCCAAGGGACAGAATTAGTCTAGGTGAATGAGGATGGGGTGCAGAGAAGGTCGGGGATGGCCGCCCCTCCACTTGCCCTCAGCGTCGCAGGACCTGCTTCATGGTGACCTTGGGCAGGTGACAGCACCTCCCTGATCCTTAGTCTCCTCCTCAGAATATAGAGGTTGAGGAAGCCAGACTATCTGTCTCAAATTCCCAACACCTGTGCCCCATTTTCTCCAGATGGGGACCACAATCTTTAGTCAAATGTTAGGGCACTCTGGTTTTGGCACTTTAAAAGGGGTTGAGCCTGGTGTGGTCATTACAATCCTCTGGTGGCTGAGGCTGGAAGATCTGCAGCTTGAGGCCAGCCTGGGCTACATTCACAGACTCTGCCTCATTAAAAAAGCATAAACAAAACAAACCATGATTTTGATTGATGGATACAGTCTAGCCTGGGGCGGAGCAGCGAGACCTAAGGCCAGCAGAGGACAGTTTCTATCTGACCATAAGATGGACGGGCCTCCAATCAAGACCCAGACTTTGTCACTGTGGTCCCACCCATGTGGCTGCCCAGGTCACACCCTGACCCACATACCATCACCTACAATAGGGTTCCTAGGCTGGTTCCTGGGCGGGGTCCCAAGTGGAAGGTCAGGTCTTAGTCCCTGCCTCTTGCAGGATAGTAGGGTGAGTCCCAGGCAGGAAGCCTGACACCCCCAAATTTGTGTGCCCAGACTGGACTTAAACTGAGCCTTCTGTGAAGTGGACTGAAAGTCTGTAGGAAGATCAGAGGTGGTTGTGGGAGTGACAGCGCGCCGTAAACACCCACTCCTATGATAGTAATTATGATATTGCATTCATTAAATGGGGTCACAGCCAAGGAGGCAGTGAGATGTCTTTGAAGGGTGTGACCAGTGTCACTAGCACCCCAAGGACTTGGGTACACAGTGGTGCTCAAAGTATGTGTGACAAATGAAATGACTCAGTGGAAGGCTTGCACAGTGGCCTCAGTTTCCCTGTAGATTTCTGGCTGGTGTGGGAGGGGAGGCAGTGAGGGTCACACTAGGGATCAATGGCTGTGGGCACAGCCAGCCTGTATCCAACCCCCAGAGTGCAGCTCTGGTCTAGTCTTGCCTGGCTCAGTTCCCTGGTGCTGTTCACCCACCTAAGCCTCAGGTTTTGGGGACTCGGTGTCAGGAGATGGGGTGCTTGCTCTGTGCCTCTGAGCAGTGTCTGTCCCTGGACCTTATTCTAGTATTGTAGAGCCCAGAAAGCCCCAGGTTACATTAGGTAAACTGTCTTAGGCTAAAACATTTTCAGAGGCCTCTATTGGTGTTTTAACTTCTTTCCAAATCACACGGTTTAAAAACACAAAACGAAACCCCAAGAACAAGGGGCTGAGAGACGCCTTGTAGTACTTAATATTTACACCACACCATCACCCTAGCACCCAGAGGAGGAGACAGGAGGATCAAAAATGTGAGGCCATCCTCTGCTACATAGTGAATTTTGAGGCCAGCCTCAGCTACTTGAGACCATTTCTAAAAACAAACTTTAATCTGTTGATCCTAAAGTAATTGTAAGAATATTTGAGTTTCCCTTTCTGAGGGTGAGGCTTCACCTGTCTTCAAGCCTCGGTTTCCACTCATGGGCATACTGACCTAGCGCAGGCCAAGGTAGACACTTGTGGCTGTCTGTCTCTCTGGTAATGATCATGTCGCCTCCAGTCTGCTCCCTCACCTCCCCCATTTGTGTGGCTGCCCTGTGACTATGGGGAGGTCCCAGGGATGCTGGGCGGGGAGGTGACGGTTGGGTGGCAGGCAGGGCGGGCCAGGCTTCCTGTCCTCCCCCAGACACAGAGGCCTCCAGTTAGTGCTGGCGGAAGTGTCAGGGGTCATAGCCTCCCGGTGCCTACCCCATCCTTCAGGGGCCCCAACTCTCAGTGCCCATCGGTGAGTTTGACCCCAATCTTTGTCTCCTCAGAGCAGGAAGTTATCCCACAGCCGTGGCTCCGGGTCTGGGGCCAACGGTCGGTCTGTCACTTCCTGGCCAGGTGGCAGCCTCTGGGCCTATCCTTGGCCCTACTCTTCAGGCGGGAGGCCCTGATCTGGGTGCAGGTTGTGGCCCATCAAGGGCTGCTGGGTAGAGCCAGATGGGTGGTCATGGCCCTGATAGCTGGTATCTAGCCAGGTGGGGTAGGGAACAGCATGAAGTATGCCCCCTAAGAGTGGCTTTTATGTTAGGGTGGCGGGAAGCAGGGTGCTGTCTAACATGAGCTCTGGGGACATTGATGGCTTCCGGGAGACTGTTGCCCAAGATGACGAAGACAACTGTCATCTACCCAGCGTGGCCCCCAGGCATGTGTGCAGGAGGGCTTGGTTCACAGGGGACATGGATTTTACTTATATAAAGATCAAGCTGCCACATTGGTGTAGGGTCCTGGTCCCTCGGGACACTTTAGGGGGTTCAGATAGGCTGCCTGGTCCTAGCTAGACACCAGGATAAGCAGGGAAAGGTGGGTGTAATGCTCCAACCTGTCACCCCAATACTTGGGAGACTGAGGCAGGAGGATGACCCTGAGTTAGCAGTCAGCCTGGGATACAGGGTATGGCTCTGCTTAAAAAAATAATCAAACAAAAACCTCCCAATATGGACATTTGCTGTTTTCCACCCTAGAGTATCAGCCAGTCTTACACAAGAGAGGCATGGTCCAAGCCAAGGCTGGAGGGTGTCCATTGGAAAATGAAATCATCATTTGCCCAATGCACTCATAATCTGCTGAAGGACCCCAGCTGCCAGATCCCTCCTGTTGGACCTAAAATCCCCAGCATCCTTCCTGTATCTGGGACACATTGCCTCTCTAGGCTGGCCCAGGGGAGCCTGTGCCCAGGTCCCCTGCTCCCCATCAGCTCCAGTCAGGTGCAGTGACATGCAGTTGAGTCCCTGCAGAGGCTGAGGCAGGAGGACCCAGAGTTCTAGACCAGGTTGGGCTACAGAGAAAAAAAGGGGGGCAGCTAATTTCAATGTTAGGTAAACTGAAGCTAAGGGTTAAGTGAGTACCCTCCCAGTGGGGCCCGGGTGGTCCGGTCCTGTGGTCCTGTGGTCAACTGCCCCGTCTCATCTGTCGCTGGGCCTCCTGGGCTCCAGCTGTCACCACACAGCCCAGCAGCTCATGAAGTATGGATGAGAACAGACAGGCTCCTATGACAGCGAGCCTCCCTGTGCCCAGGATTCTACACATCCTTCTGCTGCTGCTTGGCCCCACCCCTATACAAAGTGACCTGAAGTCTCTAGCTAAACCTTCTCTGGGTGTTCTGTCTCCTACAGATGGAGAAACTGAGGCACAGAGCTGAGTGAATTGGAGCCAGGTGAGCAGTGGCCTCTGAGCAGTGGTTGGTATTCCTGGGGCCCCTGATGTGGGAACTGACCGTGATGCCCAAGGGGACCCTGCCCTCCCAGGCTCATCATGCTGAGACTGTTCCCACAGAAACCACCCCATTGTTTCAGTCGCAAAATCCACTGTCCCTTCCTGCCATTTGACCTTGGCAAGTAGCTTCTCCTTTTGGGGTGTAACTCAGTTTCCCTACATCTGAAATGGCCCAGAACCATCGTCTATAATTCAGTTCATCCAATACCACTCTGGCCCCACAAATCCATGCTTTAAAACCCCACCTGCTCCCTCCCCTCCAGCTCCTGTCCCCTTCCCCCTGTCCCATCCCAGCCCCATGTGTTCCTGTTGCCTAGGGCTACAGGACTAAGGCTGGACTTGCTCCTGATCTGGGCTTTCACTCCCTTAGTCCCTGTAACAGGGAAGGTGTTTGGAGTTTCCCTACTCAGGCCCTTAGTTATGGCCCAAGCCCTCCACCCTACCTCTCTTTTCAGACAGACGCAGGACAGAGGCCACCAGGATGTCCTATTTTGGGGAACATTTTTGGGTAAGACCTGCTGTTTCTTCTGTTTTGTTCTTTGCTATCATTTCTGTGGGAGCTCACAAAGGGATAGAAGGACTTTTATGGTCAAGGGGAGACTAGGCAGATGAAAGACAGAGGTTAAATCACGGATTGCCTTGACCCTAAGCAAGGAACAGATTAATGCACTGAGAACTCAGCCCAGAGCAGCATGTGTGTTCTGAGAATCACACAGTACA
Source organism: Mus musculus (assembly GCF_000001635.26). Classification (NCBI taxonomy): domain Eukaryota; kingdom Metazoa; phylum Chordata; class Mammalia; order Rodentia; family Muridae; genus Mus; species Mus musculus. The sequence continues at coordinate 71,721,039 of NC_000074.6, read as the reverse complement.
GCAGTACAAAGCTGGGTGTGGGGGTACACACCTGGGATTGCGGACTGAGGAAGGCTGAGGCAGAAGAATGGCAGCTTCAAACCTGCCTGAGCTGCAGAGGAACATGTTTCCACGATAACATGTCAGCGTAACCTGGCCTCGAACCTGGGGTCAAATCAAATTTCCCAGATCAAGGCCAACCCAGCCAGGGAAATTCCGTGTTTATTTCCATCTTGGGAATTTGGGGTTTTTTTAAGGAGTAAATTGACTCCCTCCTGACCTCTGCACCCTTGGCCATCTAGGTCCTGCTGCAAACCAGGTCTGGGAATGAGAGACTCTCACAAAGCTGCATCTGAGCTCTGAGAGAGCCACTTCCATTCTTGGGGACCTAGAGAGCCAACCTGATCCTGCAGCTCAGTCCATCTCAGTGCAACCTACAGCCCAGTTTGTTGCAGCCCCGAAGGCTACTTTTCAGGATGTGCAAATGCCATTACAACATCAGGAAATATCCTGAATCTATCTGAGAGGTGTGACACTGGGTGGCAGTCAAGGACCGAGGTCTCCTCCGGGTTGGTCTGGCCAGGGAACTGGAGAGCCACCAAGGATGTAGGAGCAGCATGGAGTCAGAGAGACACCAGGCTCAAAAGCCCCTTCCTCCTTGGTAGGCCCACAGCTTGCAAAGTGGTAGCTGGTTGCTAAGCAACCCGTTGCCCCTAGCAACAATCCCCACTCCCTCCCCAGCTGGAGCTCTTCTTAACTTGCCTCTGCTTTCTTAAAGGGCCCACCATCCCTTGCCACCTGCAGGGCTCAGGCTTCTCCCTAAGACTCATATTCTCCCATGGCCTCTGAATGGCTGAGTGTCCCCCTGGAGGTGTCGTCCTCTGGTCTACATGGAACCTCTGTCCTGCAGCAGCAGCCCAAGAGACACCCACATTTAGGAGGGGTGGCAGTAGCACCTCGGTGGATTGTCAGTGTTTTATATTCCACGAGGTGTGAAAAACGGGGGGGCGGGGGAGAGGAGAAGTCAATGAGCAAAGAGAAAATAGAAGCCACCCCAACTTCCCTCCCATGCATACCCCAAGATAGCATGGCTGAAAGGGGCTCAGACCGTTGATTCAGGATCCCACTGGCTCAGAGGTTCTCCCTAGGAAGGGGCTGGCCAACCAGCCTCAGTGTGCCTAGGACAGGAAATGAATGAAAGTTGCATCTTTGCACATAGGTCTGTGGCTGATATATAGGAATCCTTTTCTGATTTTGCTCTGCTGGGGATAGAACTCAGGGCCTCACATGTAATAGGTAGGGGCTCTACCCCTGAGCCACACCCCCAGCCCCTCACTGGAGGATTCTAGGCAGGGGTTCCACTCATGAGCCACATGCCCAGCTCCTCACTGAGAGCCCAATGCTGACTGGTATTGGTGTGCCCCAGTTCCTTTGAGGTAAGTCCAGGTCAAAAGCCTAGAGAGCACTGAGGAGCTACGGCAGATGTGTAAGCAGTAGATATCAAACCGTGTTAGAATGTCCTTTGGCTGTCACCCAGGAGTTGTGATCAGAGACACAGGCCCTAGAAGTCCCTCCTCAGACCCTTGCTGCCTGCCCACTCTGTGGAGACAGAAAGTGCCGAGGGCTTGCCAGGTCTGGGAACTGGGCCAGTGGGTGGCTCTGTGTTAGCCCCAGATAATGCCCTGGGCGGCAGTGCCTGGTGCAGCCTCACCCAGGATCCCCAGCAGCAGCAGGTAGGCTCAGTGGGAGCTGTGTGTGGAGCCCTCATTATTACCCAGAAGGCCTGTGTGTCTAGCAGAGTGCCAGACACATCTCACTCATAAAGCCATTGTGTGGCAGCTGCTACCATCATCGCCTCTATTTTTCTCACACGACAGAATTAAGGCTCAGAGAGGTGCAGCCACTGCCCCAAGTGGCCCATTGCACTTCAGTTGGAAGAGAGAAAATAGGGAGTGGAGGAACAGACCATGACCTGTCGGGAGGCTGGAGCTCTGCGTAGCTATGGAGCTGTGGAATGGTCTGTAGGGAAGCTGGGGCGGAGGGGGTTGGGGGAGGCAGAAATACCCTAAGGACTTTTGGGGCAGCTAATGGACAGTAGGAGCTACTGATTACAATGACTCTAAAGTGAGGAATGGTGGGCTGTGGCTGGGACATTTGGGCCTGAGGTTGACATGGGTTTGTCCCTCTCTTGGCTTTGGTAGGAAAAGTGCTTGTCATTGCTGTGGCTGGGACATTTGGGCCTGAGGCTGACATGGGTTTGTCCCTCTCTTGGCTTTGGTAGGAAAAGTGCTTGTTATTGCAAGCATCAGGATTTCATTTTTAGACCCCAGCAGCCAAGTTAAAAGCTGGCGATAACCCCAGGACTGGGGAGTTGGAGGGAGACGGATCTCTGGGGCTTTAATTACGGGTTTCTGGTTCAGTAAGAGACTCTGACTCAGAAAATGAGATGGAGGACGATGGAGGAAGACACATTAAGTGGACCTCTGGCCACACAGAGACCCAGGAAGTGGAGGTCTCAAGGATGCTTCCCTCAAGCCAGTGGGGAAATGCAGCCTGCTGATTGGTTAGGTCTCTCCTCCATCTCTACAGTCATTTGGCTCCTTGGTCTCCAAGGCTGGTCTGTGTTGCTAGGCAACCTAAATGCCCTTCTCTGACTTCTACATCTCCTCTCATCCCTTACAGGGCGACAAAAACCATGGCTTTGAGGTCCTCTACCATTGTGTGAAGCAGGGTCCTGTGGCCACCAAGGAGCTGGCTGACTTCATTAGGGAAAGGTGAGCCACACCCACTCGGAGACTGGGTGCTGGGACACGCCCACCAGAGCTCTCCCTCAAAGCACCTTCCCTGGGACTCCAGGAAGGGTCAAGGGGGCAGATCTTCTGGGGTTCTGGGAATCAAATGACCTGTTCATCCCAGTTCCTCCAATCCCGCAGGCCCACTTCTGCCTTGAGATGCCTTTGTTTATCTTTATTTTACTTTCTATTTTGATCTTATCTGTGTAGAGGGTCTGTGTGCATGGGGCATGTGATGGGCAGAGGACCTGGTTCTCTGCTTCCATCGTGTGTGTTCTGGGGTTTGAACTCATGTCACTGGGCTTGGCTGCAAGCACCTTCATCCATTGAGCCATTGCACTGGGCTGCATGCCCCTTTTAAATCATGCCCCAGGGGTCTGATGTCTCCTCTACTGAAATGAAGATCACTACTCATAGGGAGAGTTATGATTCTGAGTGCTAGCATCAGAAGTGAAAATATATATATTGCTGGCACTGGGGGTAGTTGAAGCCAGAGAATTACCATGAGTTTGAGGCCCATCTAGGCCACACACATGGCCAGTTCCTGTGTCAAAGTAAAATAAAATAAACAACAACAAAAAACAGCTAAATAAAATAAAAATATTACTTAAGGAAATACAAAATTACCCAAAGGAAATAATTATCCAGTCAACTTGGAACTCTTTTTTGAGAGCAAGCTGTAGAGATGGGAAAACTGAGGCAGGAAAATGCCTTTCTCAGGGTACTGTAATCTGCTCTTTGCCCCTTCTCTGACCCAGGGCCAACATCGAGGAGACATACTCGAAGGCCATGGCCAAACTCTCCAAGCTAGCCAGCAACGGGACCCCCATGGGGTAAGTGCAGCTGGATGGGTGAGGGACACTCAAGTGACCTTGGCCTGGGACCAGATGGACACAACTGCCAAGTACCATATCAGCAATGACGGCAGTGTTGTGTGTGAGGGGCCCCTGGGGTATCAGATGAGCTGGACTCTGCCTGTCCCCAGGACCTTTGCCCCGCTCTGGGAGGTCTTCCGTGTGTCCTCGGACAAACTGGCACTGTGCCACCTGGAGCTTACTCGGAAGCTGCACGATCTCCTTAAGGATGTGCTGCGCTACGGCGAGGAGCAGCTCAAGACCCACAAGAAGGTAATGGGCTGCCCCAGCAGGTATGCAGGGTCATTGGGGCTCCCGGGACCCCAGATGAGCTTGTGTACACATCTGTAACTTAGTGTGTATGGATGGGCCCAGAAGAGCATGCATGAGAGCCACAACCCAGCCTCTCCGGAGGTTGGGGGGAAATCCTAGGCAGGGTTCCACCCCCAAGCCACACTCCTTCCCTGCTTGCCTCCTCATCCCACCACAGTGTAAGGAGGAAGTTCTAGGCACTGTGGATGCAGTGCAGATGTTGTCAGGCGTCGGGCAGCTCCTGCCAAAGTCTCGCGAGAATTACTTGAGCCGCTGTATGGACCTGGAGAGGCTGCGTAGAGAGAACACCAGCCAGAAGGAGATGGACAAGGTTTGTTAGTCTCGTGACCAGAGAGAGAGAGCAAGCATGCCACAAAGTGATAGGCACTACACTGGCAGGGTGGTAAAGCCACCTGACTGTCCCCCATCTATGGTTTCTAGGCAGAAACCAAAAGCAAGAAGGCTGCCGACAGCCTGCGGCGCTCTGTGGATAAATACAACTCAGCCCGAGCCGACTTTGAGATCAAGATGCTTGATTCAGCCCTGGTGAGAAGCCCGCTCCGCTCTGTAGATCTCACAGTCCCTGCTGGGGCTCCCCATCCTTGGAGGAGCTGTCTCTCAGCTGTAGGAGCTTTAGAGTCATGGGCTGGGAAGCCAAGCTATGGCTATGGTAACACACACCTGTTACCTAGCAGTTAGGACTCAAGGCAAGAGGATCAGGCGTTCAAGATTTTATATATATATATATATATACATACATACACACACACATATGTATGTATGTGTGTATATATATGTATATATATATACACACGTATATATACATATATATATATTACAAATGTGTATATACGTGTGTGTGTGTGTATGTGTGTGTGTGAGTGTGAATTTAAGGTTAGCCTGGGCATTCTGAGAAAGAAAGTAGAAGTCCTTGTTTAAACGGATTATATATATGGGTTTACTAAAGTGAAAACATCCTTGATCAATGAGTGCAGTGGCATCAGGCTGGATCCAGGCATTCCAATGGTGTCATTAGTTAAGATGTCATCTCTGCCATTGGTCACTGCTTTCTAGGAACTCCTAGCCTGACAGAGGATGTACTGGGAGGTTTGTGTGTGTGAAGCGTAGAATATCTCTAATCCAGCACGGTGATTTTTCTTTTCGTGAGACAGGTCTCACTATGTAGGCCAGGCTGTTCCATGAACTCATAAAGACTGTGACTTGCATCAAAAATGCTAAGCTTCTCTAAGCCAGGCAGAGCAGACAGGAGCTGGGCTGACTGGATTGGTTAGCTTGGTCACATGCCCCTCCCACCTCAGCGTTTTCAGGCCATGGAGGAGGCACATCTGCAGCACATGAAGGCCTTGCTGGGCTCCTATGCGCACTCTGTGGAGGACACCCATGTGCAAATTGGGCAGGTGAGAACGGGCCACAAATGTAAGCTGGGCAAGCGAGAGGCTCCGCCCTCATGTCACACCACCGGGGCCTCACCCCCTCATCCCCCGCCCCTCACACTTTCCCCTACCCAGGTGCATGAGGAATTTAAGCAGAATGTGGAAAATGTGACGGTGGACATGCTCCTCAGGAAATTTGCAGAGAGCAAGGGCACCGGGCGCGAGAAGCCTGGTGAGTGACATCAGGACTTCTCTGATCCTCAGTTTCTTCTTTACAAAAATAGGGTAGTGCAGTTCTAGGTCCCCCAGAAGGCGCCTGATGGCTGCTCTCACATATTGGCTTCCTAGACCTGATTCCCAAGGGGGGTTATGAAAGGTCAGCTCAGAGGTTTGGCTGTTTCTTGCCGCCTCCATAGTGTAAGAAAGCCATTGAAGGCACTGGGCACAAACGTCTTTGTTGAGAGTTTTATAGCCAGGTTGGGCTTGCGTCCTTTCTCATTCCTTGCTGTGTGACCTTAGTCGCATGTCCTGACTCACCTGAGCCAGTTCCTCTTTGCTGCAGTGGAGATCACAACCCCCTCCCTGCTGGCACGCTGTATCCCCTGGTCCAGGTGGCCAGGAAAGCCAAGCGCTCCTTGCTGTCTTTACATTGTCAGCCCCAGGTCTGCCATGCCTAGGACCCTTCTCACCCCTCCATGGCTTCCATTGTGGAGTCTGGGTGCTGCCGTCCCTAGCAGACCTGGTTCTACCCCTCAGACATCTCCATCTCCCCCTACCCCAGGGCCTCTGGACTTCGATGCATACAGCTCAGCTGCCCTGCAGGAAGGCAAGTACGTCTGGGCCTGGATGCCCAGGCTAGACCCAGGGTGTGGGAGGGGGAACTGAATAGAGAGGGAAAGAACCATCCAGAGTTCAGCTACCCCCTTCTGTCAATAGCAATGAAACGTCTCCGTGGAGCCAAGGCTTTCCGCCTTCCAGGATTGAGCCGTCGGGAGCCACGTGCATCTGTGTGAGGAAGTGCTCCACTCTTGCCCAGGCTACCCCAAAAATGGAAGTCCCCTATATGACTCTGACCCAGTATCATCTCTGCCTGGGTTACTCCAGAAAAACCTGTCCCAGGCTAGCCCAATAATGCCATTCTTCAGGCTGATCTAGAATTCTTCCTCTAACCCAGGCTGGGCCAAAAGCTGCTTGGCCCATTGTAGCCTTAGGCTGGCCATGATCCCTTGCATTGTCAAGTCTAGCTCCCACCTGTTCTACTGTTTGAGGCTATCTCTGACTCAGCTCCCTCTAGATGTCCGCTACAGTCTCAAAGAAGCCCCAAGGCCCCCACTTTATAGGCTAGCTTGAAATAATACGATAGAGCACCCTGTAGGGGCTCTGGTCACTCACCCCTGTTCCTTTGTCCCCAGTGATTTCCTGGAGTCTGACTCAGGGGTGAGTACTGGTGGGGAGGGGCAGCAGGTGGGTGGGATTGGTCTTCAAGGCCCAGAAGGAGGGGCCAAGAGGGGCCCAGTGCGGGGCTCAGAATCAAATCTCACCTCTGTGGCCCCCATGTGAAGAACTGAGAACTCTGCTGTGCCTCAGTTTTCTCCCTTGGATTTGCCTACATTCCTGGAATATATTCTGGGTCCTGAGTGGGCAAGATGAAGCCTGACCCCCACCTCTCCCCAGGTGCCTCCAGAGGTAGATGACGAAGGCTTCACTGTGCGCCCCGATATATCTCAGAACAATATCCTTTTTGGCGACTCTGTGTACCTGAGAGGGCTGGGTATAGGCACCTGTCCTGTGTGCTTCAGGATGGTAAAGATATGGAGGCTGAGAGCCGGCAGTGGTGGTGTGTCCCTTAATCTAGCATAGGAGACAGAGGCAGGCAGATTTCTGAATGTGATCCCAGTCTGTGAGTTCCAGGCCAACCAGGGCTATGTAGAGAGATTCTATTTCAAAATAAAGACAGACAGGCAAGACAGATGGACTTTTCTGGGGGAAAATCCAGGGCAGCATCCTGGAGGAAGGGCACCAGTGTTGTGGTTTAGTGGTTGGGCATACTGTACAGGACCTCTGGGTGGGAGGAATGTGGTCAGATTCAGGGTTGGTTCCTTGACAGCAACCCACATGGGGCTGAGCCCCCACGCTTCTCCTCTAGTGACTCTGATTTTGACGATGAGGAGCCTAGAAAGTTCTATGTTCACATCAAGCCCGCCCCCACCCGCGCCGTGGCCTGCAGCTCTGAGGCTGCAGCTGCCCAGCTCAGGGCCACGGCTGGCAGCCTCATCCTCCCTCCAGGCCCAGGGGTGAGGTGGGGTTGTTAACGTGTGGGCACGGGGGTACAACTGGATGCAGCTGCGCCTAGTGTTGCTTGATTCTTGATTTTGTTCCGCAGGGCACCATGAAACGTCATTCATCACGTGAGTAGCTGGCTGGGTTTGGAAGTGCCTTGGAGGGAACTGAGTAATTCCTTGAATGGCTGTGAGTTAGAGTTAGTTGGAGATGGCTGCTGAGCTGCTCGCCTTTTCTACAAAGCAGCATCATTACACAACGGGAACTGGACTGGCAGCAGGGCCAGACCTAGAGCCAAGCGGGACTCAGGAGCAGGGGCAGGGGCAGGGGCAGAGGCAGGATTTTTCAGCTAGCCTGGGCCACACAGATGCACGGAGCTACCGCCAGCTCAGTCCCTCTGCTGACCTTGGGCCTGTGGCTGACAAATGCCAGCTATGGTCCTAGTGGGACAGAAACTCAAGGCTTTGTCCATCCTAGGGGACACTTCTGGGAAGCCACAGAGACCTCGTTCGGCCCCACGCACTGGCAGGTGGGTCTCACCGGGACATGATGGAGCAGGCAGATGGGCCCCAAGTCCTTGCCTCTAGCTCCCTCACCCTGGCCTAAGGTCCAGCTATTGGACACTTATTAAGTGCCAGCTGTGTACTTGTGCTGTGCTGGCTCTGGGAAGCCTGTAGACAAGGGTCAAAATTCTGGATGCGCGGATGAGTGGGATGTGGCCATGCTGCATAGGCAGGGTCCTGGGGGAAGATGTAACTACTAAACCCGAAAGGCCTAGGATTTGCGGGTGAAGTCACGCGCTGGGAACAGGAACAGCCTGTGGGAAGGTAGCAAGCTCGAACTCGCTCCTGTCGCTGTTCCCAGTTGCGCAGAGAAGCCCCTGGCCTCGGAGGAGCCACTATCCAAGAGCCTCTTTGGGCCGCCGCTGGAGTCCGCCTTCGACCACGATGACTTCACAGGTAGAGGGGGTGTGCACAGCAGGAGGGGCAGAAGGCCATATTGGGTGGGGATTTGGTTGGAATGGGAGTCATGGAGGCTCGACTAGGGGGCAGGGACAGAGTGGAGGGTCTGCGGACATTGGCGGTGACAACTAGGCATGGACTACGGTGACCTCTGACTGTGCCCTCCTTCCTAGGCTCCAGCAGCCTGGGCTTCACATCCAGCCCGTCTCCTTTCTCATCCTCATCTCCGGAGAATGTGGAGGACTCGGGCCTGGATTCTCCGTCACATGCTGCCCCTGGTCCGTCACCTGAGTCCTGGGTCCCCCGGCCAGGCACCCCGCAGAGCCCACCCACCTGCAGGGCACAGCACCCTGAGCCCAGGGGCCTAATGCCCCGTGCACCCTCACCAGGTCCCTGGGGGCCTGAGGGAGGTGCAGGTAAGCTGGAACCCAGCAGGTGTCCCAGGCAAGCTGGGCACAGATGGAGGCCTTCATAGGGGGTACCATCTGATGACCAAGCAAAGGCCCTGAGGCAGGAGGGGGATGTTAAGTTGGTCCCCATGAGGAGGGGGTGAGCTTAAACACCTGTGCTGGAGAAAGTGCGGGTGGATCCTGTGGCCACCAATGGATGGAGATGTCATTGAAGCAGGAAGCCAACTCAGGCAGCTAGCTGGCATGCAAGGGAAAGAATCTGGTTCCTGACAGAGCTAAGGGGGTGGGACATCAGAGTTACCGACAGAGGCACAGCTGATGTGGGGGACTCTGTCACTCTGAAGATGTAGGCTACTGAATCACCAGATCTGTGGCTTACCCACCTCCTAACCCATCAGTCCTTCCTGGTACAGACCCAGTAACAGCACCCTCCCTTACCCATCTGAGCACATCTGGGGCCTAGGGTATTAGCCAGAAACCCTTGAAACATTGTCTCTTCTTGAGGGTTAATACTCTCAACTCCTGGGAGTCTCAGTCCAGCCGTGTCCTTCCTCTAGATTCACTGACGCCGGCTGACCCCACCAGGGAGGGCCTAGCTGCCACACTGAGAAGACCACGGTCCAGGAAAGTGTCCTGCCCACTCACCAGGAGCAATGGGGACCTGGTGGGTGATAGGCTGATGACTCCAGGTTGGGAAGAGGCCAGAAGCTGCCCCTGCAGACAGCTTTGGGTAGCTCACAGCCCCATTCTCTCTTGTCTTCCAGTGCCGGTCGCTCAGCCCATCCCCACTGGGATCCTCTGCCCCCACCATCCCCCCCGATCGGCCTAGCTTCTCCACCCAGATGGGACATGGTTTGTGGGGAACCTTGGAGCCTCGGGCCCCTTCTCTGTCTGGGATGGTGTCTGAGTGGGTGAGGCCTGCCCTGCTTCTGACCCTAACCTTCCCACAGGCATCTCCCGTGGCCCCAGCCCAGTGGTCCTGGGATCTCAGGACGCCCTGCCCGTGGCCACAGCCTTCACTGAGTATGTCCATGCCTATTTCCGTGGCCACAGCCCCAGGTAGGCAGTGATGGCAAGTGTGGGGTCAACCAGAGGGCTTTTGTGTGAGGCTAGCAATCCTGAGGCCATTCTAAGGAGTCCATGGGCACTGAGCCAAAGGGACTTGTAGTAGAAACAGGTCAAGGGTGAACTGGGGGCTCTGAAGCTGGCTTGCCCTCCCTGGGGTTGCCATATGCAAGAGGAGACATTAGCATTAAGCCACAAAGAAGAGTAGAGTGTTAGACTCTACACCCAACCTAGGGATGCTCAGAACACCCAGTTGATTCTAGGTTGGGACTCCTAGTGGCCCAGGAGAAGAGGATCTAGGGATGGTACTTTCATTAGTACTTAAATGTAGGCTGGGTTGGAGAAATTCATCTTGCCAGGCAGGGAAGGAAGAGTAAGAAGTTGGGGAGACAATGCTGAGAATAATCAGAGCCCCACAGGAGCTTTGGCTGCAAGTATAACCAGGAGGGTCCAGTGCCAAGCGGAGCCCTGATCCCATACTGTCCCTGGTTTCCTAGTTGCCTGGCTCGAGTCACCGGGGAGTTAACCATGACCTTCCCTGCGGGCATTGTGCGTGTGTTCAGTGGCACCCCACCACCACCTGTCCTCAGCTTCCGGCTGGTGAACACGGCCCCTGTAGAACACTTCCAGCCCAACGCTGACCTGATCTTCAGGTGCCTTGCATGGGCCGTGGGAGAGGGTCCCAGATGTCAGTGGAGCCAGGGGCCCAGGGCCTTAAATGCCTATAGCGCCCCCTGCTAGTTGCTGTGTGGCATGGGGCAAGTGGCTGTTCCTCTCTGGACCTACTACTGCACCCACAGCAGCCCAGTCTGGAATGGGAGAGCGTCTCCCGAGGGGTGAGGATATTCTGTCCCTGTCTCTACAGTGACCCCTCCCAGAGTGACCCGGAGACCAAAGACTTCTGGCTGAATATGGCGGCGCTGACGGAGGCCCTACAGCACCAGGCTGAGCAGAACCCCACCGCCTCCTACTACAACCTGGTGCTATTGCGGTACCAGGTGGGGCTGCGCGGGGGCGGGGCGAGGGCGGGTTACATAAATAATGCAAATAATAGATAGTGCTGTGTCCTCTGAGCTCTCCTGCTCTCTGCTGGCCACTCGCGGTACTGCGTATGATACTGGTGGTTGCACATTGCTTGGACTAGGCTGGGGGCAGCATAGCCCTTGTGACCGGCCGTGGCTATGTCGCCCAGCCACCTCTGTCTTTTCGTTCCTAAGTTCTCCCGCCCTGGACCTGAGTCAGTGCCCCTGCAAATGAGCGCCCACTGGCAGTGCGGGCCCACACTCACGCGGGTCTCGGTGGAGTACAGCTACCGTGCGGGCGCCACTGCTGTGTCCACGCCACTCACTAATGTCCAGATCCTCCTGCCCGTGGGGGAGCCGGTGACCAGTGTGCGGCTGCAGCCTGCGGCCACCTGGTAAGCCACCCTGCCCAGCTGGGAACATACAAGCCAGCCAACAAGAGCCCTGGGATAGCTGTGCCACGACACACCCCTGCACGGGTGGGGAGACTGAGGCTTGGCTGGGCATGGGTTTGCAAAGGCTACACAGTTAACTGACTGCCAGAGACCTCTCTGTCGAGTCTGACCCAGATTCCTTGCCACCAGGAACACAGAGGAAAAGAGGTTCACGTGGAAGCTTCCAGATGTGTGTGAGGCAGGGGGTGAGTCACAGCTCTGATGAGGGCTGCTGCGTGGGAGAAATCGCGGGTGGGCAGATTGTTAAAACTGGACATAGTTCGTGGGAACTGACGAATTCTAGAGGAGGGTTCTCAGGATACAGGACCACCTGTATCCTGAGCCTGTGACAAAGAGCCTGTGACAGGAGCACATCCTGGACCCGTGGTCTAGGCAAGGGGTATGCGAGGTCTGATTTAGTCGAGGCTGACCCCTCACCCCGTAGGCTCAGGCCACCTGTCAGCCAGTTGGCAGCCGCAGTCGGGGCCCAGCACTCCCAGCCCCGTGGCCGCACAATTCACCAGTGAGGGCGCCACGCTGTCTGGCCTGGACCTGGAGCTGCTAGGTGGTGGCTACCGCATGTCCCTGGTGAAGCGGAGATTCGCTACAGGTAGTTGCTGCCCTTTGGGGCTGGAGAAGCAGGGTGGGGTGGGTAGTCGGGAGGGGGAGCTCACGCAAGCCCCCACGCTGTTTTATCCCCACAGGGATGTACCTCGTCAGCTGCTGAGGTTCCTAGTGCTGGGGACTGCCTGCTCTCCTGCCTCTGCCGGCTCCCCCAGGCTGGACTCCGTGGACAGGAACACCCATTTCAGCCTGGCTCAGCCAACTCCTCCGTCCACAAGCAGGCCCTGGCCTTTAGTATTCTTTAAATAAACAGTTTTCTAACAAAATAAAGAGGAATCCTCTTTCCGGTTCAGACCGGGAAGGATGGGGAGGGGGGAAGGAGGAGCTGATACCTACTGTGCGGTTCATCTCCAGGGCTGTGTGAGCTGCCTATTCCTGCTGACACACAGCTAGGCTACAGGGAGGGAGAAGTAGATGAACCCCTAGAACACTGCTTCTCCACCCTCCTAATGCTGAGACCCTTTAATATACTTACTCATGTTGTGGTGACCCCCCAACCATAAAATTATTTCATTTCTACTTCATAGCTGTGATTTTTGCCGCTGTTGTCAATCATAATGTAAATATCTGATATGCAGGATATCTTATATTTGAGCCCTCCAAAGGGGTAGAAGTAAACTGCTACCTAGAGGGTTCTGAAGTATACATAGGAGTGTATAAACTAGAGAAGGACGGGCACCTGAGGGAGAGCTGGGCTTGGTGAGGAAGCCAGCAGTCAACTCAGGGACAGACAGGGTGGGAAGCAGGATAAAGTTCCTGATAGTCTAGGCTCAGCAGCTGAAAGGCCGGACCTGATTGTCCTCCCAGCACTCAGAGTCAAGGGACCTTGCGCCCTCTTTTGGCCTCCAAGGGCACTGCACTCATGTGGATGTAGGAAGAAGATACATGAATGAAAGTAGAACTAGTTTTAACAAACAAAACATTTCTTGCGAGCCATAGTAACCAGAAGGATGTGAGTGCAACTCGGGTTTATCTGCGACTGGCTGGTCAAGGTTCTGTGGGGAGGCCGAGCACTTGACATATGCACGAGAAGACTGGGTGTGATCCACGTCAGTACTCCAGCTTCCTAGCTTCTACTGGAGAACCAGCAGGTCATGAACCTCAAAGGACCTCAGGGACCTCGGTTCAACCTTACGGCTCTGAAGATCCCTGACCAAGACTGGACTGCAGATCCATAACCTAGAAGCTGGGAGTGTAGCTGAGGGGCAGGGGCGGGGAGGGGTGGAGTGGAAGGAGGACTACTCCTACCCAGAATCCCCCCCGCCACCCTGTGAGGGTCGGGAGGCTCAGGTGGAACACTGCCTAGTGTTATAAATAAGAAAAAGGAAGGCTATGCCTTGAAACCCTCTTGTTCTCTGGCCTTCCCATCTTCCTCTGCTAAGATGGGGTCTGAGTTGCCCTGGACTATCTCATATATTGTTCCATGCCTCAACTTCCCATTTGTAAGGTCCCCTCCTCAGTCTCTGGAAAGTGGGGTCTCAGCAGGGGGATCCCAGCAGGTACCACCAGACCTGTCTTTCCACCCTTCTCATCTGTGTTTGTAGATTGGTGGCTGGACCCTGTTGATGGCCCTACAGACACTACGTGGTAGGTCACCATCAGCATTCCCCCCCACCCCATGCCTGGGGGTCACCATCAGCAGCCTGCAGCACAGGTTTGCACGTGTTTCCCAGCTGTGATGGTTTGTATGTGCTTGGTCCAGAGAGTGGCACTATTGGAAGCAGTTGTGGAGTAGTTGTGTCACTGTGAGTATGGGATTTAAGACCCCCATCCTAGCTACCTGGAAGCCAGTATCTGCTAGCAGCCGTCAGATGAAGATGTAGAACTCTTAGCTCAGCCTGCACCATGCTGCCATGTTCCCAACTTAATGATAATGGACTAAACCTCTGAACCTGTAAGCCAGCCACAATTAAATGTTGTCTTATAAGAGTTGCCTTGGCCATGGTGTCTGTTCAAAGCAATAAAACCCTAACTAAGACAGAAGTTGGTACCAGGGACTAGGGTATTGCTGTGATAGGCCTGACCATGCTTTTGTTTGGAAAAATATGGATTTGGGACCTTTAGATCTGGAAAGCAGTGGAAAATGCTTTAAATAGGGCTTAGTGGGATATCCTAGTAGGAATATGGAAGACTTTGTTACTGAGAGTGATTTGAATTGTGCAGACCTGGCCCAAGAGGTTTCAGTGGAGAATTTGAATGTGTGGCCTAGAGACCATTGTGTGTGTGTGTGTGTGTGTGTGTGTGTGTGTGTGTGTGTGTGTGTGTGTGTGTGTTATCCCAGGAGATAAAAACAAGCAGATCTCTGACTTCAAGGCCAGCCTGAAACAGAGCAAGTTCTAGGTGAAGAAAAGCTTAAATCCAGGCATGGTGGTACACACCTTTAATCCCAGGACACAACCATGCAGATTTCTGAGTTCAAGTTCAATGTCCAGAGCAAGATCCAGGACAGCCAAGCTTAGGCAGTGAAGGAGTTGGAAAAGAGGAAGCTAGTGATAATGTAATAGAACAAGGAAGCCATGTTAGTTAAAGCTCCTACAAGCAGCAGAACTTGGAAACTTCAGCTCTGGCTTTATAGTCAAGAGAGGGAGACTACTGGTACTATTGATGCTGGTTAGCTGAAGCTAAGAAATTAGTGGTGATTAAGAAGAGACCAGCGGGGGCTGGTGAGATGGCTCAGTGGGTAAGAGCACCCGACTGCTGTTCCGAAGGTCCGGAGTTCAAATCCCAGCAACCACATGGTGGCTCACAACCATCTATAACAAAATCTGACACCCTCTTCTGGAGTGTCTGAAGACAGCTACAGTGTACTTACATATAATAAATAAATAAATCTTTAAAAAAAAAAAGAAGAAGAAGAGACCAGCGGGGCTGGCGAGATGGCTCAGCAGGTAAGAGCACTGACTGCTCTTCCAAAGGTCCTGAGTTCAAATCCCAGCAACCACATGGTGGCTCACAACCACCCTTAATGAGACCTGATACCCTCTTCTGGTGTGTCTGAAGACAGCTACAGTGTACTTACATATAATAAATAAACAAATCATTAAAGAAAGAAGGAGGAGGAGAAGGAGAAGGAGGAGAAGGAGAAGGAGAAGGAGAAGGAGAAGGAGGAGAAGGAGGAGAAGGAGGAGAAGGAGGAGGAGGAGGAGAAGAAGAAGAAGAAGAAGAAGAAGAAGAAGAAGAAGAAGAAGAAGAAGAAGAAGAAGAAGAAGAAGAAGAAGAAGAAGAAGAAGAAGAAGAAACCAGCATTGCTGAGGTGAAATCTTCTGGGAACTGTTTTCTGAGACAGAGGCTGTGTTCCAGAGATAGTCAAGGTTGTACTTCATGCTGTGGCTGGACTTGGTAATGTGTAAGAGTAACCCAGATGGTACTGGTTTTGAAGGCATGAAGGAGTCATGACGAACAGCTGGGGCTTGGCACTGTAAGAGGCCATGGAAGGCCATTGGTGAAGATGCAGCCTCGCTTGCAATTAATGGCCCAGGACTGAAGGGGTCATGCAAAGGAGGTGAGGCTTGGTACCATGAAGAGAGCCTATGAGAGGCTATTGGTGAAGCCTAGTTGCAGCGGAAGACCCCGGTGTATTGGAGATGTCAGTACCATAAGATGATCACCAAGAACAGCAGTGGTAGTGGAGTGGATCAACCTGAGCTTAGAGTGCTACAAAGGGCAAAGCTGAAGATGTGACCCAAGCCCTTTGGAGGAGCCCAGAAGATCATGTGTGGATCTCAAGACACTGAAACAAGAAGTTGTGACATTGAAGCTGCTAAGATGTTTGAGGTGCCAGAGCCGTGGGCTATCTGCTGAGGAAAGCTGCTAACAGGGAGTGAGACCAGCCCAGGAAAAGAAGTTTGTTGCAGTCAACAAAAATGAAAAGGAGGGGGGCAAGAGGGAGGAGAGGGAGGAGTCAAGGGCCGCTGCCGTGCCCCGCACTCGGCGGGGGCTGCCAGCCAGGGACACAGAGTTCCCAGGTGTTGTTGTATGGCCGATCGGTGAATTTCAAAGCTCCATAGATTACCAGTATCAGCTTCTGCGGTGCAATGTTGACCTTCTTAAAATCATCCAGCTGGGCCTTACGTTCACCAACGAGAAGGGGGAGTACCCATCTGGAATCAACACGTGGCAGTTCAACTTCAAGTTCAACCTGACTGAGGATATGTACTCCCAGGATTCCATAGATCTGCTTGCAAACTCAAGGCTGCAGTTCCAGAAACACGAGGAGAAAGGGATTGATACACTGCACTTTGCAGAGCTGCTTATGACATCGGGAGTGGTTCTCTGTGACAACGTCAAGTGGCTTTCATTTCACAGTGGTTATGATTTTGGCTACATGGTAAAGCTGCTAACAGACTCTCGACTGCCGGAAGAAGAACACGAGTTCTTTCACATCCTGAATCTTTTCTTCCCGTCCATTTACAATGTGAAATACCTGATGAAGAGCTGCAAAATCTGAAGGGAGGCCTTCAGGAGGTGGCTGATCAGTTGGATCTGCAGAGGATTGGAAGGCAGCATCAAGCAGGCTCAGACTCTCTGCTGACAGGGATGGCTTTCTTCAGGATGAAAGAGCTATTCTTTGAGGACAGTATTGACGATGCCAAGTATTGTGGGCGCCTCTATGGCCTGGGCACAGGGGTGGCCCAGAAGCAGAATGAGGATGTGGACTGTGCCCAGGAGAAGATGAGCATCTTGGCCATGATCAACAACATGCAGCAGTGATGGTGCGTGCACCATGCGGTCCGTGCACCATGCCGACTGTGACCTGCATCTGCTCCAAGCAGAGACTTTGGGTTTTTGTTTAAAGATGCCTTTATTTTAGATCCAGGAGGGGGTTTGCTCTGAACTTGTAAACAAGTCTTCCTCGTCTTCATGCCCCTCTGCTGCCTCCTGCCACCAGCATCCATGGCTCCATGGACACTTTTTTAAATCTCCAGGATGTCTGAAACAAACCAGTAAAATGTCTATGACTCTTAAAAAAAAATGAATAGGAGTTGGAAATCTGAAGACTGCTTTGACATCAGACATGGAGATGCAGAGTTTGGAGCTTGCCCACCTGGTTTCCTATCTTGCTTTGGGGATTACAGTTAAGTGATTGGATAAATGTCAGAAGAAACTAAACTTTGAACTTTTAGCATTGTTGAAACTGCTATAGACTACAGGGATCTTGAAAGTTGAATTTATTGTACTTTTTTATTATGCTATGACTAGATATGGCCCCCAAAGACTCATGTATTTGAACAAGTCTATGGGGGCCATGGAGTGGAATGTGATGGTTTGTATATGCTTAGCCCAGGGAGTGGCAGTATTAGGAGGTGTGGCCTTGTTGGAGTGGGTGTGTCACTGTGGGCCTAGGCTTTAAGACCCTTGTCCTAGCTGCCTGGAAGTCAGTGTTCTCCTAACAGCCTTCAGATGAAGATGCAGAACTCTCAGCTCCTCCTGCACCATGCCTGCCTGGATGCTGCTGCCATGCTCCCACCTTGATGGTAATGGACTGAACCTCTGAACCTGTAAGCCTGCCCCAATTAAATGTTGTCCTTATAAGACTTGCCTTGATCATGATGTCTGTTCACAGCAGTAAAACCCTAACTAAGACACTGGCCCATCTGATAAGTGCTGAGAACATGGCACCTCCTGGTGGCTTTAATTTGCTCTCCTTGGGGTACAGGAAGGCAGGGCAGCTTTGAAAACACAGGAGTCCTTTTTCTCTGGCCTGGCTTCCCTCACCAGGCCTCCCAGAGCCAGGGAGATAGGTGCTTATCTCAGGAGGGTGAGTCCCAGCAGCTGGGGCAGAGCCTTGGGTGGGGTGTCCTTGCCTGTTTATAATGCCATTGCCGTTTTCACCGAAGTGACTCCAAAACCTCAACTATGCAGTGAGTGAACATTTGTCAGGCAGGTCCAGGCTGAGTCACCTGCATTCTGAGCAGGAGCCAGAAGAGGTGTTTTCTGTGGCAGGGAGCTGGAGTGAGTGGCAGTTAACATGGCCCCCGGCAGCCTTACCTGCTGCATTGCCAGAACATGGTTGCCCCCACAAGATCATCCCTCCCGCCCCTGACCTGCTCCTTGTCTGTGGATTTTTCTGCCGTGTGACACAGGTGGGACGTTTGTACTAGCTGCTGTCACTCAACAGCAGGGCCTCTTCAATCATTTTTATGGTTCACTAATATCCCAGTGCCCGTGAATAGGGCTGCTGTGACCTCTGGGTGCACTCAGGGAAGGATTACCACGTCAAGGGACAATCCTGGAGCTCTGCCCACTGTGTACTGGTCCAGGGAGCCAGTGTCAGGAGGACTCAGTTTCCGGTTTAGGAGCTTACTTCTCCCTCCAGCAGGCTACTAGGGCCTGGGACTCAGAGTTAAGACCACCAAGTTTTTGAGGTAACTTCTGAGGAAGGGCGTGGTTGGGGACGCTCCTAGGAGATTTACACCTGATCCTGGCATTTAGGAGTTGGAGGGCCTACCAACAGGTTTTAAGGTCCTGGGATCTTCTAAGTCTCTGAGCTCACTCTCCTCCAGGCTGAATGTTTCCTCAGGAGAAGAGGGAGGAGGGGGGGCAGCTGCAGCATTGGCTGAGCTGGGGGGCTGGGAGGGAGGCAAGAGGCTACAGCAGGGGCTGAAATGAGGAAGGAGGGCGGAGGTTGAAGCCTGGGCTGAGCTGTGGGAGAGGCGCTGCAGTAGGGGACAGACAGACAGACTTGCTCAGGACAGGGGAGCTCCTGCTCCCTCTCGTGGCGTGGAAGAGGAAGATGGGGCTCTAAATGAAGGAGGGGTTGGAGGGAGTTAGACTCCCAGGGGAGGGGTAGGACTGGAGGAGGAAGAGGTCAGGTTGGGAATAGAGGTCCACTGGAGGAGGTGGGGGTTAGGGATAAAAGTGAATGGGCATGGCCAAGAAAGAGGGAAGGAGGGTGGAGACGTGGACCTTCTCGGGTAAATCTGGACGCAGGGTGGCGCCTAGAGGGAGGGGAAGGGCCAAAGTCCAGGTAGAAAGACAGGTGGGGAAGAACATGACCACAGTGAAGAACAGGACGGGGAGGGGCAAGGGAAAGGAACTAGACGGGGGGGGGGGGGGGGTGAGGGCGGAAGGAGGGAGACTTTCTCCTTGGCTACTAGGAAGCTCGACTCACTGGAGGGAGGAGCGGGAAAGGGAGAACAGGGAAGAAGCGGAGGAAGGCGAGTAGCCAAGAGCCAGCTCAAGGCGGTCGCCCAGGTAAACAGTGTGGCCTCCGGGGTTGTCTGGAGCCCGCGATCGCAGTGAGTGCCAGGGTCTCGGGTGGGGTGGTGCGAAGTTGAAATCTGTGGCGCTTTCTAGCTGCACCGTGCTGAAGATGCTCCGCAGCCCCGGCCATACTCCTGGGCTCCGGGTCTCTTAGACGCCGCGAAGTAGCCCCGCTACTTTCCAGGATCAGAAGCCCGCGTTTTCCCCAGTGTCTGCACAGCCGGGTGGCCTCGGCTCTGACTCGGTTTCCCCTGTTCGAGTTTGTGAAACTTTCCCTGTATGGGAGTTAGGCTGTGGTGAAGTAAACTGCGAGGCGTGGTGGTGGCAGCATAGTTAAATTGATAGTCTGTATTGCTAACCGAGGTTCTGACGCTTTGGGGTAAATTTCCCATTCTTTTCTTTTTTCTCCTTTTTTTTCTGAGACTGTCTTTGAACAGTCTACCTTCCTCCTGAGTGCTTGGTCTCGGGTCCCCACTTTCACTTTCTCATCCTGGCCTGTCACACTCTGTGGAGTCAGGAGGAGAAGGTGCGGCCGCTTAGGGGACATTAGTTGGTGCCCATCTGGTCAGTGTTTGCGCAGCCAGCCCAGGCCGGATCCCTTCCCCTGGGCGTGGCGTTTCCCCTCAATAGCTGAGATTGCGAAGATCCTGTAGGGGCCCCAGGAGACTACTCTGCTGCCCCCTCCGAGGTCTGGAACCCCGCGGACTTTTGTTCCCTGTCCTGCGTGGAGGGGCGCTGGAGGCAGAAGTGGGTGCCTGGTCCAAGTCCCTGTGCTAAGCTGATCCCCTGCCTCGGGTCCCCTCAGGAGGCGCTAACAGCCCAGCAAGGGTGGGGCTGGGGCCGGCGTGTTTACTTTACTCTTGATTACAGGGATCTTGTGTCTGTGACATTTTATCTTGATTGTAAAAATTAAAGAGGTTATTGTAATCCTGGTGTAAACGTCACCGGAAGAGGGACGAGAGAATGGGACCCGCTTAGAGGGTAGGGATCTAGGGTGACCCCAGACGCCAGGCCTATGAGGCTGCTCTGCTAATTGGAAGGGCAAGGAAATGGCCAGCACCTTCCCAGCCTCCGTTTCCTTGTCTGGGAAGTGGGCCGGGCTGGGCTTTCTTTCCCGGTTGGGGGTGGGGGGCTGGGGGACGCTGTGTAGCCTCGGAGAAGCTGTGTGAAGGCAGGGCGTTACCTCCGGAAAGCTGGGGTGTGAAAGCAGGGCCATCAAGACCTGGGCCTCCGAAGCTTTATCTTTATAGGAACTCTCTTTTTGTCGGTAAAATTCCAAGTTCCTCGTAAAAAGAAAATTGCCCAGGGTTAAGGAGCTAGTACAAACCTGAACGGAGCTGCCATGGGGTCAGTTGATCAGCTCGTCCTACCCAGCTAAGCGCTGGGTGACCCCGGGCTCAGGGTCACAGGGACAAACACCAACCTGGGGACCCCACGTCCAGCTGGGACGCACAGAAGGAACTGTCCCTGAAGCACCCAGCATCCTCCGCATCCCTCACTCTGGGAGAATGATCCAGAACGTCTGAGCGTGTCAGTATCCACCCTGATGCCTCTTTGAGCACGTGTCATTCCTCTACCTCAGTAGCCTTCTGAAGGCCGCTGCCAAGTCAGGGCCAAGGGCACAAGACCGTTTCCACCCAGGGCAGGGGGAGCCAGGGCTCATGAATATTCATAAAGAAATAACCAAGCCCATCATTAAGACTCAGTGTTTGAACCACACATAGTAATGAGCATTCTATGGGTCATTAATATCAAGATGAATCTCATTAATATTTAGCTAAAGTCATTAATATTCCGATGAAGTTCATTAATAGTCACAGCAGCAGCGCTATGAACCTCGGTCTGTGAGCCAAAAGTCAGGTCATTGGCCATCGACCTGTGCGTGCATGTCGACTGATGAGGCATCCAGTTCAACTTTGACACATTGATTAGCCAGTGCCTCTTCAGTATCCAATGTGTCCTTCCTATGCAATGGCTCATCAATATGCAGTGAATAATTAATACGCAACGTCTCATTAAGAAGCAACATTTTCTTTTCTTTTCTTTCTTTTTTTTGTGGTTTTGTGTGTGTGTGTGTGTGTGTGTGTGTGTGTGGTTTTTTTCGAGACAGAGTTTCTCTGTGTAGCCTTGGCTGTCCTGGAACTATCTCTGTAGACCAGGCTGGTCTCAAACTCAGAAATCCGCCTGCCTCTGCCTCCCAAGTGCTGGGATTAAAGGCATGCGCCACCACTCCCGGCAGAAGAAGCAACATTTTCTTATGTTCTGTGGCTCATTAACATTTGGTTAGTTTGTTGTAATTAATGACCGAATTCAGCAATATTAACTGGTCAATAATTAATTGTGTAGCCAGTGTCTGGGAACTGTGTTTTTCAGGGCAATATTGTCTATGACATGGGTCATGGCCCTTTTCCAGCCTAGCACCCAGGAAGAAGGTTTTGTGAGCAGTTCTCAAACTGTTTATTTTTTGCTTCTTGGACAAGATAGCACAGCAGCTGTGAGTCTTGGGGGCTTAGGAACTATTCAAATATTCAGGAATTAGTCATTGGGTCTCTGGGCACACACCCATGGCTTTTTATGCTTTTTGAGTTTTGGTTTTTGTTTGTCTTTGTTTTTTTTGGGAACAGGGTTTCTTTGTGTAGCCCTGGCTGTCCTGGAATTCACTCTATAGGCCAGGCTGGCCACACAGTCATAGAGATCCTCCTGCCTCTGCCTGCTGGGACTAAAGGTATTCACTACCAATGCAGTGGGTGAGGGGCAGTAAGCCCAGTGCCTAGCACAGCTCGGCAGGAGCTCCACCCCTGAGCCACCTCCGAGCCCCTCACTACAGGATTCCCTTTGCCCTCTTTAGCCCCATCTCTCCAGCAGACACTGGTGATATGATGTCTCCTTGGTGTAATTCCCATTGCCAATGCAGGCAGCAGCCATCGCTGTACTGATGCTGGAAGCACAAGGAAAGGCCTGCTTCCTCTGTCTTATTTCAACTTCCGGAACTGGGAGGAAGCAGCTCAAATTGCTTCCTGGTACAAACAGCCCTGGGCAGAACTTGTCTGACAGTCAGGGGCAGAGCAGAATCACTCTGAATCCTCACATCTGTAACCTTGTGTTTCTTGACACCATGTCCCACAGTGCCCTGCTGATGGTCGGGGCATCCAGGCCAGCAGCATTCACTCACAGGCTACACCCCACCCACCCACACAGGTTCCCTCCCCAGTGTCCCTATACAAAGCCCCAGAGGTTTCTCATCTCCCCATACATATTCTTCAAGGTCCCCAGCCAGGCCAGCCACCTCCCTCTCCTGTATGTATAACTACTTTATTGGGGTTTTGTATACCACTCTCCCATCCCTGATTCCTTCCAACACACCAACTCCAGATAGGGGAGAAAGAAGGTTTCAGGAAAAAGGGGTGTTGTTCTCTTTAGACTACTTCCTGCTGAATAGGTGCAAGTCCAATTCATTTTGTCAGGATATCTCAAACTTCTTTTCAAACTGCAACAATAGCAACCAGGAGGAGTGTTCTCCTCCTCCTCCCCCTCCTCCTCCTCCTCCTCCTCCTCCTCCTCCTCCCCCTCCTCCTCCTCCTCCTCCTCCTCCTCCTCCTCCTCCAAACCTCCACCTCTCTTTCAAGCTCTCTTGCCCCTCTCTGGCCTCTGGCATTTATACCCTCCCCCGAGTCCTCAGAATTGAACTATCTGCAGCTGGCAGGATCACGCCCCTGCTGGAACACACATAAGGCAAATGGTCAGCTTCCATGGAGTCTGAAGCAGCCCCACATCCCACCCAGGATTTAAAGAAAAACATGTTTTCATAACATAACTGGGTTATTTAAGAAACCAGACCCTAACTACAGACTTCCACATTGGGGTGTGTGTGTGTGTGTGTGTGTGTGTGTGTGTGTGTGTGTGTGTGTGTGTGTGTGTGAGAGAGAGAGAGAGAGAGAGAGAGAGAGAGAGAGAGAGAGAGAGAGAGAGAGAAGGGATCGCTCTCTGCTTCCCAGCAAGAGGTCTAGCCTAGGCCTTAGGTGGTCTCACAGGCAAAGAAGAGGTCTAGCCTAGGTGTTAGGTCAAGCCTAGATAGGAGGAGTCTCTTCCCTGCCTGTAGCTATTCCTTCCTTCCTTCCTTCCTTCCTTCCTTCCTTCCTTCCTTCCTTGAAAGATGTGTGTGTGTGTGTGTGTGTACACCATTGCTATCTTCAGACACCCCAAAAGAGGGCATCAGATCCCATTACAGATGGTTGTGAGCCACCATGTGGTTGCTGGGAATTGAACTCAGGACCTCTGGAAGAGCAGTCAGTGCTCTTAAGCACTAAGCCATCTCTCTACCCCCCCCCTTTCTTCTTTCTCTCTTTTCTCTCTTTTGTCCTCTTTCTTTATTTTCAGGTGCTTTTTGTGGGTTTCCCCTGGGTTCTCCTCACAATGTTTTCTCTGGCTCAGCTCAGCTCAGCTTCTCCTGACACAATTGTCACCAACTGTCTTCTCTTCTTGGTCTGCTAGCCCTCTGCCCTATCAGCTGTCTTCATCTCTCCCTCTCAGTCTTTCTTCTCACAGCAATGTCCTTCTCTGATCCTACCCTCCTCTCAGCCTTGGCTGGCATTTTTATTTTTACGCTCCCTGTTCCCAGAATTCCAAGAGGCAGTCAACATTGAAGGCCATAGGGTCCTTTAAAGGGCCAGGCACACAAAATAAATCAGCTAAAGCTGCTCAAACTTCAGAAAAACCTGAGAGTCCAATATGTACTTATCAAGTGAATGAATGAATGAATGAATGAATGAACTAATGAAAGTATTTCCAATCCATAGCAAGGGGTGTGGCTCATAGAATCTGTCCATAGCCTGGGCAAACTGTGCAGCTTATGAAATGTTTCCTATGCAAGGTGTAGTAAGACTTTTGGAGTTTTGGTTTCTTTGAAAAACACAGAAATATTATATGTTTTTCATTTTAATCCCAGGTGTGGGATATAGTGCTACTTCGGACTGTCCACAGCAGCTGACTATGATTTGCTTCATGCTCTAGCAGAAGTGTAATTTTGCTAGTTGCAGATGATTTCTGCAATTGTGTGACTACTGGAATTGTGGGGACTTTTCAGAAGGTGTGTGTCTTAGGGTTTCCATTGCTGTGAAGAGACACCATGACCACTGCATCTCTCTCTCTCTGTGTATATATGTGTATATGTGTGTGTGTGTGTGTGTGTGTGTGTATTTTAATAGCAAACTTACAGGAACAGCACAGAAGATAGACACTAAAAACATGTACTTGTATGTAGGACAACCCAGTTAGAAAAGTACAGTGAACGGATGGAATCTACTGTGTGATAAAAATGCTACAGACTCCATTTAGTTGCTGTCAATAAGAAGTTCACTTATTTTTTAAAAAACTAAATGCTGGCATTGTCCAGAAAATTTTAGCAGGTTTATTTATAATTGTTATAGAGTAGAACTGTTGAAATGTGTTCACTGAAGCATTTTGCTTGCATTAATGCTTTACATCTTGCATTTATATTAAAAATTCACACACAAATGAACATGGAGAAACTGCTAATACCTGATTCTGTCCCCTGTGTTTCCACTCGCAATCATATACTTAGGTACCTTTGACCCCATGGAAAAAATATCTAACATTCAGAACTACTGATAACAGGAAGGAGAGGAAACAAAATTTTTTTGAGAATGAAATGTTTCCCCTCATAGTGGACTCTTAAGCACGTTCTCCGCGTATGCGGCTGTGCTAGCTGGATCTCTTTTGGTGTAATTGTTACACATTTGGCATGGATAGCACACAGATTGGTATCTTCAAAAAAGCTAACCAGATAGGCCTCACTTGACTCCTGTAAAGCACCAATAGCTGCACTCTGGAAGCGCAGATCTGTTTTGAAGTCCTGAGCAATTTCTTGCACCAGACGCTGAAAGGGGAGCTTTCGGATCAGAAGTTCAGTGGACTTCTGATAGCGTCTGATTTCAGAGTGCCACAGTACCAGGCCTGTAACGATGAGGTTTCTCCACCCCTCCAGTAGAGGGCGCACTCTTGCGAGCGGCTTTTGTAGCCAGTTGTTTCCTGGGTGCTTTACCACCGGTGGATTTGAGGGCAATCTGCTTTGTACGAGCCATGGTATGGGCACCTCCTTAGTTACCCCATTTCTCCTTCGGCTGGAGCTTGGCAAGCGAGAGGTGGTGCTGGCATTAGAGAGCCCACAGCAACTCTTATAAAGGGCATTTAATTGGGGCTGGCTTACGGTTTCAGAGGTTTAGTCTCCAGGCAGCATCCAGGCAGATGTGGGTCCAAAGGCAGAAAGGAAAAGACTGGCACTCATGTGGTTAGGAGGAGGGTCCCACAAGGCTACACTTCCTAATAGTGTTGGACCAAGCATATTCAAACCTCCATAGTATATAAATGCTTAGACCCAGAGAGGTGGGGGATGGGTGGTGGTTGTTACTTGTTTGTTAAGTAGTCGCAAGCAAAGAAGAAATTAGCTTCTCCTGATGGTGAAAATCAAACTTGCCCCCAAGGAACTAGTCACTTTTAAGCATCAGAAAGTCTTGTAATGATAACACCACCACTTTCCCCTTTCTCTTTTCTTCTCTGCTATCTAGTACTAGGGGGTTGAAAGGGTGGAGAAGGTTGGAACAAAAACTCTCACAATGTAGCAAAAAGACAGCTACAGTGAAGGATTTTTACAAATCTGTAACAGTCTGTGCTAAGGTCCTGTGGCAGGAGATCGCTGGTGCTTTTGCATAGGGTTCATCTTGTTATACCTGGAGGTTCAGAGAGGTTAAGCCACTGTGTCAGAGTCACACAGCAGAACCCATGGCAAAGAACCAGGAAACCAGCCTCTGTGCAGGCACTAGCGCCATGGGTTTGCTTGATGCCTACAGTCTCAAGGACACTTGTTAATGGCGCACAGGGTTCTAGGTACCACTCAGGACAGCGGATACCCCAAAACAAACTGAGGTAAGGGGGAAGGTTCGATAGTCTTTCAACAAACACTTTGTGTGCTATGACTTAGGGGTGGCATGGTGTCCCTGCATTCCTGCAGACAAGATTGTCAGTGCATGTGGGGCACATAGCCAGGATGGGGGGACAACTCTGGGTCCCAGGGGTGAAGGTGTGCTCCTGAGTGCCAACAGTGTTTGATGAAGGAGTAAGAGTTTGATCTAACACTTGTATGCTGCAGCAACACCCTTTAGGACTAGAACACACCACAGACAACACAGGCCATACACAGGAGGCTGGGAGCCGGGGAGGGGGGGGTTGCAGCTCTGGGGAGGGCTAACATCAGACAAGAGAGCCAGGCCTAATGAAAGCTCTCATCCCAGCTCTCAGGACCTGAGGACAGCTCAGGTCCATCCTCATCTCCAGAGCAAGTTTGAGGTCAGCCTGGGCTTCCTAAAATCGAGATCATTAGAGCTGGGAGCTGACAGATTTGTAAGAGTTTATCACAAACATCAAGTTCTGTCTGCCTCTGCCTCTGTGCCCAACTCATGCTGGGAGAGGCCACAATGGGACCTGACGGGTCAAGGCGGGGCGGGGGTGGGGTGGGGCGTGAATGAGGGAAGCCTGGAAAAAACGATCATCCAAAATGGGTTTTGAGGGAGGAATAAAAGTTTCCTGGTGGGACAGGCATTCACATCTTTAGCCCCAGCACTCAGGGGGTAGAGGCAGGAGGATCTCTCTGAGTTTGAAGAAAACTTCGGTGGGGTCGAAGGGCCGTGGGGACCAGGGGTGGGTTCAAGTTCAGCGCCAGTCAATGCCGGCTTCGGGGAGGGGAGCGAGGAGGCTGGGTCGGCGGGAACTCACAGATCTGTGACCTTGCTCTAGGCTCCGCCCCCACGCCATGCGGCTGCCAAGGCAGAGCCCCTACGAGATCCTCCTCCTGGTCTTGGTCGCCTTGCTGGTGCTGCTGCTGCTCCTGACCAGCAAGTCACCGCCCAGCTGCTCTGCCCCTGAGAGGTCCAAGGAGCCTGAAGACAACCCCGGGTGGGCCACGGGCCACCCACGCACACACCCCGCCCGGTGCCGAGCTAATCTATCCGTGTCCTCGCACCCCGACTTCGCGGGGCTGCCCTTACACGTGCGCGACTTCTTGTTCTACCGCCACTGCCGCGACTTCCCAGTGCTCCGAGAGCCGCGGGTTACCAAGTGCGCGGAGCCCGTGTTCCTGCTGCTCGCCATCAAGTCCTCGCCTGCAAACTATGGGCGCCGCCAGATGCTGCGCACGACGTGGGCGCGCGAGAGACGGGTGCGTGGGGCGCCACTGCGCCGCCTCTTCCTTGTGGGCTCAGACCGCGACCCACAACAAGCACGCAAATACAACCGACTGCTGGAGCTGGAAGCGCAGAAATACGGCGACATTCTCCAGTGGGATTTCCATGACTCCTTCTTTAACCTGACGCTTAAGCAGGTGGGTGAGACGTGGGGGAAGGCACGGGACGTGGGGTTTTGAAGTATGCATACGAGACCCACGTAGAGATATCGGGAGAGGGGAGGGTTTACAACAGGGAGGACTTCTGGTGCTTTGCCAGCCCACAAACCCGCTCCTGCCCCCACCCCTTCCATCCGTAGGTCCTTTTCCTGGAGTGGCAGCTAACCTACTGTACCAACGCCAGCTTCGTGCTCAATGGGGACGACGATGTGTTCGCACACACGGACAACATGGTCACCTACCTGCAGGACCACGACCCGGACCAACACCTCTTCGTGGGGCACCTGATCCAGAACGTGGGTCCCATCCGGGTGCCCTGGAGCAAGTACTTCATCCCCGCTCTGGTGATGGCGGAGGACAGATACCCGCCCTACTGTGGTGGCGGCGGCTTCCTGCTGTCGCGTTTTACCGTGGCCGCCCTACGTCGCGCCGCGCGCGTCCTCCCCATGTTCCCAATCGACGACGTGTTCCTGGGCATGTGTCTGCAGCAGCAGGGTCTGGCTCCCGGGACGCACAGCGGAGTGCGCACTGCGGGGGTTTTCCCCCCTAGCCCACGTGTGTCATCCTTCGACCCCTGCTTCTACCGCGACCTGCTCCTCGTGCACCGCTTCCTGCCCTTCGAGATGCTGCTGATGTGGGATGCGCTGAACCAGCCCCAGCTCCTCTGCGGCAGGCAGAGCCCCGCCTACTGAGAGGTTTGGGGGAGTTGACATCCCCTAGCTCATGTCCTGCCTCATCCACGTGCAAAGGGCTGGCTTCAAGGAGAAGTTCAAAGTGAGGGGCAGAAAGGTGGGTCTGAGGAGTTCATAGGGCAAACTCCTAAGTACGCTTGGAAACCCTCTTGGTACTGTTCACAGCAGGAACTCTGAGTCTAGCCAACTCTGAGTGGCTCTAAGTGGCCGCTAAGCAAAAACTGCTGTGGACAGAGCCCATGGGTTTTAGGCTCTGGGCCTTGGCCTCTCTCAGGCCCCCAAGGAATTGGGCAGAGGAACAAGGTGGATTTTAAACTGAGGTGCTCAGAGATCTTGACTTGACCCCCACTAGTGTCTCCCAAGAACTTGGAGAACCACAGGGGCAGGAGGGGTCCTGTGTCCCACAGACCGGGCTGGCAGGAAATAAAGTCCATAGAAGGTTGAACGTGATTGTAGGGGGAAGGTTAAGATAAAACTCAGGGCTCTGCCACGTTTTAATTTTATCTATTTAGGAAGGGAGCCAGGTCCTGTCTTCCTCTCTGTTTGGGTCCTGGGACTTGAACTCAAATCTTCAGGCTTGGCAGCAAGTGCCTCCATTAACTGAGTCATCTCGCCAGTGCCTTTTTAGTTTTCAGCACTACTCATGTTTTAACACCGGCTGCTCTACCCCACCTCTCTTTGACCTTCAATATTAACTCATTGCAACATGTTCACATCTACAGCATGGCTGTATGTGGCTCCTGCCTCCCCTTGCTCCCTTCCCTGTAGCTACTTTGTGGGTTCTTTTTCTTCCAAAATTGCAACCCCTCCCCAACACCAGACAGGAGAGAAAAAAGTATAGAGGAAAGAAAAGAGATTACCCAATAAAGTCTCAGCGCTTGGAAAGGTGGTAATGTTACTTTTAGACCTGCTGTTACTGTTAATCCTGCTGATTCCTTGGGGCAAGTTTTGATCTTCCCTGTCAAAATATCTAGTTTTTTCTTGTCCTTGTTTCTTCTTCGAGGATGACTACTTAGCAAACCTCCACTAACAAGAACAACCCACCCTCTGGGTCCCTAGCATTTATAAACCCTCTAATGAGTCCCCAGAATTCCAAACATCACACAATTGCAGAAGCTGCAAAATCGCATCTGCTATAGCACAAAGCAATGCATAGTCAGGTGCTGGGGACTGGCAGAAGCATTCCCACACCCCATACCTGGGATCAAAATGAGAACACTTTCCTATAAGATTTCTGGTTACTTGTTTGTTTGTTTTTGTTTATTCAAGACATGGTTTCTCTGTGTAGCCCTGGCTGTCTTGGAACTCACTTTGTAGACCAGGCTGGCCTTGAACTCAAAAATCCACCTGCCTCTGCCTCCTGAGTACTGGGATTAAAAGTGTACACCACCACCGCCCGGTAATATTTCTGTTTTTTAAAAGAAACCCGAATTCTCATTATGCTCCCCCATTCACTTTTGAGGTTCTTTCCCAAAAGACATGGTGGATACCTTGTAGTGAATCTCAGCGCATCTCTGCTCTCCCCAGCCCAGCTCTCGCACCCTTCATAGCTCCTGAAACCTCAGCTGTAGAACAGGGAACCTTCCAGACCAATCTGGTCTCCCCACCTGGCTGCCTCAGCCCTGGTTGAGCTCAGTTCTGATCCTACACTGCCTACCACCTTGTAGTTATTTTGTTTGTTTGTTTTTCTTTAGACACAGGGTCTCATTTGTCCAGGCTGGCCTTGATAGCCAAGGCTGACCCTTAGAGCCAAGAATGATCTTAAACTCCTAATCCCCTTGCCTCCACCTCACCAGCCTAGGATAACATTGTACAACATACCTGGTGTGTTTGGTGCTTCAGGAGTGCTTGTACTGTCTATTGTGCACCTACTGTGTACTTCACAGCCTTGTAAAGAGCTCCTGACACGCCTTGGTTGCCCCAGTAGATCCTGGTGGTGCCTCCGGTCTGGTCTGTGTGTGACCAGAGCAGAGTCACATCCTCCTGCCCCCCCCTCCTTGTTGCTTTTCCCAGGGGGGAAAAAAAGTATGAAGTTGCTTTTTTATTTAGACTTTTTGGGACACAGGGAGGAGGTGGGCACAGGTCATGATGGGGCTTCTTGGGGACAGGGCCTGTGGTCCTTGCTTACTGCGATCTATGAATAAACTAGGGATCCTCCAAGGCAAACTGGATTGTTGCAATGACATAGCCAGGAGGTGGGGAGCAATTAAGGACGCACCGCCTGAGCCCTGTGCCCCTTCAGTGGGGACACAGACCCAACAGGTCTTGCTGGGTGCAGCCAGTAAGACAGCAGCGGTGCACAGCGTTGGTGGCGGCACTGCGGCGCTGGCGCTGAGAAGCCTGGAGAGGAAGCTGCGGGTCTAGCGCTGGGTCCACGTCGGCCACCAGCGCGTGCAGGAGATGTCTCTGCTCTAGCCACTGCAGCAGCTCCCCTGGAACAGAAGTCAGCTTAAGTCCCTCCCCCACACCGGCCAGAGACATAGGAGCACACATAGAGCGCCTGCTGAATACCATGTAACTCTCACCTGGTGCCACACTCACCTCCCAACTGCGTGTGCCCATATACCTCCTGTGCACCCCAGTTTGTGGCCATGGAAGGGTGAGAGTCCCTAGAACTGCACGCAGTCCCGGGTTCGCCCTGTGAACCCCTGGACGGCACTCTCTGTTTCAGGAGGGGACCATACATTCCTACAATCGCCACCCACGGCTGTGCACAGGGACACAGGGACCTCTGTCCTCTTCCGTCCTCTGGGCCTGGAGGTAGAGTTCCTGCCCAGAATCCCCAGAAAGGGCCATATCCCAGTGACCCCAGAACTGCCGAGGCAGGAGGATTCCGCGACTTTGAAATGACTTTAGGTTGACTCTAATAAGAGTCTGTCTTTAATAAATAATAAACCGAGTGGTGGCTTATAAACCGAGTGGTGGCTTATGCCAGTCAGCTAAGTACTCAAGCCTAAGTAAGGCAAACAGCTCAGCTTGACTACATTGTAAGTTTGAATCCAGCCTGGTCCACATGAGACCCCCGTCCCAAAAATCCAAAAATAGGGAAAAATTAAAATCTAAAAATCCATGAGGACTCCAGTCTTTGCTATCAGGAGGGGGCGCCACCGTGCCAGCGTCTCCCCCTCGGTTATCCACGCGTGTCCAACCGCCCCGCTTGTCCCCACTCACGGTCCCGGGTCTCCACAGGCTGCGTGGCCTCGGGCGACCAGCGTGGGCCGCCGCACACCCGCACCAGCGTGCGCACCAGGTGGTGGCCGCAGAGCTTGGCGCGTGCCTCGGGGGGCTGCGGGGAGCGCAGCGCGGACCCCAGAGCCAGGAGCATCAGTAGCAGCGGCGCGCGCATGGTGGCAGGAGGCAGTGGGCAGGGATGCTCCTTATAACTGCCTCGCGCCGCCCATGGGCCTTGGCGGGAACACAGGCAAGCAGCACCCAAAAGGTCGAGGCTCGAGTCACGGTCAGGGGCTGTGTGTCCAGCTTGGGACCTTGAAGTCCTCTCCCAGGTGCGGCGCTGTGCCAGGAGCCGCTCCCCAACATTTAAAACAAGCCAAGCGCCCCTTTGTAAGGGTGAAGCCCACATGTCTTACTAGCACTGAAAAAGTTGAGGCAGGAGAATTGCTGTGAGTTGGAGGCAGTTTAGGTTGTAAAGGAGGTGGGAGGAGGTATTTATGACTTGGTTTTGTCAAAGAGGGAAATTAAGGCTGGAAGACAGAAGGATAAGTCTAAATGGTTCCTTTCCTGTTTCACCACCTCCGGACTGTTCTGGGTGACGGCAGGCACTGTCCTGGGGTGCACAGGGCTGGCTCAGTCTAGCTCCAGCCTTGGCCTCTGCCCCTAGAACCGCCTCTGCCCGGAACCAGTTCCCCTGGCGAGCCAAGGACCACAGCTGAGCAGGAGGGGATGGGGTGTCCTTGGGATCTGGCCAAGACCTCTACTCTCCCAGATGTGCCTCCCTCCAGCCCCACACTTGTCCCCCCAGCCTATACCACACCCTGTAAGCCAGCTCTTCTACACCCCCAACTCCAGTCACAAACCATCTTTTCTATTGAATTCATTCAACAAACACTCACAGAACCCAGACTGTCAGGAGGTCAGGCTAAGGCTTTCACAGCCCCTAAAAGCCCACAGTCAGGGGAGCAAGGGACTGGGCACAGACCTGGAGTCAAGAGAGGGTTTGGGGGTCTGGGTGGGTTTCTGGCCAAGACTAGGGTGCTGCTGGGACATGGGGTTCTGAGTTTTGCAGAAGGCAGACGTGCCAGTAAGGCATTTCCAGAGGTGCTGACAACCGCGCAGAGCCTGGGGTCACATATTTAATATCCCCATTCTGGGAAGAAAGAATGATGGGAAGGAGTGGCCAGAGGGGATAAGGGGGTGATGGGGCCCAGAAAGGGACAGTTTCCTGCCTGAGGTCACACAGCCAGATCATAGGAACCAAGCTCACTCTCGCCCCTGGCTGCTATCCGGGTCTTCCACGCCACAGCGCGTCCAGCTGGGGGCTCAGGGTGCCGAAGGCTGGCCGGTCGTGCGGGCTGGGCGCCCAGCACAGCTGCATGAGCTCCTGAACCTGGTGGTGGGAAGCAAGGTGGGGGGTGCCTGAGCTGAGAGGCGTGGTTTCCACTCAGTTTAATGGCCCCCTACTCTTCTCCACAGCTCTCCATGGCTCCTTATGGATCTCTGAACAGAAACTAAGTTTGCCTGTGGCAACACTCCTGCCCTGGCCTGCAGATGGCTAGGGTGACAGGCACACATCCCCCATCTCGCCGCACATCTGCTTCTCTTACTCCACCCCAGCCCACAGCCATGTCTCCTACTGGGAATGACCTCTCCTGGCTCCTCCAATAGGCGCCATTCACTCCTGGAAGCGGCTGCGCCTCCCTTCCCCAACCCCCATCCCCCGAATTATCATGACACAGGGTGCGTGCTTGCCTAGCATGAGTAAGACCCTGGCTTCAAATCTCAGCACTGTAAAAAATAAATAAGTAAATAATAAAAGAAAAATTGAAATATGGAGTTGGGGGGTGGTTGTGGTGGCACATACATTTGTCTTCTCAGTCCAGGAGAAACTGAGGCAGGAGGATGTCGAGTTCCAGGCCAGACAAGGCTACATAGCAAGACCTTGCCTCAACAAAAGTGAAAACCACATTTCTGAAGCCCTTGAAGCTGAGCGTCCCTCATCCTGTAAAGTA
This sequence comes from Mus musculus, assembly GCF_000001635.26. Lineage (NCBI taxonomy): Eukaryota > Metazoa > Chordata > Mammalia > Rodentia > Muridae > Mus > Mus musculus. The sequence continues at coordinate 71,687,417 of NC_000074.6, read as the reverse complement.
TTCCCAGTCAGGCACCGCTGCTGTCAATCAAGAATTGAAACTGAGAAACTTGAGTCCTCCTTCCTCACCTCGGTGGGGCAGGTGGGAGGTGGTGGGAGGCGTCGGCCCTCTGCCAGCAGCTCCAGGAGGCGGCAGAGCGGGGGTCCTTCACGCTCAGGCCCCATCATGCTCAGGAACTCCTGTGGGAGAGGAGCAAGTTAGGGCAGGACTGTTAGGGTCAGGAAGGGGGCTGACGTCATGAGGAAGGGCTGGGGGTCAGGGGAAGGGCTGGGGTCAAGAAGGGATCTGGAGATGAGGAGGAAGGGCTGGGATTCCGGAGGGAGGACTGAGGTCAGGAGATGATCTGGAGGTCAGGAGGAAGGGCTGGGGTCAGGATAGGGGCTAGAGGTCAGGAGGGGATTTGGAGATCAAGAGGGAGGACCGAGGGATGGGGCAGGCGACGCACAGCGGATGGGCTGCAGCTCTTGTCGCAGTAGGTGAAGAGCTCGTACAACACCACTCCGAAGCTCCACACGTCAGATTGGCGGGAGAAGATGTTGTCAGATAGGGACTCCGGGGCATACCTGAGAGCCGGACAGAGGTGTGGTGTGGCCAGTGAGGAGAGTGGGCAGGGTGTGAAACAGTGGCCTGGGGAGGGAGTCGTCAATGTGAAGTATGGCCAGTCTGGGGTGAGGAAAGGGGCGTGAACAGGAGACTTCCTACTAGCACGGCCCCCAGAAGGCGACTCAGAGGCTGTCTGGTGACCTGTGGGCGTGGCCAGGCTGAGAGAGGGACTCTAAGTGTTAAGGACGGGGCTTTGAGTGGGTCAGCATTGGATGACAGGCAGCTGGAAAAGTGCCTGGGCAGATAGGCGTAAATGTCATAAGGGGAGGAGCCAGCGACGGGAAAGCAGAGTAAGATGGACGGAGAAGTAGAAGACGCTAAGAGGGGCGGACCCCATAGAGCGTGAAAGGCAGGGCCCTGCGGAGGGACGGAGCTAGAAAAGAGACCTGTGACGGGCTTTGCAGACTGGTCAAGGAGGATGGAGCCAGAACAATGGGGGGCGTGGCTAAACCGAGTGGAGCATCACTCTGTGGGGTGGGTGGGGTAGTCCTGACTAAGTTGAGAGGGGTACATCTGTAGAGTTGTGAGCATGGCTTCGTGGATCGTGGCTATAGGGCTGACCCTGCTGTGGGCAAGGCCTTTGCGAGGGCAAAGCTACTGAGGTGGAGCTGGGTCTGGACCGGTTTAAGGCTGTAGAGTGCGGGAGTTGGGGCTCAGTGGGCGTGACGTCTGGAGTCTTGGTCTTGTACCAAAAGATGGGGCTTTGGCCAGGCTCGCGGACCACGTAGTAGTCCTTTCCCAGGGGCAGCAGCTTAGCGAGGCCGAAGTCCGCGATCTTCACATGAGCCTCGCTCTCCACCAAGATGTTGCGCGCAGCCAGGTCACGGTGTACGCAGCGGCGCGCACCCAGGTACTCCATGCCCTGCAGAGAGCCATGATAGCACGTGGGCCCGGGATCCCGGACCCCAGAGACCCCATCCCGATCTCCGCGATGCTCGCACCTTGCAGATCTGCCAAGCGAACAGCAGTAGGCGGTCGGTGTGCAGGCGCGCGCGATGGCGCTGCAGGAAGTCTCGCAGGCAGCCGCTGGGCAGGTACTCCATCACCAACCGCAGGCTCTGGCGACCTGCGAACAGCGACAGTAGCTCTCGAGCACCTTCTACTGGGTGTATTGATTCGTTCAACCTCCAGCTATAGAAGCTGGGATTCATGGGAGTTAACGACCTTGTTCAACAGGGCCCTACTGGGAAAGGGTAGAAGCGGGACTCGAACCCGTTCCCGAGATGCTGCTGCCGCTCACCTGGCCCATAGCTGACTCCCCGGTACTTGACGATGAAGTCGCTGTGCAGAGCCTTAAGGATCTGAATCTCCCGCTGGAAGTCCCTCTGCTGGTCTGGCCCGCTGTGCTGTAGCTGTTTCACTGCCACCAGGGGTCCCGTATTGTCCCCCAGGGGGTCATAGCGGCACAGCTCCACGCTGCCAAAGTTGCCCTGTGGGAGGATGAGAGGGCAGTGTCCACCTGACCCATCCACCCACCCACGTTCCTCCCCCACATGCCCGCCCACTCACCTTGCCCAGCAAAGAGATGTACTTAAGGTGTCTCTCCTCGAATATGGCGGGGTCCTGGCAGGCATAGAGCTGGGCGCCACCGCACAGCTCATCTCGAGGACTCGGGATGCCAGGTGTGGGGTCTGAGAGGAGCTCGTAATCTAGGGCGGGGATCACGTGAGGAAGTGGGGTAAGTGGTAAGTCTCTGCCTCAATCCCAAACTGAATTGGTGTGTAAACTCCACCTGAACCTTGCTCTCTCTGTGCGTTATGAGACGCCCACAAGTACTTAATGGGGAATGAGAACGACCACTGTCCGGGCAAAGGCACACTCTGTGGGACCCCAACGGCTACAGACAAAAGGGGACCCGAGAGACAGAGCCATGCAGTGACGCCAGTCTGTGACTTGGATACCCTCAGATGAGAACATCTTGTCGACAAAATTTAAGAATAACAAAATAAAACCAAATCCCAGCACCCATGATGGTGAAGCAGGGAGAAATCCAGCCTGAGATGCTAGTTTGGGCTACATTGTAAAACACCAACCTGGGCTACACTGCAAAACAAATGCAGATCGGGTCTTAGGTTTGTTGCAGCAGCTGTCTTAGTTCACGCTGACTGCTAGAACCAGCAAACTTCCTGGACCCAGCTCAGGGACCCTCTCCGCCCCTGCCGCCCCCCCCTCTCCGGCACCTGATGTAATGAGGCCGTTGAGGTCTCTGAGGATAGCTCGGAAGGAGGGGCGCCGGCCAGGATCATAGGCCATGCACTGTGTGATAAGTCCCGCCAGTTCTGTCCATTTGAGAGCGGGCAGCTGTCCCTGGTCCTCATAGAACTTCAGCTTCTAAGGGACGAGGGTTCACTTCGGTGTTGCGATGCTCAGCTCGCGATTTAACCCTACCCTCACGATATCCCCCTCCCCTCACCGGGCCCAGAAGGCCGAGACCACCGGTTCTGACTTTGGCGGGCTCCAGCGAGGTGATGTGGGCGGGTCCCCCGCTGAACACCTCCCACGTGGTGGCTCCAAAGCCCCACTTGTCAGCCTCCAAGCCGAGTGTCTGAGCCTCCTGGAGACATTCGGGGGCCACCCAGGGTATTCTGTCGGTGAGCACTGGAGAACGTGGGAGTGAGAACTGTCATGGTCACCTTTGCACAAAGGGTCCCCTTTGCCAGTGCAGGCCCTGTGTGACCACGTGTGGCTGCAGACACGGGGTATAGTGGGTGAGGCTAGCCTGTACTCACTTTCCAGGCTCAGCACAGTGGGACTGACACCAGGATCACTCAGCTTAATGAAAGGTGGATTCCCATCACCCCCCTCACGAGCCAGGAGCACCTTCCGTGCTGAGACGTTGCCGTGAGGAAGGCCTTTGTCCTCCTAAGTGTTACAGGAGGGAACAGGGAAGTATGTTGTGAGCAAACTCTCCTGCATCCTTCAAAGCCTATCTGATGCTGCCTACACACAACAGGCTTTGGCAACCACTGTAGGCCCGTGAAGTCATGTCTTGTAACCCTAACCTCCCCTTACACTGACCATACCCATCCTTAAGCACCACACCCCTTTCTCTACCTTCCCACGACTTTAGGGACAGTTAAAGCCCCACATCCCGCCATTCAAGACACCCCCTCTTCTCACCAGTTTCCATCTCTACACCCCGCCCACCCCCTCAGCCTGGCCTCCTCACTCACTGCTTCCCTAGACACCCATGGGTTCACAGTGCTCTCCCTTGACACTTACAGCCCTCTGAGCCTGCTCACGTCATTCTGGAACGTTTGCTTGTGTCCTTACCAAGCTCCTATCCAAACTACAGAACCTACTCTCATTTCCCCATCCATAGAGGAAGCCTCCTTATGGACACAGGGACACTCACCAAGTAGTTAAGGGCATATGCCAGCTGCTTGGTCACCTGCAGTTTCCAGCTGGCTGACACCAGGTGGCCACGCTTGCGCAGGTACATGTCAATTGCTCCTAGATACACAAATTCCTGCACCATGATGCCTGGGGACAGGGGGAGAGTGGGGTGGTGGTGATTCAGGTGACAGGTACTCAGCAGGCCCTGCCCCCATCTTCCCTCTGCTCTTTGCACAGGCTGGACTTCTGTTTCCTATCAGCTCAACTGAATAGATACAGCCAAGATTCAGGAGGGGTTGGCACGGGGTGGGGTGGGAGGGAATGTTGCATAGCAATTAGCTGGCAAGGTGGAAATGGATCGGTGTGCCCGGGTGTGGGCCTGGGATGTGAGGTGGGTGCGTACGGGGTGATGATCTTAAGGGTATCAGAGGCATGCAGGTAGAGCAGGGTGGAGGAGAGGCCAGGGCTGGCGTGGGGTGTGGCGCGGGGCTCACTGTCTCCAGCCATGCAGACGCCGTGCAGTAACACCAGGTGCGGGTAGGATACTTGGCTCATCAAGCTTGCGGCTTCCAGAAAAGACTAAGGGGAGAGGAGAGCAGACAGATGGATTCCTCCCCACTGGTTCCCAGTTAGGCCCAGAGTGGGTCAGAAGTCCCACTAGAAGCTACTTCAAGTCTCTCATGCTGTGATGGGCTTGGGGGAGAGCTGAACTCTCACCCTCCCTTGGTCCTGCCCTTGGCCTTACAGATGTCATGCTCACCATCAGTTGGACATGACATCTGCATGTGCGTACGTGTACACACACACACACACACAGAGAGAGAGAGAGAGACAGAGAGAGAGAGAGAGAGAGAGAGAGAGAGAGAGAGAGAGAGAGAGCAAGTTCCTCCCCAGCCTCCTCATGCTGTGTTTTACAACCAAGCTCAGCATGGCTAACTCTACTTTGGTTTGATGGAGTCCCACTATGTCCCCCAGTCTGGTCTTGAACTTCTAGGTTCCAGTAACCCTCCTGCCAGGTCCCAGTTCCATGCAGTTCTGCAAGGCCTTCTCTGGTCCCCGTCGCACCTCCATGCAGTTCCGATGTCTGGAGTCCATGACCTTCAGGAGGACTTCCGAGTCATGTGTCTCACCATCCACGACCTCCCGCCTGCGGCCACGGAAGATCTTGGTAAAAGAACCGTGACCCAGGTTCTCGTGCTGCGGGGGAGACACCCAGGCGAGGACAGTTGAAGGTGGCTTCCACGTCCTCCCAAAAGGGCCCGGCCCTGGCTTCCACCCTGGGGACCCTCACCCACTCCAGGCTGTCCGTTGGAATTGTGTGGAAGCTCAGCTGTGTCAGCGCACAGCAGGACGGGGAGCAGCCAGGGGCAGGCGCGGGGGTGCAGCCCCTTCGCACCACGATCAAATTGGACTTTTCTGGATGGCAAGAAAGCAGAGGTCAGAGGCAAAGGTTTCCAAGATTTCGACTCCTCATACTTAGCCTGGGGCGCCCCGGGAAGTCGCTCCTGAGATTCTGACTTGGGGCTGATTTGAACATTTGAACGTACTGGGTTCCCTCCAGGCCGCCGTGGTCTTTGTTAGCCAGGACACCACAGAGGGGAGATGTGTCCCAGCAGGGGTTCGCCTTAGTGGCATTCACCCATGGGAAGAAACGGCGGCCAACTGAAAATAACTGACTTGATGTCTGAAGACTGTGCCAAAAAGTCGTGTTCTCTGTCCTAATCGCCATGGTCCTTGGTTTCTGCTACCACCCAAGAGCTGCCGGGCTGGTTAGGGGAGGAACTGACTCACCCTTGGGTCTGGGAGCGCAGCAGGATGTTAGGTTCAGGGCAGCACCGTCTACTCGCAGCCCAGAATTCCAGCAGGCTGCAAGCAGCTCCCGCAGGCTTCTGTGGGGCTGGCTGAGGCCAACCAGGGAGAAAGCCCCGCTGGGGTCCTGGCGGATGAGGCAGCCCTTGTAGTCGGGGCCAAGAGGAGTCTGCAAAGAGGACCTCGACCTGAGCCAGATGTGGAGCAGAGCTACCCACCCCTTCTCGTCTTTCTGGAAGACTGTATGCTCAGTTCTGTCTCCAACCTCTAAGGATGCTTCTCCCCCCCCCCCCCCCGCCATGCTGAGACTGTTTCCTGAGCTCTTTCGAGTTCTTAAAATTACATTCACTTATGTGTGTTTCTGTGTAGATGCAAGTCACCGTGCACTGTGGAGGTCAGACGCGATTTATGGGTGTCAGTTCTGTCCTCTCATGCTGTGAATGCCATGGATGAAAGAGCACCCTCAGGCTTGGTGGAAAAAACCTTTTCCTCCATGAGAAAACATAATTTCTCTATATAGCTCAGGCAGGCCTGTAAACTTGATCCTGCCTCAGTCTCTTAAATTCTAGGATTACAGGCCAGTGCTCTTCAAGGAAAAATAGAAACGCCTCTTTCTGTCCCAGCTCAGGTGTCACTTCCTCCAGGAAGCCATCCTGGCACCAGCAGTAAACCAACCTGGACGCAGGCGGTAAGAAGAAAGCTGTCATAGTCCTGCGGGCTGCGGCGGAGAATGTAGGTGCCTGGGAGGGAGCCAGCGGCCTTCAGCTTGTGGATGGCAAAGTCTAACCTAGGCCAAGACAGCAGCCAGGTCCAACCCAGACAGTCCTCGCTGCCCAGCCCCATCCCCACTGTGACCCCAACTAGCTCCTAACGTGATGGGTCCATGGCACAGCTCCGCCTCCTCCTCCAGCAGCCGCGGCGGCGCCACCTCCTTGCAGAAATAATGCCTGGAGTCGCAGATCAGGCGGAAGTACCCATCCACAAGGGCCACGAAGGACAGCGCCTCAGGCAGCCCCGGAAACTCCGCTTCCTGCGCAGGAGAACTCTTCAGCAACAACGGAACCCACCCCTTTCCCAGGATCAGCACCAGAATAACGGGTGCCAAGACCCACCAGGATGTGGCCGTCCATCCTGGTGACGGTGACCAGCCGGTGTTCCCCTGCCGGACCCACACGTGGGGCCTGCTTGATGCTGACATCCACGATTTCCGGAAAGTCACAGAAGGTCTGGAAAAGCTGAGGAAGAAAGGACAGGCAGTAGCTGGGTGTAGTGGCGCACGCCTTTAATCACAGCACTCGAGAGGCAGAGGCAGGCGGATTTCTGAGTTCCAGGCCAGCCTGGTCTACAAAGTGAGTTCCAGGACAGCCAGAGCTATACAGAGAAACCCTGTCTCGCAAAACCATTAAAAAAAAGAGAGAAAGAGAGACAGGCAGAAGCCAGAGGATTACAGACCTGACCCAGCACAGCCTCCCCTTCTTCCTCCTTCCCACCTCCACTTACGGGGGGGAGGGGGGTGGATGGGGTCGGGGGACGAGGTTAGGGGACTGAGACAGGCCTGGTCGGGTCACACCCACCGATCCAATCCATACTATCGCCTTCTGTCCGTCCCCGCCCCCTATCTAGTCTCACCCTTCTAGTCACGCCCCCAGGTCCAGTCCCTGGGTAGCTCCATCCCCGGACCCACCTTTAATTGACCCCGCCCCCCTGCCCCGTAGTGCAATCAGTCCCGCCCGGACTAGCCACTTTCCTGATTGTTCGGACGGGCTTCTTTACTAACCGCCACGCCTCCCCGCGGACCCAGCTTCTCAAGGCCCAGCCCCAGCACCTCCTGGTCCCCGGAGCTCCAGGAGATGCCGTTGTCCCCCGCCACACGCAGAAGCCCCGGCTCCTCCTGGGCGCCCGGGAGCCCCACACGGAAGGTCTCGGTGGTGGCCGCTGGATGTAGCCGCTCCAGGTCCAAAATATACTTGGCCATGAGCGCGTAGCGGTCGGCCTGGCAGGCGACCACACGGCGCAGCGCCAAGACCACGGTCCTGCGGATGCGCCTGCGTGTCACGAAGTTCTGGCCCTGGATCACATCGCGCAGGCTGGGCGGCAGACAGGCTTTGTAACTGTGGGGGGGGGGCACGCCGAGCTCTTAGGGTGGTGAGGGGGCCCGAAGGACACACGAGACAGACATAGGGGACCTTTCGGCAGGGGCAGGCTGACGGAGAGGGTGGCTGCACAAGTTGGGAAGGAGGTATGTGTTCCAGTAAGGGAAAACGATAGGGCCCTAGATCCGCAGCCAAAGAAGACCACGAAGGGGTGGCCCGAGGCCCTCACCTGACCGTCTTCAGCAGCTCTCCTGGGCGCTGGGCCTGCTCACGAGCCATCTGGGCCAAGTCCAGCACGGCCAGGCTCAGGAACTCTCCCTGCTCCTTCATGCTAAGGCCCACCGGGAGGCGCCCACTCACCAGGTCACTGCGGTGCTGGGTCAGCCACAGAAGGGTGGTTAGGTGAGGTTCCGTCCTGGGTGCTGGGATTTGTTACCTTGGGGTCCCCCATCCCTGGGTTGAGCCTTCCCCACCGAAGAATACCAACCTGAGCAAAGAGATGTTCTAAAACGTGTAAGTCAAGGATGGCACTGGTCAAATCTTTGCGCAGCCCAAAGCGGTGACATGTCTCCAGCCCAAACCAGTCAGGGAAATAAAAGCTGTGGGTTTCAGAATGGGGTGGCCCACTCAGCTCTGGCTTCCCAGAGCCCAAGTTGGGTCACTGAAGTGCAGTGTGGCCTACAGCAAACAGCCCAACCTCTCTGGTTTCAAGAGCCTCTACTATAGACTGAATAGAAATACTACCCTGAAGATAAATCAAGGGGTTCACTTCCTACCGTAGCCTGTAGACCAAGACTTGAGTGTCCACGTCCTCTATGCAGAAGATGTGGCTTGGGGGAAACCAGCAAGAGAAGTCCTCAGTGGCCAGAGCGAAAAGCGAATGATAAACAGGCAGGATGCCTGAAGGGATGGGCACATCAGTTCACCCAAGTCAACTACACGGGCTGATCCCATGATCCTCCCTTACCAAAATTCCACACCCCTCAAAACCCCAGCATCCCCTTTCTCAATAGATGTTGCTATTACATGGCATGGTCATCTAGGGACCCACTCACCACAGGCCTTGGCAGCTCGCACACATAAATCCTCAGCCAAGTAGTCCCCAAAAGAGAATGACAATCGCTGGGGAGGCCCAGGTCCCCGGGGAGGAAGGAGCACATGCAGGGCTCCTGCCTCTGAGGATGAGAGGCTGCAAGAGCGCTGAGGGATCAGAGGTGTCTCCTCACTTGGAGGTGCCATGAGTATAACCTGAAGAGGCATGGAAGGGGGTGTGACTGAAAGAGGGAAGAAGAGCCACATGCCCCCAAGTGACAGCCAAGCTGGGGACTAGGTGTCTTTGAGTCTGTGCATGTCTGCACCCCTGCAGACATCACCAATTGATCCACAGACCTCCACATCCTAGCATAGTCAGCCAAGCCAATATTCCAGGCAGGCAGGAGCAATTGACAGCAGATATAGAAACAGGTCTGAACAGGAAACAGGGGTGTACAGAAGGATGGGGACAGTTGTCTTATTCCCTACAGGTCTAAAGGTCACAGGACCATCTTGACTGGAACCAGAAGCTTCTGTGATGGGTGTCCTGTGCATAAATCTGTAGATATGCGCACAGGGACCTATGTTGTCTCCCAACCCTTTCTGGTCTCTCTTCAGCCCATTTAACCCCATGTCCAACATCTATTTTATGCTCCTCTTTGGTCCTCACAGTAGGGAGGTTCTCTGCAGTGGCCTGTGTGAAAATACACTTCCCACCCTTCAGAGCTGCTGAGGGCAAGGGGTGGGGCCTGGGCCTGAGAGAAAAGGCAGGAAACAGCCCTTCAGCTGCTCAGACCAGTCCTCAAGGCCAGGAAGAAGGCTCACAACCAAGTCCAAACAAAGCTGTGAAAAGGGTATGCTAACTGCATAAATTTGCCCTCTGGCCTCTTCATGTGCACCCCTCCCATGATAAGACAACAAAAGTAGGCATAGCAGCACACACTTTTGACCAGAAAACTCCAGAGGGGGAGGCAGAAGATTAGAAGGCCAAGGCCAAGAAGGGCAGTGGTGGCACACGTCTTTAATCCCAGCACTTGGGAGGCAGAGGCAGGTGGATTCTGAGTTGGAGGCCAGCCTGGTCTACAAAGTGAGTTCCAGGACAGCCAGGGCTACATAGAGAAACCCTGTCTCGAAAAAAGAAAGAGAGAGAGAGAGAAGTCCCAGGCCAGCGCATGAGACTGTATTTTAAAAAATAAAAAAATCTAGCTTGGCGGTGGTGGTGGTGCATGCCTTTAATCCCAGCACTCTGGAGTCAGAGGCATGTGAATCTCTGTGAGTTGGAAGCCAACCTGGGCTACAGAGTGAGTTCCAGGGCTACACAGAGAAACCCTGTCTCAAATCGAGAACTGAAGAAGTCATTAACCTATTACCAGAGGTGGTGGTACACAACTGTCATTATATGTTCAAGGTCAGACCCTGTCTCAAGAAACAAATTAGGGTGACCAACATGGCTTAGGGAGTAAAGACGCGCTTGCCACCTAGCCTGCTGGTCCCCAGGATCCACATGTTAGAAGGCGCGAACCCACTCCTCTGACCTCGGAACATGTGCAACGCACACACACGCAGAATAAAACAGATTAAAATGTTATAGAAGTGTACAAAAATAAAACCATCAACATTGTCTTCCCTGTTCTTTTGCTCCTGGGAAGGCTGCAGGAGGATTGCTATGAGTTTGGGGCTACATAGTGACTTCTAAGCCAGCAGGGCTACGGACGGAGAGCCATCCTCAAAATATAAGACATAAAACAACAAAGCGGACACGAATATTAAAGAAGTATGAGATTATACCAAATGGAAAGTTCAGGCCCTTTACTTCCCCACTCCTAGAACAGGGAGGGTGGGGTTGGGGAGCCCGCCGCGCATGCGCGCTGCTGAGCCGCCAATGCGGTGTCTAGGCAGCGCCCCGCTCCCGCTCCCGCGCCCGCACACCCGCGCCCTGAACCTGTGCCCCGCGCTCCTACCTGCAGCTGTGCCGAGGCAAAGGACAGCCGAGGCTGCGACAGGAAAGTCCCTGCTCCTTCCTGTGCGGCCCCTGAGCTTCCTGGCCGCCGTCATTTACGGAAAGTCAGGGCGCCCTGGGGGCGGGGCGGGGCGGGAAGCCCGGGGGAGACTAGAAACCTGTGCCGCAGGCCACCCTTCTGGGGTGGGAGCTGTGCAGAGACAGAAAGGCTGGGGTGCTGCTGGGGACCTGAGCTTACAGAGCACTCCCCGCCTCGGGCTCCTGTCTTTGCATGTCCTTGGAACAACCTGAGCCAGCCCGGGCAGGGACTTGCTGCGGCTAGAACACATTTCAGGCTTCAGTTTCCACTCCGCCTCCAACCTTTAACCTCCTAAAAGACACACTGCGTAATGTTTAAAAAAAAAAATTACGGGCGGAAAAAAACCAAACCTCTGGGCCTCCAGTCCTAATGAACTAAGAGGGGCCTTCTCCTGGGAAGCCCACCTGCTTGCTGGGCGTGCCCCCACTTCCTCTGAAAACCTCGCCTTTTATTCTGCTCAAAAGCTATGAGATGAGGCTTGCTAGAAGGCTGAGGAGTATACGCTATCGCCACACAAATCGACTTGAGTTCCATCACTGGAACCCACAGGTACAGCTTGGAGGATTCTGAAAAGAACTCCTAGGCCTCAGATGGTGATGGCAGGAGCCCGTTCTCCAGTCCTCCATCCCTGGCTATGCACCCTGGTGCCTCCGTTTACCCATCTGTTGCCAGTGGCAGTGTCTGCTGCATGGGGTAGAACTAAGAGTGATCCTGGGGGAGAGAACTGTGCAGCTGTGCTTCCCTAAAGCATGCCAAGTTCTGTTCTCAGATGCCCCTCCTGGTGGGTGCCTGGGACCCAGAGCATCCACAAGTCCTTTAACACCACACACAGCAGGTCAGGCCTCTGTCTGAGAGAGGATGACGTGAGGAAACAGATGCCAGGAATGGAAACGTGAAGAGATAGCAGGTGTGATGCAGACGATGAGGCAGAAGACTGGCAGAACAAACCAATATGTGCCACACAGCTCACTGGTGGAGCTCCTACCTAGAATCCCCCAGTGAGGGGCTGGGGACACGACTCAGGGGTGGAACATTTGCATAAGCACCAATACCTGAGATTTCATCCCAGTTGCCATGTAAAACAGCTGGATGGAGGTAGGAGTATGGCTGGGTTGTTACTGGCCACCAGCATAGCTCCTTCTCTGGCCCTACCCATGTAGGACACGAAGAAGACACCAACAGGCCATTGTAGCACATGTGTGACAATCCCACCACTCAGGAGGCCAAGGCAGGAGGATTGCTGCCAGTCTGAGCCAAGCCTGGTCCACATAGAAAGTTTCAGACCAGCTCAGACTATACAACTAAACCTTGTCTTACAAAATAAATTTTAAAAAAATTTTAAGAAAAGAAGAAAAAGGCAACTGTTGGGTTCTGTTACAAATAGTTCAAAGCACATGGAACATAGCAATATTTGTGAGAAGCAAGAAGCAGCAAAATAAGGGAATTAAATTTGGGGGGCAATAGGGAGCCTGCAGGGCCTGTCATCCTCCATTCTGTCCTGGAGTGGCCTCACCTCTGCCTTACTGCTGAAAGCTAATTAAAATTTTTTAAAAAGTGAAACGGGTACTCTTTTTTTTTTGGGGGGGGGGGTCGAGTCAGGGTTTCTCTGTATAGCCCTGGAACTCACTTTGTAGACCAGGCTGGCCTCGAACTCAGAAATCCACCTGTCTCTGCCTCCCAAATGCTGGGATTAAAGGCGTGCACCACCACACCCGGCGAAACAAGTACTCATAAGAATTGGAGCCCTTGGGCTGGAGAGATGGCTCAGTGGTTAAGAGCACCGACGGCTCTTCCGAAGGTCCTGAGTTCAAATCCCAGCAACCACATGGTGGCTCACAACCATCCATAATGAGACCTGATGCCCACTTCTGGTGCATCTGAAGACAGCTACAGTGTACTTAGATATAATAATAAGTAAATCTTTAAAAAAAAAAAAAAAGAATTGGAGCCCTTAGGATTCCCGAGTTTGTAGGTTTGGATTCAAAAACACAAAGTCATTTGTTATAATCCCTCTTTTGCAGATGGCAAAACTGAGGCACCAAGAGTTGGGAGATATGGGGGTGGAATATTGGGAATGGAACCTAGGACACTGTGCAATCCAGTCCCCCCAACACACATACACTGTGGTATCCTAGGCAGCGGTGTGTAGGGGTTGAGTAAGACTGTCCCCTATAGGCTCATCAGGAAGAGGCACCATTAGGAGGCATGGTCTTATTGGAGGAAGAGTCACTGGGGCTTTGTAGTTTCAAATGCTTAAACTAGGCTCAGAGTTTCTGTCTTCTTGCTGCCTGTCGATCCAGATGGAGAAATATCATGTCTGCCTGGGCACTTCCAGGTTTCCATGGTGATAGTGGGCTAAACCTCTGAAACTGTAAGACAGCCCCAACTAAATGTTTACTTTTGTAAGAGTTTCCTTGGTCAAGTTCTCTTCACAGCAATAGAAGACTAAGATAGGATAGGGTCTGCCCCTGAGTCATGTCCAGCCAGTCACAAAATATTCTGGGTAAGACCTGAATGAGGCTCCTGTCCCAAACACTCTGTGCTCTAGGAAACTTCTGCCTTGTTCTAGGACAGAGATAGCTGGAGGTCAACCTGGCCTTACATAGATTTTTGAGGCTTAACAGGAGGAGCCCAGTAGGTTGTATGGAGGACAGTGAGCATGGCAGTATTGAAAACAGGAGCCGGGCTGGAGAGATGGCTCAGCGGTTAAGAGCACCGACTGCTCTTCCGAAGGTCAGGAGTTCAAATCCCAGCAACCACATGGTGGCTCACAACCATCCGTAACAAGATCTGACTCCCTCTTCTGGAGTGTCTGAGGACAGCTACAGTGTACTTGCATATAATCAATAAATAAATCTTAAAAACAAAAAAAAAAAAAAGAAAACAGGAGCCAAGGACACTAAAGGAAGGAGCTCAGGCTGCGAGGAGCTGGCTCACAGGTGGGAGTGGAGGCTGCGCAGCGCAAGACAGGAGGCTTAGCTGTCTGGGGCAGTTCACTCAGGGCCACCCCTATAAACAGTGAGGAGGAGTCTAGAATTTACACCAACACATAATTAGCTCAGCATGTGAGCAAGCATGAAGGTCACTCTGCAAAGGGGGAAGGGGGCAGGGGAATTGAGCATCTCAGTGGTTAGGAGTACTGGCTCCTCCAGAGGACCCAAGTTTGATTCCTAGCACCCACAAGGTGGCTCAGCACCACTGCAACCCCTGTGTCAGTGACCTGACACCCTCTCCTGGCCTGTGTGGGCACCAAGCACTGAGGTGGGACACAGACATACAAGCAGAACAGTCACAAATGTAAAATAAATGCAAATAAATTTTAATTAGAGCAGCAGAGGGCTGTGAAGATGGCTGGGTAGCTACCATGCTCCTGAGGTGCCTAAGGGAAGTGGAGGTGCCAGGGTGGCCGCCATTCTGTCTCCAAAGCCTACAGGAGGAGCTGCTGATACATACCTCCAGGCCCTTCTCCAGGAGCTGCCAGTCTAAGCTGTGAGCTTAGGGCCAGTAAGACACTGCTACCAACAGCTACAATGATGAATAAGTGACCTGTGCATGAGGAACAGCATCCAGGGTTGTTCACTGGGCTTACATGCACAGGTGTGTGTGCTCAGACACACTCACATACACACACACTATCAGATACAGACACATACACTCAGACACACAGATACACAAACACACACTCAGACATAAACACATACAGACACACTCATACACACACACTTATACAGACACAGACACACAAGCACAAACACACTCACATAGACACATACAGACACACTCACACACACAGACACATGGACACACACAAACATACTCACATGCACACACAGGCACATGCAAACTCTGTCTTACACACACACACACACACACATTCCACACATGGAAAAAAATCAAGAAGCTCTGCACAATATCCCAGTGAGCTCCTCCTGCCAAGCCTGAAGCCATGAATTCTATTCCTGGAACCCACATAGTGGAAAGAGAATCAAGTCTGGAAAGTTGCCTTCTGATCTCCATGGGCGCTGTGATATGTGTGTGCCTCATTTCTACACACATAAACAATGTAATGTATAAAAAAAATTTTAGATTTATTTTGCTTTCTGTGCATGTCTGTGGATGGTTGGGAGCTACCATGTGGGTGCGAGGAACAGAAGGCTGGGGTCTCTGGAAGACCAGCTGGTGCTCTTAACCTCTGGGCAGCTCTCCAGACCCAATAAACGTGTGTTTTTTGTTTGTTTTGGTTTTTAGAGATAGAATCTCACTATGCAGACTAGGATGGCCACAGACTCGCAGAGATCTATTACGTCCATGGCCCGCAAGAAGTAAAGTTATAAAATGGGCAGAGATATGTGCCTGTGGTAGAGTATATGCCTCATACGGGGAAGGTAAGGCACATGTCTCGCAAGTGTCAGTACCCGGATTAAAAAACAAACAAAAAAACCAATAAACAAACAGCTTCCTGCGGCACTGAAGATGGGGAATTGACAGCAAATAGCAGTTCTGTTACCCAGGAGAATGTAAAACAAGAGCACAGGTTAGGTGGCTCAGAGAGGAAATAGAAACGTGGAGACCTAGGTAGGTGGAGCACGGACAGAAATACTCATCGAGGCTGAGCCAGAAAGCAAAGGGCTTTGAAACAGATACGACCTGGCCTGGACTCCCCGCAGTTTACGAGCCCTTTAAGGCGTCTGCCCGGCCCCGCCCCGTCACGCGTCTCCGGCTCCGCCCACGCCGCAGCGTCAGAGCGCGTCAGGCGCTGTCCGCGCCCCCGGTGCTGAAGCGACATGGCCGGCGGCCGGGCCCCGGCATAAGCCCTGAGCCCCGCGCTGCACCCGCCGCGCTCTAGCCGCCTGGAGTCATGTCTCTGCTGTGCGTGGGAGGTAGGTTCTGCGTGGACGCGGGAAAAGTGCGGGGTGTGCGTGGATGAGCCGAGTCGGGCTGCACAGCAGGGGGACCCCCGGTGCGCGCTTCAGGGCGCACTTGGATCAGCCCTAGGTGCTCTTCCTGTCACTCACACGAGTGGATGAGGGACTCGGGGCGCCTGTGTAGACGGTTTATAGGCCCTGGTTGGGGCTGAGGAGACGGCGGACCGTGCGCGCGAGGGTGGGGCGTTTAGGGGTAATGGGCCCGGACTGAGCGTAGGAGCAACCTCTCCGATCCCCAGTATGCCCTAAACAGTGCAGCAGGCTCCGCGGAAGCTCGTGGCTCCCTCTTCGCCTCACCCCTAGGGCTGGAGGAAGGGAAGGAGATGTGGGGGAGCAGCTATTTTGGGGCCAAAACGCCATCTGCACCGAGGCCCACGCCCAGGCCCACGCTCCGCATTTGGAGAGTAGGGAGGGAATAACGGGAGAGGTGTGACCCCTGCACCCCTCGAAGTTCCGGGTGGGGCTAGGCACGGCTGCCAGGTAACTCTACAGCGGGAGACCTTGGGCGACCGACTGGCCATGTAGCGATGCGTGCCGATACCGTTGTGAGCTCTAGGTTTGGAGGGTGGGGGGTGAACCCCCTACTCCCTTTCCCCTTCCCACCTCCAGGAAGCTGTGTAAGGAAGAGGGCGAGTCTCCATCCCCTCAGAACCCAGGCGGCGGGAGACCTGGGCGGCGGTGTGCGGATTTGAGCTCCGCGGCTGTGTAGCCCTAGATGGCCCCGCCCCTCTGCCCCTCCCCCTCCCTGTCCCCCCCTCCCCCTCCGCTCGCTGCTCCATTCACAAACCCGGCCCAGCCCGCCCGCGCCCCGCGGTGCATCGCTCTAGTCTGTTGGACGCGGGTGTTCTTAAAGGAGCAGGAACTCTTTTCTCTGACCCTGTGCCTCGAAGGTTCCGACTGCCCAGGATTACTGGGTATCCGCGGCTTCCAGACCTGGGAAGTAAGCGGAGCTGAACGTGAAGGGGATCCTCACCTCGGGAGCTCCCTGAATCCCGTGTCCTCCCATCCTGCCTCCTGGGGCGGGGGGGGGGGGGCGCGTCACCCCAACTCTGACGCAAACCGGAGGCTCAGCTGTGGGGGTGGAGGGCGTGCAGCCTAAGAAAGGAGGCTTCCAGAAAGCCAGGCCCAGGAGACATTTGTACTGAATTCCCTGGATACCATGGTGGGCAGAACAGGGAATGAAGGGTAGGGCTCTGGGGAGAGGAAACAGGCAGAGAGGTAGGGAGGTGCAGGTGGGGCCTGAGTGGGGCGCTGGGCGTGGTAAAGCTGGGCCTGGAGGTGTCCAGTGGACCTGAACTCACCCTCACAGTCAGGGAACACCTTCATTCCAACCACCCACGACCCTCCCCACGGACGCTTTATGGCTAGGGCTGCCATTGGATATATGGGGGCTCCAGGCTCCTCTGCAATGGAAGCTTCCATGTTGCAGATACAGATCTAGATTGTACACACAGGATGCTAAGGAACGTTTAGTATATACACATAGATAGGCAGGAGCTGAGGCTCAGTATGCATAGTGCTTGCTACAGTGCTCATAGCTCAGTTGGTACAGTGCTCATAACTCGGTTGGTATAGTGCTTGCAGCTCAGTTGGTACAGTGCTCATAGCTCAGTTCAAACAGTGATGCCCAGGATGCACAAAGGCCTGTGTTTCATCCCCAGCACTGCATACATCAAACCTGTCAGCACATGCCAATCACCTCAGAACTTGGGAGGCATCGGCAGGGACTCAGGAGTTGAGGCCAGCCGGGGCTAAACAAGCCTTGTCACACATACAGAGGAAAATGTAGGAAAAAATATCCCTTCCCATCTCAACACAGGCACATACTTGACCACACCTCCTGAAACACACTTGGTCACAGGCAGATACACTACGTACATCTTAGACCTGTGATCTCACCTGACTGTATGTAGGTATGAGGAGGTCAAAAAAACAATTTGGGGTGTCTGCTCTCTCCCTCCTCCACTGTGTAGATCCCAGATGCCTCGGCCATTAGGTTTGGTGGCAAGAAGTCTGCTGAGGCATCTCCCACTTTGTTGAGACAGACTCTCTTACTGAAACTGAGCACACAGATTGGCTGGCCAGGGGATCCCAGGATCCATTTGTTCCTGCTTCCCTAGAGCTGCGGTTACAAAAGACAAATCCAGTCTGACTCTCTAGGGGATCTGACTCAGGTTTTAGTTTTTTCATAGTAGCTAGCTTACAGCTCTTTCCTCCATTTAAAAAAAAAAAAAGATATATTTTAACCGGGCATGGTGGTATACACCTTAATCCTAGTACCTGGGAGACAGAGGCAGGTGGATCTCTCTGAGTTTGAGGCCAGCCTAGTCTACAGAGTGAGTTCCAAGACAGCTGGGGCTATGGAGAGAAACCCTGTCTCCAAAGATAGAAAAAAAAGAAAAAGAAAAAGATCTACAAACACAAACAATCACTATGAGAGAGAGAGAGAGAGAGAGAGAGAGAGAGAGAGAGAGAGAGCTGGGGTGTGGGTATAAATTTGTCTTGAAACTTGAATAGTACCAGAGTTGAACCTGCCCGTCCATCATAGTAACCCCACTACACAGACGAGGAAAACTGAGCCCCAGAGAGGTTCATCCACTTGCCTAGAAACACACAGCAGGGAGAGGACTCCCTGGCTAACTGTGGGCTGGGCAAGAAGGTTGGGTCAGGGTCCTTCAGTGAGGTGCCTGACCTCCACGGTCTGTTTCCTTCCTCCTCTCCCAGAATCCTTTGCAAAACGCAGTTCCCAGCTGCCCTACAGCTGACACTATCCAGCAACAGGGACCTGCCCCCTGCGACTGTCTGTGCTGCCTCCTGTCTCCTTCATGTTACTGTAGGATGGAGGGTGACAGCCCTGGCTTTGTCCATCCCCGGTGCCCAGGCAGCAGCTAGCATCTTACTGTTGTCATCCATGGCTCCTTGAAGGTCTGGTGGCCTTGCTTAGTATGCCCTGTGCCCTTCTAGATGCTTCCCTGGTGACCAGGTTCCCCACCCTACCCTATGGATATGGACAAGTCTCCCCTAGACAGTCTTTAATCAGAAAACGGATCTGAGTATCCGAGGCTGCCAGCCAGAGAATAAAAATAGTGCGGGTGACAAGGGATCAAAAGGAGGGGCAGCGGGGAAACTGAGGCCGTGAAAGGCGACAGAACCTGAATCGATGCCAGAACCTGAATCGCTAGCAGCCTCGGTGCGCTATAAATAGCTGAGCAGACCAGGCACTTCCGCCCGCTGACCCCAGCACTGGGAGGTGGCGGGATGTGACGCGGCAGTGACTCTGGGGACGTGATGGGGAACACACACACATATACACGGAGCAGTTGCACTAGCAGGACCCAACCCTCTAACACCCCAGACACCCGGAACTTCTGACCTGCATCTCCCAGATTCCTGGCCTCCTCCCCCTGCTCTGACACAGCCTTCCCCCAGACACCCTCCCCTATCTGACACACCCGCCCCCACCCAGGTCTAAACCCTACTTCTACTCCCAGACACCCTCCCTTTCCCTGCTGTGACACACCTTTCCCCAGATACTTTCCCCCTCCCCTGCTCTGACATTCTCCCTCCCCCAGCTGTCACCCATCCCTCCCCCAGGTATCCTCTCCCTCTCCCTGCTCTGACACCCACTGCTCCAAGACACCCTTCCCTGCCCCCAGACACATGGAATCCTTGCACAGACAACCTAAATCCTCCGCTTGTGAATATCCCACCTTTCTCCTTCTCAGACTCCCTTTCTCTCCCAGAAACTTCACCCCTAACCACCCTCCTCCGGGCTCCTCCCCCACTGTGGCTGCCCCCCCCCCCCAAGGCCCTCTCCTCTACAGATTGTCCTTACTCAGGTCCTGGGTTTCCTGAGTCCTAGCTCAGAGTAAGCCTGGCTTGGGTGGTCAGAGCAGCCAGCCAGCAAGGGTTTGCAGGACCTGAACAGCCTTAACCCTCCAGCCCCAGGGCCTGCTGCATGGAGGCTGAGGGTCACAGAGAAGGGGGGACATGACAGAGAGATGGAGGAGACAGCAGCCTGGAGGTCTGGGAAGATGTGGAGAACACAGTGAACTTAGGATGAAGGCTCAGAGCTTTAGGATGTAGCTCAGCCTTTCCTCACTCTGGGACTGAATGCCTTTCCCCTCCCCCACTCACACTCCACAATCCTTTGTGTGCAAGGCACGAAGACAAATTTATTGGCATTTTAAAAATGAGTTTTTCAACAGGGGCTGGGTGATGGCATAGGAGCTCAGACACTGAGAATCTCAAGGTCTGGAACGTGTGCATGCGTGTGTGCGTGTGTTGTTATTTGTGAAGTGAAAATCACTCGTGTGTATGAGATTGTCTCTCATGGGCTGTTCCTAGTCACCAGGAGCCAGCTGTGCTGATGGTGTCTGGGAGCGAGGGCTGAGAAGACAGGAGAGCCTGACTTTCCAAGTCTTTTATCCTCCATGCTCTGGGTTTGCCTACTGTCTGGAAAACCAAAGAAGGGACAGAGGGAGGGACTGGTGGATCTAACCTCAGGCTCTACCTACACCAGGCTTTGGACTGAGTGAGGTGACAGCTGAGCCAGGATCTCAGGATTGTCCCCTCATCTCCATATGTCTATGTCATCCTGGAAGGCCTCTAAGGGAAGGCCTCCTGCCAGTTCCCCAGTTCCAGCTTTATTTGAGATGGGGTCAAGAGCCCATAGGGAGGCTGGGGAAAGGGGAGGGCTGTGCCCATGGGCCTGATGCCTTCTGCTCTGCGGCTCTCTGATGGCTTCTTCTCTCTCCTCCTCCTCCTCCCTGCCTCTGATAATCCTCCCTCCATCTCTCTCTCTCCTATGTCTCTTTTCCCCATGTCTCTCTGTGTCTCCATCTCTGCATCTTTCTCTCTCTCTCTCATCCCCACAACCTTCCTGGCTCTCTCCATCTCTCTCTTCACAGTCAAAAAAGCCAAGTTTGACGGTGCCCAAGGTAAGTATTCTGTCCTAACTGTCCTGTACTGTCCCCGTCAACTGTCAGCTGTGGTCCTGTCTGTTCGTCTGGTCTCCTTGGCCTGAGGAAGGACTTTGGCAGCTGCTGCCATGCAGAGGGCAGGTTCATCTTAGGTGTGAGCTTTGTCCCCCAACTAGGTCAGGTTCCTCCTGGAGAGGAACCCAGGGGTAGACAGCGCCTGAGACCCAAGGGGAATCTGAGGCTTGCACATGCCCGCACCAAACTCCAGCCCTAGCCCCAAACTGTCTGTATATTTTACGTCAGGGTCTCCCTAAGCTGGCTAGGCTAGCTTGGAACTCATTCTGTAGCTAAGGCTAGCCTTGAACTCACCATCTCCTATATGACTTGTTAATCCCTCCTGTCGGTCGTCCCAGATGAAAACCAAACCCTTTAGACTTGGCATCCATTTCCCCGTGTAATTTAAGAATGGATGATAACTGGCGGTTCTGGGACCCGGGTCTGCTGGGCCACCCTCCGAGTTGAGGTGAGCATACGGACCCAGGAGGGAACAGCTGGCCATTGCCCCGCTCTCCCGCTGCAGAGAAGTTCAACACATACGTGACGCTGAAGGTGCAGAACGTGAAGAGCACTACCATAGCTGTACGTGGCAGCCAGCCCAGCTGGGAGCAGGACTTCATGTTGTGAGTGTGCAGCCCCGCCCTCCCCGGCCAGGTCAATAGGAACCAAGCCCACAGCAGCCGCATCTGACACGCCCACCACAGATCCCACAAGGTCCCCCCCACTAAGGACTGCTTCAGCCAGAAGCCCTGTCCACAAAAACCCTCCAGCTGCTGAAAAGTCTGGTCCACCACTGTCCCGCCCACACAAAGCCCCAACCCGAACAGGCCCCGCCCAAACAAACACGCCCCCCTAAGCATCCCCTCCCACCAGAAAGCCCCGCCCACAACCACGCCCACACCCCTCTTCAGGCCATCCCACTGAAGCACACTTGACCCACCACAAACCCCACCCACAATAATCCGGCTCCATAGCTGGCTCCTCCTACAACCCCACCCCCACCCTGCATTGCTTCTTGCCCAGTCCTCTCCCTATCTCCTTTGTGACCACACTACAAGCCCAGGCTCTACACCTGCCTCCAGGGCCCTTCTTTTTTTTTCTTTTTTTCTTTTTTCTTTTTTTTTTCTTTTCGAGACAGTGAGGCCCCACCTCCCGTGCCCACAGGCCACAGCTACCACACTTCCCGGCCCCTCTACCCCAAGACCTGCTCCTCCGCCCTCCCCTTTACTTCCTGTAGGGTGCTCCCCTCCAGGCAGAGGAAAAGATTATAAATGCTGAAAGCCACCTCAGTGTCACCCAGCAGCTCCCTCAGTTCCATCCTCTCAGCCTTTGCACCCCCCCCCCAGATGGCCACCCCCTCCAGGACGCCTTCCCTGACCCGCTGCCAAGCTGCGGAGGTATCTTGGCTCCTCTGCACACTTCACCACGGAGGGGTTCCTCACTCCTGCCTTGTTCAGCTCCCAGCCTCCCTCTGCTGTAAGGAGGGTGGAAGCCCACGGTGACCTCTGAGGGTACACTACACCGGAATCAGTCGGGTGGGGAGTGCACAACAAACACTAGTCACTGAATACCTATTCCTTCCTCTGTCAAGCCCCAGCCAGGCAGGCCACACCATCCACATTTTAAAAACAGTCTCTCTGTTAGGCTCAGCTTTATCTGTTTCTAAGACAGGGTCTCAAGTAGCCCAGGCTGACCTCACCTCACTATATCACTGAAGATGACCTGAAACCTGATCCTCCTGCTTCAGTCCCCCCCCCCCCCCGTGCTGATCGCACAGGTGTGTGCCAACACACCTGTTCCTCATCACATCTGTTCTGATGTCCAGCACCTGGGTGCATCCTATTTTGTGATTATTTTCATTCTTTTAAATCAACTGTGCACATTGCACTGGGGGGTTGCTACCATGAGTCCCATTTAATAGATGAAGAAAGGGAGGCCCAGAGAAGTCACATGTTACAAGAGTGAGCCCCGAGTTATACCTCCAGAAGAGAATGGTCAGGGAGGAACGTGTTCCTCGCCTGCCCAGCCTTGCTGGGGTCTCATGACCCCACAAAGGGCCAGTAAGATAAGGGTGAGTTGCTACCTTCTGTTCCTAGCCCTTCTCTTCCAGATTCAACTCTGGGTGCCTACAATAGTCTGAGCTACAAGCTCTTCCCTGTGGCCTCAGTTTCCCCTCCATAGAATGAATCAGTGTGTTGCCTTTCTTGGCACTGGCTCCTCCAGGTCTGGCTTCCTACTGCAGTATGCTATGTGTCTTCAGGCCAGCGCACTGACCTCTCTGAGCCTGCCTTCTCTCCTTCTCATCCCCCTGTGCTGTGCACACAGTGAGATCAACCGCCTGGATCTAGGCCTGACCGTGGAGGTGTGGAACAAGGGTCTCATCTGGGACACGATGGTGGGTACTGTGTGGATCCCGCTGCGGACCATCCGCCAGTCCAATGAGGTGAGTGACAGGTGGAGAAGAGGGCCTGGCAGAGACCCAGGGGCTGTGTCTAAGGAAAGTAAGACTTGCTCCCCCTACCCATGTACTCAGCTTGGGTCACCACCTAGTGATTTAAAGCATTCACCAGAGAATTCCAGATGTATTGCCAGTTAAGGGCCCAACCTGCTCTTTCCTGGCCTTGTGGGTCCCAGGACTGTGGGCTCCTCAGAAGCCAGGCTGGTGACCAGGATCTCCTGGGGACTAACAGCACCCAGGGTGGTCCAGGCTTTGACAAGGCTTGTGCTTGTCATTTAATCCATAAATAACTGAAGAAAGGAAGGGAACAAACGCAGCAGCCACACAGCAGCTGCCACACAGCAATCATGCAGCAGCCATGCAGCAGCAACACAGCAGCCACACAGCAGTCACGCAGCATACTCGCCGCAGACATGTAGCAGACACGCAGCAGCCATGAGACCCAGAGCCAGAAGTATCTTGAAGGGGACCCAGGATGTTCTCAGTGGCCAGGTTGACGGTAGCCTGAACCCTATAGGAGCAGCCAGTGTTCTCCATGGAAGATTATCATCGTATGAGTAGTAAAGAAATAGAGAGTCAGAAGGACCCCAGTTGCTCACAGTGCTTGTTTTCCTGAGCAGTGTGGGGGCCTCACTCCCTTGGGCAGCTTTCTGAGGGTGACCAGGAACTGGGTTTACTGTCTGGAGGCACAACTGTAAAATCCTTCACCTGGGAAGTGGGGTCTAACCTTTGCTGTAAGGTGAGAGAGAGCAGGTTGAGGAGGCTACCTCAAGAGAAGCTAGTGTGCAGCCAGTGTTTGGGCCCTGCCTCCCCCCGGGGGGCTCTGACCCCTGTCCCGTGCCTTCACCCATGCCCAGGAGGGCCCAGGAGAGTGGCTCACACTGGACTCTCAGGCCATCATGGCGGACAGTGAGATCTGTGGGACCAAGGACCCCACCTTCCATCGCATCCTCCTGGACGCTCATTTCGAGCTGCCGTTGGGTGAGTCCCAGGGTGTGTGGCCAGACCCAAGGTCACAGTGCCCACTTGGGGACTGGGCTGGGGAGGCTGTATCCTTCAAGGTCCTCACAATCCCTCCCAGAGCTCCTGGCTTCCTGCCCCTCCCCATCCATCTGTTCCTGGGGTTCCCCAGGAACTCCCCAATCACTGAACCAGGGCCCAAGGGAGGGAGGCCAGGGGTCCCCAGAGCCCGGGACGTGAAGGTTCTGCTTGTAGACATCCCTGAGGAGGAGGCACGCTACTGGGCCAAGAAGCTGGAGCAGCTGAATGCCATGCGTGACCAGGATGAGGTGAGTCACCTCCAGGTGAGCTTCCTGACCCAACCTCTCCAGGGACACATGGAGACATGAAATGCCCCATCTTCCCTGCCATCCCAGCCTTAGGCAGCTCTCCCTTCTGTGCTCAGAGTGTCCCAATCCACAGCTCAAACTCATGCGGTGTTCTTGGGGCTTGGGGGAAGGAGGGACACAGCAAAGGGCTGTCTGGCTGCTCCTCTTGGTTTGCCTTCTTTGTCTCTCTGTCCTGCTCCGTGGCTGCACAAAGTCAGATGCAGTGGGCTTACCAGAGTGAGCCGTGTCCACTGTCCCTGACACACCGTCCCCTCCCCAGTACTCCTTCCAGGACCAGCAGGACAAGCCGCTGCCAGTGCCCAGCAGCCAGTGCTGTGAGTGCCACCCGCCCGCTCCTGCTCCCCCTCTGCCCACTCCCCCTCTGCTCGGTCTAGCAGCCAAGCCTGGTGTGCAATTCCTGCTTTGCTGTGTCCCAGCAGCTGCCTGGATGGCCTGAAAAAGTGACAGCCAGGGCCAAGCCAGACATGGAGTCCAGGGCTGAGGGACCCCATCCCACTACATCAGCCACCACTGTCTTAGGGTTTGACTCCTGTGTGACCCCGCCTGACTAGAAATCCTGGGCTTCAGCCATCCTCCTGCCTCAGGTTTCTGAGCAGCAGCGAGCTACTGCTGAGCTACTGCACTGTTCCTGCCTGTCACTGAAGTAGCTCACAGCCCAGTGTGGTCCAGCCTGGTTGGGGAGCACAAGAGCCTATGAGAGACTCTATCTCAGATCCTCAGACCAAGAGGAGGAGGGGGAGGCACAGCCCCTGGGGGGGTTTTGTTTGTTTGTTTGTAGGTTTGTCTTTTGTTTTGCTTTTTAAAATCCCCCTGCTGGAGATAGTATGGGGGCTTGGAAAGGTGGTGCCCTGGGGGAAAGTCATAAGCCTTCCTTGCTGGGGGGTGGGGGTGGGGCTGCGGGAAGAGAGGGCAGCTGAGGTTCACTGTGCCTGTTCCCTCCTAGGCAACTGGAATTACTTTGGCTGGGGAGAACAGAGTAAGTAAAGAGAAGTGGGCATCTTGAAGACCCCAAGGCCCCTCATTACGTGGCCCCATATGTGACCTCACCCTCACATCCCCATCTCTGTTCCCCTGTCACCACTCTAGAAGTGACCCCATGTCACACTGATGCAGGAGAATGGGGCCTGGTCGTCAACAGCAGCCAGGGCCATGTCCTTGAGGGAAAACCAGTTTCCTAAGACATCCTTACCCTTGTCGACCATTAGCCCAACATCCATGAGGCCCTTGGTTCCAGTGTCGCCTGTACAAAGCAGATACTTCTGGTTAAAGCCTCAGTCTGGTTGTGTCACAGGGAAGCTAGTGGGGCCCAAAGTAGATGATTCTCTCCAAGCCAAAGTGGTAGGCAGTTTGGTCAAAAACCCTATGTTGGAGCAGGTGGGATGGCTCAGTGGGAACTCAGGGATCTGAGCTCAGTCTCTGTCACCCACAGCAGAAGGCGAGAGCTGATTCCTGCAATATTTTCTCTGGCTTCTATACACGTGCTGTGTCACACGTGCCCCTACAATGAATACATGTAATATTTTTTTTTTCGAGGCAGGGTTTCTCTGTGTTGCCCTGACTGTCCTGGAACTTACTGTGTATGTAGATAGGCTGGCCTCAGACTCAGAGATCCACCTGCCTCTGACTCCCAAGTGCTGGGATTAAAGGCATGCGCCACCACGTCCAGAATAATATAATACTTTTATAAACAGTTGGTAGAAAGCACAGACTCCAGTTTGGGTGTCTTTCCTGTATGTAGCTTTAGCTAAAAACAAAAGCTAGATAACCAGGTCTAGTTTCTGCAGTGAGCGCGGCTAACGGTCCTGATTGACATTTGTTCAGCGACCGCTAGAGGGCGCGCTCTGCTAGGAAGTGAGCATGAGCGGCTCCGTGAAACCAGAGTCCCCTTCACAGCACTGGTCGTATCCCAGTCGATGGATCACCGTCCTCCCAGGTGGCACAACTGAATTTCCATCCTCCCAGGCCGCACAGCTGGGTCCCTGTCCTTCCAGGCCGGAGAGCTGACACACCGGAAGCTTCCTTCTGTCCTGCTAGAGCCTATGTCAGTGCTATAGCAGAGTTTGACGACGCCCCAGAGGGAGGCTGGCTTAGACCCACTGTGTGCTCTCCAGTCTTCACCCTTCCTCTCCCTCCTCTTCCTTGCAGATGACGACCCCGACAGTGCGGTGGATGACCGGGACAGTGACTATAGGAGTGAGACCAGCAACAGCATCCCACCGCCCTACTATACGACTTCGCAGCCCAACGCCTCTGTGCACCAGTACTCCGTGCGACCGCCCCCTCTGGGGTCCCGGGAGTCCTACAGTGACTCCATGCACAGCTATGAGGAGTTCTCTGAGCCGCGGGCGCTCAGGTGGCTGTGGAGCGGGGGAGTGGCCGGGAATGCACGGGCTCATCTCACAGAACATTTCTATTTACATTTTAAAATTACATTTATTTTGTTTGGGGGTACGTGTGTTATATATAACAAGTTGTTGGCTTCCCTCTCTCCCCACTGCTTTGTGGCTTTGAACTCAGGTCACCAGGCTTGGTGGCAAGCCCTTATACCCCACTGAGACCTATGTTAGTCCTTGGCACTTTTCTTGTAGCTTCCAGAGCCTTTCCTAGTTGTGTAGGGAGTTGTGGGATAGCCTGGACTACATGAGACCCTGTCTCAAAAAAACAAAAGCAAGGCTTAGGTGCCACCTCTCTTCCTGTGTACGAGTCCCCTTTTAAATGTTCTGGCTCCATGTGCTTCCTGCCCTAACCTACCAGCTGTAACAATGACAGGTACCACTCCTGGTTTATGCTATGCCAGGGATGAAAGCCAAGGCTTCACACATGCTACTCAGGCACTATGCCAACTGAACTGCAAGTACTCTCATGCTTGACTGGTGGTGTCTGGTGGCAATCTCTGGGAGGGACAGATGGTGGGACAGGGTGTGGGCCCCCTAAGCTTGTCTGTGGAGAGGCCTAAGGAACAGCAATGGACTCAAGGCAGAGTCTGTGTACTGAGACCACTACCCTGATCCCCATGTTGCCTGTTGTGGCTAGTGCTAGCTCATGCATCTGCAAAGGGCATGAGTGGACCAGGACCTGCTGTGGGGTCAGTTGAGGACAGGGACGAGCATGGTGCTGGGATCTCCCCATCAAAGGTGAAGGTTTCCATCAAGGGTTCGAGGAGCCAGGGGACTCATTGGAATGGATTCAGACCCAGCCTATGGAAGCCAGTAGGGAAGACTCTTGGTACAGCCAATCCTACCCTTTAGTAAGCAGGGGTGGTGGACTCCAGCCTCTCGGCCAGCTCAGCCCTGCGGTGCACTTCAAAACCTCACTACTAGGAGTGTGTGTGTGCACATCACCCCTGGTTGACATCCAAACTGCCAAACAAGGTGGTTTGGCTATGGGCAGGGACAGGTTCCGTTTGGAATAATCTAGGTTGAACATTAGGAGCTTATAATAGATGACTGGGCGTGGCAGAGTGTCACGGGCTGCAGGGAAGGAAGAGTGGGTGCACAGGTTGAGACTGTTGAGATGGCTGAAGCTATACCAGTAGAGCAAGGGTCTGTGAGTCTCAGTTAAGCCAGTGCTCGGTGCCTGAACAGCAGCATGTACCCAACAGGGGCTCAATTCATGCCGAGTAAGTGCGTGGCTCCTGTGCCCCGTGTTTCTAATGTCTTGAGCAGTAACATAGACACAATGGCTGCTTGATCCATGATAAGCACACATGTGGCTGATAGGTGGACCTGTGTTCCTGGAGCCAAAAGGGATGAGCCCCCCCAGTAGGTGCTCATTCTACGATGAGCAGATGTGTGGTCCATGTTCCAGCATCGAGCACACATAAGCACTCATTTCATGCCGCTTACGGGCCTGGGTGATGCAGTCTTGCTCCTGGTCTCTTGAGCAAGAATGAGCACACAGTAGGCACTCTGACTTTGTTGAGCACACCCTGGGTGATGGTGTTGGCAGGGGGAGGGATGGTGGTGTGGCCAAGGTCTGACCGTTTCTCCACAGCCCCACAGGCAGCAGCCGCTATGCTTCTTCCGGGGAGCTGAGCCAGGGAAGCTCACAGCTGAGCGAGGACTTCGACCCTGATGAGCACAGCCTGCAGGGCTCGGAGCTGGATGACGAGAGGGACCGCGATTCTTATCACTCCTGTCACAGCTCCGTGAGTTACCACAAGGACTCACCCCGCTGGGACCAGGACGATGAGGACCTGGAGGACCTGGAGGACCTGGAAGATGAGGAGCTGCCCGAGGAGGAGGAGGAGTTGGAGGAGGAGGGGGAGGAGGAATTGGAGGAAGAGGATTTGGAGGAGGAGGAGGAGGTGCCTGATGACCTGGCCAGCTACACCCAGCAGGAGGACACCACTGTGGCTGAGCCCAAAGAGTTCAAGCGGATCAGCTTCCCAACGGCTGCGCCTCAGAAGGATGACAAGGTTTCAGCTGTGCCTACAGAGGCCCCCGAGGTGGCCAAAGGCATCCCCAAAGCAGCCACACCCGAGGAGAAGGCAGCTGCAGAGCGTGCGCAGGAAGCCGAGCCCCCCAAGTCTGAGGAGAGGTATCTGGAGGAACTGAGGTGCAGGGCAGCATTGAGAGGGCTCTGTGGGCCTCTGAGAGCAGCACGTTGTGTAGGCAGAGCTGGAGCGGGAGGCTGGGATCCCACAGAGACGTTCTGAGCCCCTGCCCGCCTTCCCCGGCTTAGTTTCAGATCTCGAGAGGAGGAAGAGGGCCAGGAAGGGCAGGATGCCATGTCCAGAGCCAAAGCCAACTGGTTGCGAGCCTTCAACAAGGTGCGCATGCAGCTGCAGGAGGTGAGTGGCACAGTCAGTCCATGTCTACAGCCACCATGGAGGCCACGCCCACCACAGAGGCCACTCCCACCAAGACCTGCCCATCAGCCCATACACCAGCAAGACCACATTCAACACCCTTCCCCTCCTCAACAATATTATACTCATCATTTCACCCCCTACCCAATAAATCCATGCTCACCACCTACCACAGCCAGCAGGCCACGCCCACCCAACCCCAAAAGACCACACCTACTCACACCCAGCAATACCACACCCACCACCCACAAACTCAGTTCTATAGCCCCTTTGCAGACAGATGTGAGGGTCCCTGCTTCAACTCTCGTGGCCCTATCGGATGCTCTGGCTCTACATGCTGGCCCCACGGAAGCTGGACTTCCCAAATCTGTAATGATCCGAATTGGAGGCCCGAGACTGGAAAAGCCATGTAAGGAATCAATCTCACGGGTAAAGACAGAGGTTAGGACAGCGGTGAGAGGTCAGAGGTCAGTGTTAGAATTGACATTTGGCAGAGAGGTCCTCACCACCTGCAGGAAGAGTGACAGGTGAAGTTGGACGTCACAGTGAGTCTTCTGAAGGCTCCTTAGTTTAGTTCAGCTTTGCAAAGAACTGTGTTGATGTCCAGATGGCCATCCAAACTGGGCAGGAGCGCCAGGAAGCAGAACACCCGAAGACCACTGACCACCCGAAGTCACACTACAGACATTACAAACCAGATTTCTTACCCATTTAAGAATAGTATTTAAGGAACTGGCTAAATAGTTAAGAGAACTGGCTGCTCTTACAGAGGACCCCAAATTTGGCTCTCAGCACCCATATGGCAGCTCAGAACTGTCTGTAACTCCAGATCCAAAGGACCAAACATCCTCTTCTGGCTTCTGTGGGCACCTGGAGCACACACATGATGCACAGATACAAATGCAGACAAAACATCCATACACGTAAAAATAATCATAATAAAAAATTTAAGTTAGGGATGCTTAGGGGTGGGATGGGGAGCACCCTTTCAGAGGCAAAGGGGTGGGGGTGGGGTGAAAAGACCTCTTGGAGGGGGGACCAGGAAGGGGGCAACATTTGGAATGTAAATAAATGAAACAATAAAAAAAATTAGAACCAGGCGGTGGTGGCGCACGCCTTTAATCCCAGCACTTGGGAGGCAGAGGCAGGTGGATTTCTGAGTCCGAGGCCAGCCTGGTCTACAGAGTGAGTTCAAGGACAGCCAGGGCTACACAGAGAAACCCTGTCTCGAAAACAAACAAACAAACAAAAAATTAGAGATGTTTAGCTGGATATGATGACACAGGGCAGTCATTCCTCAGCACTTGAGAGGCTGAGGCAGGGGGATTGCAGGTCAGACACACACACACACACACACACAGAGAGAGAGAGAGAGAGAGAGAGAGAGAGAGAGAGAGAGAGAGAGAGAGAGAGAGAGAGAGAGAGAGAGAGAGAGAGCGCAACAAGACTGAGTGGGGAAAATGATGTCAAGTGTTCAGAATCGATGGATTTGATTGACAGAGAGGCTCTCTGCCTCTTGCAGACTGTTTTACAGGCTAGGGTCCAGAAAACCCAGGGCTACACAGGGAGATGTAGGACCTGGCTTTCCCAATTCTTCACCCACGTGGGAGACAGAAGGGGGTGAATAGCTTGCCTCAGGAATAGAGGGGTGACCAGTGTGTCTGTTTTCTGTCTGTCCTGCAGGCCCGAGGAGAAGGGGATATGTCTAAGTCTCTATGGTTCAAAGGCGGGTGAGCAGTGCATCCTGGTTAAGGGGGGATATTTTAAAACCAGAGATCAAGGTTGGTTCACACCTGTTGCTCACACAGGGGTGGAATGTCAAGAGGATCTCATATTGAGAGGAGAAAATAGTTTGTTGTTATTTATTTATTATTTATTTTTGAGAAAAGGTTTCTCTGTGTAGCCCTGACTGTCCGGGAACTCACTCTGTAGACCAGGCTGGCCTCGAACTCACAGAGATATGCCTGCCTTTGCCTTTAAAGTTGTGACTAAAGGCATGTGCCACTATCACCTGGCTCAGTCTTTTTTTGTTTTCTTTTGTTAAGAGTACTAGTCTATGCCAACTTACCCATCTGAGAGCCGGAATTCCAAAGAAAGGTCACACTCCTAGGCTTGCTTGAGTTTGTCTTTGCCTGACAGTTGAACTCTCAGCCCATGGGGAGGTTGGGGGTTCTGCACCTCTAGTGATGGGTGTAAGGCTGGGGCACAAGACTGGGCCCTCAATGTCCCCGTGTATCTTGCAGTCCTGGTGGTGGCCTTATCATCATTGACAGCATGCCAGACATCAGGAAACGGAAGCCCATTCCCCTCGTGAGCGACCTGGTGAGCAGCTCCATGCTCCCACCCTGAGTGGGACTGCTAGGAGCAGTGCACGGCCTGTACCACTGCCCAGGGTGGCCCTGAGGCTGGGGACTGCCCAGGCAGTCCTTGAGACTAATGTACCTTAATTTCCACCCTCCTGCATCCTGGACCTCAGGCTATGGTGAGTAACGGAGATGGGGGGGGTCTCTCCCCAGACATGCTTATTGGGGGATCTTTCAGCTGTCACCCCTGTGTGGGTGCTAAGGCTCATGGGTGAGAAGAACAGGTGTTCTCATACTCGGGAGCTACCTTTATTCACCACGACCCAGCTGAGAGTTTTGCTCAGTGGGTGTCTCCCAAGTCCCACCTTAGGGGTGTGGGAAATTCGCCCCCCAGGATTCCTTCTGACCCAGCCCCCAGTCCCAGCACCGAGACTCCCCTTGTGTGGCCTGCACTCACTGGCGACCTTCTCACCACAGTCATTGGTGCAGTCTCGGAAGGCAGGCATCACCTCGGCCTTGGCCTCCAGCACGTTGAACAATGAAGAGCTGGTGAGTAGGGGGCTCGGGAAGGGACTCCGCGATGATGTAAGAGCGGGGGTTGGGGGGAGCCGGGGTGTCCGAGACTCCCGCGTTACATACGGCCCTTGTTCCTCTGCAGAAAAATCACGTTTACAAGAAGACCCTGCAAGCCTTAATCTACCCCATCTCCTGCACCACGCCGCACAATTTCGAGGTGTGGACGGCCACCACGCCCACCTACTGCTATGAGTGCGAGGGGCTGCTGTGGGGCATCGCGCGGCAGGGCATGCGATGCACCGAGTGCGGCGTTAAGTGCCACGAGAAGTGCCAGGACCTGCTCAATGCGGATTGCCTGCAGCGTAAGGGGCGGGGCCAGGCACTGAGGGGCGGGACTGAGACGGGTGGGTGTGGTCAGGGTTAGCAAGACCGCCTGCACCGTGAGGGACAGGTAGAGGCCCAAGACCAGAGGGGAAGAACCAGGCTGGAGTGGACCAGGCCGGGAAGGTTGAGCTGCGTGGTCAGCTTGGCTGAGGGGAAGCCCTCAATCGCTGGCTGCAATAGCTCAGGGTTCTTCTGGCGGTGAAATGGAGATGCTACTGGTATAATGAGCCAGAGGTAAGGCAACAGGCATGGCTATGTGGGCGGGGCTTAGCTTAAGGACCGGGCTCCTCAAGGTTTCTGCAAAGTGGTTCTCAACTTGTAGGTCGCGACCCCAAACATATCAGATATCCTGCATATTTTCATTATGATTCGTAACACTATAGCAAAATTACAGTTGTGAAGTAGCAACCAAATAATTGATTGTGGGTCATTACAACATGAGGAACTGTATTAAGGGGCTGCATTGGAATGTTGAGAATTTTATGAGCTGGGACAGGCCATGAGGCTGCAGGAGTGGAGAAAAGCTGAGGAGGTAGAGGCAGCAGGTGCTGGTCTGTACAGGGGCTTTCGGGTGAGACAGGCGACTGCCCTCCTACTCTGCCTGCCTTAGAGAAAGGAGGTCCTCAGGAGGGGAGGGGACTAAGAGACTGAGTCCCAATGTGCTGATGATCTAACAGGGCAGGGCTTTGAGAGGAAGGATGCCCACCTGGCAGGAAGGCTGTGATGCTCAGACAGGGTGATAGGTGAGTGACAAGGAAGTCTTGGAGGGGACGGGGCCTTATGCAGTGTGTCCTAGAGGGTGTGGCTTGGAGGACCGCATCTCAGTGGGATGTGCCCTCAGCTGGCACTAGGTTTGTAGGTAGGTAGAGACTCTGTGTAGGCATGACTCACCGTGATGTCTGGGGCAGGACTCAGTGGACAGAAAATTCAGGGTATGACTGACAGGGAAATGCCTAGGGTAGGGCCTAAAGATGGGCAGAGACTCAGGGTGGGAGAGTCTCAAGAGACTGGGCCCTGGGAGGGAAGGAGATTCCAGGTGAGGAGAACCTCATAGGAGTGGCCAATCCAGAGTAGCCTCAGAGGGTAGGGCGCTTTGGTGACCTGCCGGGGTTGGAGGGTTGGAAGCTAGCAGCTGGTCACTAAGGCCAAGTACATCTGCAACTCAGGGGCGGCTGAGAAGAGTTCCAAGCATGGCGCTGAAGACCGCACGCAGAACATCATCATGGTGCTGAAGGACCGCATGAAGATCCGCGAGCGCAACAAGCCTGAGATCTTCGAGCTTATCCAAGAGATCTTCGCGGTCACCAAGAGCGCACACACACAGCAGATGAAAGCTGTCAAGCAGAGTGTGCTGGACGGCACATCCAAGTGGTCTGCCAAAATTAGCATCACAGGTGTGCGTGCACAGACAGCCCTGGGGAGAGAACCGAGGGGTGCCTGGAACCGAGAGAGGGCTGCAGCTTGAGGTGGACCTCAGGGAAGCTGCCTCTAGCATGCATGTGAGAGTGGTCCCACCTATGGTGCATAAGTGGATGGGTGATGGATGGGTAGCTGGATGGATAGATAGGTGGATGGATGAGGTTTAAGGCTTGGGTATGAGGGAGGATGGATGGATGGATGACAATAGATAGATGGGTGGAAGAGTGGTGAGTGAATGAGTAGGGAGCTAGCATATCGATGAATGGGTAGGTGGACAATAGGAGAGAGGAGTGGGTGAATGGAAGGGTGGGTGGATAGGTTGATGGGTAGTGGGTGGAAGGATGAGTGGATAAAGGCTTGGATAGGTGGGTAGGTGGCAGGATGGCAGGGTAGATGGAAAATACGAGAGAGAGAGGGAGGGATGGATGGATGGATGGTGGATGGATAGATAGGTGGGTGGATAGAAGGTTGGGTAGCTGCAGGATTTATTGTATGAATGGGTGGACTGAGAGACAGATGGGTAAATGGATATATGGGAAGGGTAGATGCATCAGCTTTGGAGCCCTGTGGCAACTCTCTAGCAAGACTAGCTGGGCTGTCGCCGTGGCTGGCCCATGTCACAGATCTCCTGGGGCACGTGCTAGTGACTGCTTTTGGCAAGTTCCCCCATCTTGAAAGCACATGTGTGTGGTGTGTCTTTCAGTGGTCTGTGCCCAGGGCTTGCAGGCCAAGGACAAGACAGGATCCAGTGACCCTTATGTCACCGTCCAGGTTGGGAAGACCAAGAAAAGGACAAAAACCATCTACGGGAACCTCAACCCAGTGTGGGAAGAGAATTTTCATTTGTGAGTAACTGGCTGGGTTCCCAGCCTTGCTTCTAGGTTAGTTTTTAGGGACCTCTGAAACTGGACACAGGGCAGCAGCCTGATGCCTGCCCTTCGGTCTAACTCCCTACACAGTGAATGTCACAACTCCTCTGACCGGATCAAGGTTCGTGTTTGGGATGAAGATGACGACATAAAATCCCGTGTGAAACAAAGGTTTAAGAGGGAGTCTGATGACTTCCTAGGGCAGACAATCATCGAGGTGCGGACGCTTAGCGGCGAGATGGATGTGTGGTACAATCTGGGTGAGTGAGGGCAGAGCTTAGGGGGGCTTGAAGTCGGAGAAAGAGATGGCCCAGGATATGCGGGACAAGAGAGACCCTGGGCGTCAGGGAGGCCGCAAGGCTTCTGTGTATTGAATCAGACCTGCTGCCCTGAGACCCCCCTCATGTCCTCCCTCATAACCACAGACAAGAGAACGGACAAGTCGGCGGTGTCGGGGGCCATCCGGCTTCACATCAGTGTGGAGATCAAAGGGGAGGAGAAGGTGGCGCCCTACCATGTCCAGTACACCTGTCTGCATGAGGTGAGCCCAACAGGACCAAGACGCATACAGCTGGCTCCTTCATCACCACATCCTTCCTCCCCCACACACTGTGTGGTTCCTTACACAGTCCCCTCTGCCTGAGAAACCACTACTCTGCATCAAGGCCCCGATCCAGGGACCCTTCCTGTGGGCCTCCAAGCCAGCTCTCATGGCTGCACTCGTAGCTGGGCTCCAGTGCTGAGCGCTCCTGCTCCTGCCTGGCCTTCTGCAGAGAAATCTGTCCCTAAGTGGAGCTTCTCAAATGAGTGTGACTCGATGTATGGATTACTAACTGGAGGAATAAAGAATAAGGTCAACAGAGTTAGGGAGCAATTGGGGCATGGCTGAGAGATCAGGTAGATGACAAAGGGTGCACGGAATGTTGAATGGTCTTGGGTGGATTTGTGGATAGTTGGATACTCGGAAAAGTGGTTGGTGGATGGGGAGACAAATTGGTAGGTGGACAGACAGATGGACAAATGGAAATGCAAGAAATGGATACGATTTGTGGGGGGACTCAGGTGGTGGGTGGATGGGTGTGTGGCTAAGGACGAGTGTTAGTGCGCATGTGGAACCTGGGTGCTGGAGGATGATGGGCAAGGGCCTGGAAGGTTGGCTGAGGTCAGCTTCTTCCCCATTCCCAATGCCACGTCTCCTTGGTACAGAACCTGTTCCACTTTGTGACGGACGTGCAGAACAATGGTGTGGTGAAGATTCCCGATGCCAAGGGTGACGACGCCTGGAAGGTTTACTACGATGAGACGGCCCAGGAGATCGTGGATGAGTTTGCCATGCGCTATGGTGTTGAGTCCATCTACCAAGCCATGACGTGAGGGAGCAGCGGGTTGGCGGGGCCTAGGCGACACTGGCAGATCTGGGGAAGGGGGTATACCACAATCCCGGGAGATTATCAGGATGCCGCTATTGGGAGGTAGGGGCTAGAGAACCAGGGAGAGGTGAGAAAAGCGGCAACTGGCCAAGAACTAGAGGAGGGCATGG
The DNA here is from genome assembly GCF_000001635.26 of Mus musculus. Taxonomy (NCBI): domain Eukaryota; kingdom Metazoa; phylum Chordata; class Mammalia; order Rodentia; family Muridae; genus Mus; species Mus musculus. The sequence goes on along the minus strand of NC_000074.6, from coordinate 71,650,953 downwards.
GGATAGGCAGGGGCGCACCCGAGGCATCAGCATTCAGGCTGAGGCCAAAGGATCTGGAGCACAGGACCATCCTTGGCTACATACTGGGTGGGAAACCATCGGGCTACAAGATGAAAACTTAAATTCAAAGTCATGGAAGAAAGGACACAGGCATTTCATAGAAACTCAAAGGACTGAGCCAGAGGGAAAGGACACAGGAAGAGGGTGGTGTCTTGGAGTTCTGGGGACCCCACATCTTGGTTCTCAGACCTAGTGCCTTCTGCTTCCACCCGCCAGCCACTTTGCCTGCCTCTCCTCCAAGTATATGTGCCCTGGGGTACCCGCTGTCATGAGCACCCTGCTTGCCAACATCAACGCCTACTACGCACACACCACCGCCTCCACCAACGTGTCTGCCTCTGACCGCTTCGCTGCCTCTAATTTCGGGGTCAGTCTCAGGGGCTAGGGCTGGACAGACTTCTTTGGTCCATAGTAGCACCTCGTGTGCCTCTGCCCAGTGTTTCCCTGTCTCGGAGCCTCAGTTTGCTCATCTGTAGAATGGAATCAGACATGATGAGTGGGTAGAGCGTCCAGGTGTTGGTGGTTCACGCCTTTAATCCCAGCACTCAGGAGGCAGAGGCAGGAGGATCTTTAGAGTTCAAGGCCAGCCTGCTTTACAGTTCTAGGATACCCAGGGCTACACACAGAAACCCTATCTAAAAACAAACTCCCTAAACCCCAAAAAGAATGGGTAGAGCATTCGAAGCTCAGAGGGCTGGATAAATGAGGTACTGGGTTCTATCTGCACCGCACATAAAACAGGCATGGTAATATGCATGCTGTCATCGCAGCTCCTAGGAGGCTGAGGCAGGATGATCTCAGGTCCTGGCCAGCCTGGGCTACAGAGATCTTTTGTCAAAAAGAAACGGGGTGTGGTTGGGTGGCAAAGCTTAGTGGTTAGGGAGCACTCAGCCAGCTTAGCAGCCTACATTCAGTGACGTCACCAGACTCCCCCAGGTCTGTCTTCACCCCCACCCCAATCTTCCACTTAGAAAGAGCGCTTTGTGAAACTTCTGGACCAGCTACACAATTCTCTGCGGATCGACCTGTCCATGTACCGGGTGAGGCTGGTGGGCCTGAGTCTGCTGCCCCTTGTTTACCTGGGGGGGGGGGACAGTCACCCAGAGAGAGGGCCTGGGGACCCAGCACAGCCTGCACATGCTCCTGCATCCTCTCATGGACATGCCCCACTGTGCTGTCTGGGGGACTGACACGTGCTCACCAGTGCACCATGTGGCACTGACCCCAGTCTCTCATTACCCACTTGCTGCCAACAGAACAACTTCCCAGCCAGCAGCCCTGAGCGGCTGCAGGATCTCAAGTCCACGGTGGACCTGCTCACCAGCATCACCTTCTTCCGGATGAAGGTGGGTGCCCGCGCACAGCCACGTGAAGAAACCTCGTGGCCTGACTGTGGCCACTACTACAGTGTACCCTTAAACAAAACAGATAATGGGGGCCAGCAAAATGGTGCAGTGGGAAAAGGTGCTTGCCACCAAACCTGACTCCGTGAGTTCAATCCCCTGGACCCACATGGTGGAAGGGAGAACCGACCCCCACAGGGTGTCCTCTGGCCTCCATATGTGCATGTATCACACGCTCACATGCATACCACACACACACATGCTAAAAATACGTATGATTTAAAAACAAGAAAATTACATAGGTGTGGTGGCACATACCCACCCATGTCATAGCCCTTGGGAAGCAGAAGAAGAGAATCTCGGAGTCTGAGGCCGAGCCTGGTCTACATAACGAGACAAATCAGTAACAAACAACAGGAATATTGTGGGGAAGCCCACCAGACAGCCAACTCATAGCAGCTCATACCTGGTCTGTACGCTATGGCTCCAGCCTCCTCACCCAGTCTCTCTGCTTTCAGGTTCAGGAACTGCAGAGCCCGCCGCGTGCCAGCCAGGTAGTGAAAGACTGTGTGAAGGCCTGCCTCAACTCCACCTATGAGTACATCTTCAACAACTGCCATGAGCTCTATGGCCGGGAGTACCAAACGGATCCGGTGAGACTTGGATGGGACTTCACCTTCACAGGAGCCCTGGGACATGCTGTGCTCAGACCCTCAGTGTTGTCTTCTGGAATTCAGACTGACAGAACACACAGCATAGGGCACTTAGCACCAAGCACTCAGCACAGAACACACAGCACTGAGCACACAGCACCAAGCACTCAGTACCGAGCACACAGCACCAAGCACACAGCAGGCAGTCAAGAATGAGCTCTCTGAGTTTGGCTTAAAGCCTTATGGTTAGTAGAAAGTTTCTATTTGCAAAAGGTTCAGTGAGTCTGGTCTGTTAGAGTTAAGTTCAGTGGTTAAGAGTACTTACTGCTCCTCCAGAGGACTAGAGTTTGATTCCCAGCACCCACATGGTGGCCCACAGCCACCTATAACTGCAGTGCCTCTGGCCTCCTTGGGCACCCACATGCACATGGTGTACATACAGACACGCAAACATACGTATAAAGTCAAAGAAATCTTAAAAAGAAAGATTTGAAAGCTGGTGAGAGGTAAGAGGGCAGGCTAGGGCTTGCCACCAAACCTGGTTACCTGTGGTTCGTCCATGAGACCCGCATGGTGTAGAAAGACAGCCTATCCCTATGCCAGCCTGGCCCTCAGGACACTGAGACGTGAGGATGGACTGTTCCAGGCCAGCCTGGGCTACATCTTAAGTTTCTGCTTCAGAAAAGAAAAGATACTGGCTTGGATTGAATTTCTTTCAGTTTTTCGTCCTTTTTCAGTTTGTTTGTTTGAAATGAGAGTCTTACCATGAAGCCCATTTGGTCCCAAGTCTGTGGTGCAAGAGTGTGGCCTGCAGTACCCCTGACACCCTAACTGCTACGAATTGTCCCTTTCTCCCCTTTCAGGCCAAGAAGGGGGAGGTTCCCCCAGAGGAGCAAGGCCCTAGCATCAAGAACCTGGATTTCTGGTCCAAGCTGATCACCCTCATCGTGTCTATCATCGAGGAGGATAAGAATTCTTACACACCCTGCCTCAATCAGTGAGCTTGGGCTGGGGCCACGGGAGAGGCTTCGCAAGTGTGTGCTAGGTTTTTGGTCACAGAGTGACCCTATCTGAAAACTCCATTCGTGTGTGTGTGTGTGTGTGTGTGTGTGTCTGTCTGTCTGTGTGTCTGTGTGAGAAAGAGAGGCCCCATAGGTTGGCTTTCTTTACTGTTCATTTTGAGGTAGGGTCTCTGTAAAGATGACTTCATGCTTACTCTGTAGCCCAGGTTGGCCCTTAGCTTCAGGGCCTTCTCTGCCTTGGTCTTCCGAGAAGCTGTGAAGACAGGCCTGAGCCACAGATCCACCTGTGAAATTTAGCGTCTTATTATATGAGTGTGCAAAAAAGTGTGTGTGTGTGTGTGTGTTTACAACTGGAGCATGAACTTTGAAAATGTTTAAATTAGCATTTACTTTATTTTACTTTTAAATATTTATTACTATACGTGTTTGGGTGTTGTGCCTGCATGTGTCTGTGAACCATGTTTGTGCCTAGTACCTGTGGAGACCCTAAGAGGACATTAGGTCCCCTGGATCTTTGGTTGCAAATGGTTTCAACTGTCATGTGGGTGATGGAAATCGAACCTGGGTCCTGTGTGTATGTGTGTATGTGTATATGTGTGTATGTGTGTCACAGAGTTAACTGTGGAGGTCTATAGGCCCTTGTCCACTTTGCCAGAGGGCATGGCTGCTTGGGGAGGCGAAAAGCACTTATCCCATGCTGCAGCTGGGCTGGTGCTGGACTGTAGGGAACCGGAGCTGGTTTGGGGTCCACAGGCCCTGATAAGGTCAGCGCTGTGGGGTTCTCAGACTCTTGGACATCCAGGCTGGGAGTTGCAGAAGAGCAGAGAATGGAGTTGGGGTGGAGGTGGGGGGAAGGGGAGTTCTGGCTTGTCCCATGGGGGTGATTGTCCTTAGCTTGGTGGCAGCAGGCTTGGTGGCTGTTGTGGCTGGGAGCACAGAGAGGCTTTCTACAGGAGATTAGGCTGCAGCTCTGTAGGCAAAGGCCTTCTTTTTGGCTTCCCACAGCAGAAAGAGACAGCCTATGGTTCTAAACAGTTTATTGTCATGGTGGAAAAATGAATGCGTAAAACCATACCCCACTTCTCAGGGTGGGCCTGAGATTAAATACCTTTTGCAGGGAGGAATGTCTAGAAAGGAAGCTTATTGGCTAAGCCCTCAGGCTAGGCACGTCATTAGCTTGGAGAACTCTGTTTGGGGCCTATGTGACCACAGGACATATTTCTTTTACATGAGAAGCATGGCACATGTTCCAAGTCAGGAGTCTGGCAGGGAGCTGGGAGTCACCTAAGCCTCAGGTGTGTGGCCACTGAGTCTCTGGGTCTCGACCTGCTCTACCTTACCAAACTTCCTGGCATGGTTTCACCTCCCACAGAGGTCACAGGACAACTTGTGGGAGTCAGTTCTCTATGTCCACCCTGTGAATTCTAGGGATTGTCTTCAGGCTTGGCGGCATGTGCCTTTACCCACTGAGCCGTGCTACTGGCCTGGAAATGAACTTTTATATAATTGTTTAATATACTTGTGCTTAGCTCAGTGTGCACACCTGCAGTCCCAGCTACTCATGAGGTGGAGAATCCCTGTTTCAGAAACCATAGCAAATCATGCAGTTTATACAAACACAGCACGGTGCAGCGCAGTGCCGTGCACTGTGCGGTCGTGCAGAAGCATGGACACAGCTGGTTATAGATTGGCTCTGTGAAATATTTATCAAGTAGCTCAAGGAGCCATTTGGTCAGTTTCTTTCAAAGTGAGCCATAGAGTGGGGGTGGGGAGCATAAATCCTAGAAATCCTAGTATGTGTGTGTGTGTGTGTGTGTATAGCTGTGGATAGGTGCAGGGAGGTCCAGACACCCTCACTCTGTCCTAGTACCAGGCTTCCATCCATTTCCCAGGTTTCCCCAGGAGCTCAATGTGGGGAAGATCAGTGCTGAGGTGATGTGGAGCCTATTTGCCCAAGACATGAAGTACGCCATGGAGGGTGAGTCCCTGAACCCAGGTGGGTAGCAACAGTGATGGGCAGTGCAGGCCCAAACCTCCTGGCTGAGCCTCTGTGCCTCCTGGCAGAACATGACAAACACCGGCTGTGTAAGAGCGCAGATTACATGAACCTGCACTTCAAGGTGAAGTGGCTGTACAATGAGTACGTGGCCGAGCTGCCCACCTTCAAGGACCGTGTGCCTGAGTACCCTGCGTAAGTCCTGATGTCACCAAGACCTAAGAGGATTCCAGGACCTATGGGTGTCAGATCCCAACTCCCTGGTACTCAGGGCAGTGAGCCCAGCACCTCATCGGTACTGGGAAAGCATCTGCATCACGTGGTTCAGAAGGTCAGGGCAAGAAGGAAGCCACCATATTGAAACAAAAGCCATGATTAAAATATTTTCAGCCTGTAAAAGCTGAAAGCTCCCCCCCCTCCTCCTCCATTCTCCTCCTTCCTCTTCTTCCCCCTTCTCCCTTCTCCTTGCTCCTCCTCCTTCCTGTCCTCTTTATCCTCCTCCCTCTTCAGAGTCATCATCCTCAGGAACCTAGTGAGTTTGAGGGTAGCCTAAACTACACTGACCCCATATTTAAATAATTAAGAAACTCTAATCAAACTGAAGCTACTTCTTTTTATCCTCCTCCCTCTTCAGAGTCATCCTCGGGTACTTAGTGAGTTTGAGGGTAGCCTGGGCTATATCAACCCTGTATTTAAATAACTATATTAAGGAAACTCTAACCAAACTGAAGTGACAAATCCATTGGGGATGGAATCTGGGGACAGAGCTCAGGTCACCATGTCCAAGAGCTGGGGTTAAAGCCTGCACCCTAGTAACAGGTCGGAGGCAGGCCCAGCACACAGTGGGTGAGGTGGGTGGAGCTGGCAACAGAGTGCACAGGGGCATCCCAGCTGGTCTGTCCCTTTCCAGGTGGTTTGAGCCCTTCGTCATCCAGTGGTTGGATGAGAATGAGGAGGTGTCCCGGGACTTCCTGCATGGTGCCCTCGAGCGGGACAAGAAGGACGGGGTGAGCAGGCCATGGGTGGTGGCCACTGTCCTGTCCTGTTTGTGGGTACCTCCTGCACACATTCAGCAGTTGTGAAGTTTGAGGTCATCACCCAGCCCAAGGCCTCCGCCCTCCTGTGGCCTGAGCCCTCAGGGAGCAATGCCATGGTCTAGCCTGACACCGTCTTCTCCCTGCAGTTCCAGCAGACCTCAGAGCACGCCCTGTTCTCTTGCTCAGTGGTGGACGTCTTCTCCCAGCTTAACCAGAGTTTCGAGATCATCAAGAAGCTGGAGTGTCCTGACCCCCAGATCGTGGGCCATTACATGCGGCGTTTTGCCAAGGTGCGACCTGGGACTGGTGAGGCAAGATGGAACAGGGTTAAGGCATGGTATTCAGTTGGATGACAGAGGCGGAGGGCCATGCCACTGCAGATGAAGTCAGGTTGCTTCAGGGCTAGAGGGGAGAGGTTAGAGTCAATACTGAAGTAGAGGGATAGGAGGCATTCTAGCAGCGAAGCTATGATCCAACGTCTCCAAGGCCCTGGCATCATCCCCAGTACCTCAAAAAGAAAAGCCAAAAGAACAAAGTGAAACTTTCCTGATAACTCTAGGAAAAAAAAAATTGAGGAGGGTTAGTGAGATGACTCAGTGGGTGCAGGTACTTGCCACCAAGCCTGAAGACCCAAGTTCAATCCCCGAGATTCATAGAATGGAAGGAGAGAGCTGAGTCCTACAAGCCTGTCATCTGTCTCACACAGGCACACACATTCACACCCACCCACCCCACCCCACACACAAATTAATTACATTTTTAAAGTTTCTGGCCGGGCATGGTGGCACATGCCTTTAATCCCAGCACTTCGGAGGCAGTTGAATTTCTGAGTTCGAGGCCAGCCTGATCTACAGAGTGAGTTCCAGGACAGCCAGGGCTACACAGAGAAACCCTGTCTCAAACAAAAACAAAAGCAAACCAAAAAAAGTTTCTGTTGGGGAGGTAGGAGACGAGAGAGAGAGAGAGAGAGAGAGAGAGAGAGAGAGAGAGAGAGAGAGAGAGAGAGAGACTTGCCTGATGTGTGCGAGGCCCAGGGGCTCACTCCCACCCAGTACTACACAAAGAAAAGTTAAATAAAACAAAGCAAAAGTAGACAAATGTAGAAAACCAAGACAATTGATCAACTCCAAGGAATTCAAATGTTGGGGAGGTGAGTGTCCTGGGTTGGGTGGGCTTGGAGCTGCAGGTTGGGTTCTGCATGGCTCTCCAGTGTTGAGTACTCACACGGGCACAGCTGGCTCTGGTGAGTTTCACTGAGTGGCCATTCACCTGGGATCAAACACTGGCATCTGGGTCCCATGTGGGATCAGGGGTTTAATACTGTGGTTGGTTCCTTCAAAGCAGAAGAGGACGGCACATGGGGCATGGTGGGGTTTATATTTAATCCTTGCTCTGGGAAGGCCAGGCTAGCCTCACTACACAGCAAGACCTAGTCTCAAACAAACAAACAAACAAACAAACAAACAAACAGTTAGTTAGTGTACAGAAAGCAATACTTCCATGGGGCGGGGTCTCCTCTGGGTCCTAGTGGTTCTCTGGGATAGACAAGCATCCTAATGTCCACCCTGCACACTGTGCAGCACAATCACCATAATGTCTGCAGTGGATGGTGGCGGGGACCAGGGTCCCTGAAGCTGCAGCTCTCTCACCCCTCTCTCTGTCCACAGACCATTAGCAATGTGCTTCTCCAGTATGCAGACATCGTTTCCAAGGACTTCGCCTCCTACTGCTCCAAGGAGAAGGAGAAAGTGGTGACCTGGGGCGCCGGCCCTGCTCTCTCCCAGCCCCGTCCCTCCTGGCCCCGCCCAGCTTCCCTCAGGGTTCAGGCTCCCAGGCTCTGACATGAGACTTGAGACAACAAATTCCACTGAAGGGACATGAATCAGCAAGATCATGTGTGATTGTGTGGATTGTGTTGATTTGTCTGTCTGTCTGTCTGTCTGGTTGTGTGGGGTTTGGTAGTGGTTACTTGTTTGTTTGGGTTTTTGAGACAAGCTCTCAAAATGAAGCCCAGACTGGCTTTGAGCTTCCCATGTAGCCCAGATTAGCTTCAACCTTGCTATGTAGGTCAAGGTGGCCTTTAATCCAGTGTGTAGCCCAAACTGGCCTTGAACTTGCTATGCATTATAGGCTCAGTGCCAGCTAGCTACACTGCCCAGGTAGCTTCAGACCGGCTATGTAGCTCAGGCTGGCCTTAATCCCTGATCTCTTGTCTCTACTTTCTAAGTGCTAGGGTGACAGCTATGTGCCTCTGGGCCCAACCATCTAACTGTTTGGTATAGCTGTATTGAGGCCTGGGTCATGAGTGTGTTCATGCCTGTGTGACTGAGACTGTGAATCTGGGGGGTCCTATGAGTGCACATGAGGGTAAGGATATGCTTTCCTGGGTGCCCAGGGTGACTTCCAGGGTGTAGCTTCAGCAGAGACAGGGGGATTATGAGGACTCCTCTCTGCCCCTTTTTGGCCTTCCTACAAGCAGAGAGATATTGCTACAGACCTGCTCCATCTGGTCCACGGGATCCTTTCCCCAGTTTATGCATGTCCAGGGCTATTGTCTCCCATCCCCTAGGGGACCCCCATTTCCCAGTCCCCAAGAGGTGGTGGGAAGTCACCAGCCTGACTTTTGCTCTTCCCAGCCCTGCATCCTCATGAACAACACACAGCAACTACGAGTGCAGCTGGAGAAGATGTTTGAGGCGATGGGCGGGAAGGAGGTAGGCACCAGGATGCATTTTGGAGGATCTTGCCCATAGTCCCATTCCTGAGATCATGGCTTGGGTGTGAATTGCAGTCTTACCAGGGAGACCTGGCTGCCTGAGCCTCAGTTGCTTTCCCCAGTCCATTAGACACTTTCCCGGGGGCATGTGAAGACAGGGGTGTTAACAACTTTGCCTCCCTCAGCTGGATGCCGAGGCCAGTGGCACCCTGAAGGAGCTGCAGGTGAAACTCAACAATGTCCTGGATGAACTCAGCCATGTGTTTGCCACCAGGTGAGTGGCATCTCCAGGATAGAGACACGTGAGCAGGGAAGACCCCGAATCTTGGGCTTCTGATGTTTGGCTCATGCCAGGGGCAGACTCAGACATTCTTTCCCACAGCATGGCCATAGGGGTACCTGTGAGTCATTTAACCAATTCCGGCCTCAGTGAACCAGAAGAGAAGGAATTCTGGCCCGATAGTCACATAGGAAGTCTCAGGGGAGAATGTCCGCCATCTGGGCTTGTTGGTGCTGTTGCCTCCTAGTGTTGGGGACCCAGGCCACAGATCCTCATTGAGTGGCCTCACCCTCTGGGACACAGAACCTGGGCTGAGTACCTTTCTGATGTGTCCACAGCTTCCAGCCACACATTGAGGAATGCGTCAGACAGATGGGTGACATCCTGAGCCAGGTGAAGGGCACAGGCAATGTACCTGCCAGTGCCTGCAGCAGCGTGGCCCAGGATGCAGACAATGTGCTGCAGCCCATCATGGATCTTCTGGACAGCAAGTGAGGGTGGAAAGAAGAGGGGGCGAGGGGAAGGAGGGAAGGAGGCCAGGTGCATGTGTGCCTGATGCTGTTTCTGTGCATGTAGGGTGCCATGATAGACCAATGGCATGTGCATGAGGTGGGCTGAGTCACAAAATACTTACAAGAGTGGATGGAGGACAGATGTTTAAAATATGGTGGACAGGCCCTTGAAAGGTGGGTGGGTGGATGGATGGATAGGTGGGTGGGTGGGTGGATGAGTGGATGGGTGGATGGATGAATGGGTGGATGGATGGATGGATGGATGAGTGGGTAGGTGGGTGGGTGGATAGATGGATGAATGGGTGAATGGGTGAGTGGGTAGGTGGATGGATGAGTGGGTGGGTGGATGAATGGATGGATGGATGGATGGATAGATAGATGGATAAATAGGTGGGTGGGTGGGTGGATGGATGTGTGGGTGGGTGGGTGGATGGATGGATGGTTGGATGGATGGATGAGTGGATGGGTAGATGGATGAGTGGGTGGATGGATAAGTGGGTGGGTGGATGGATGGATGAGTGGGTGTGTGGGTGGGTGGATGGATGGATGGATGGATGGATGGATGGATGGATGGATGGGGGAATGGGTGGGTAGGTGGATGGATGAGTGGGTGGATGGATGAGTGAGAGGGTAGATGGATGGGTGGATGGATGAGTGGGTGGGTGGATGGATGGATAGATGGATGGGGGAATGGGTGGGTAGGTGGATGGATGAGTGGGTGGATGGATGAGTGAGAGGGTAGATGGATGGATGGGTGGATGGGTGGGTGGATGGATTAGTGGGTGGGTGGGTGGATGGATGGATGGATGGATGGGGGAATGGGTGGGTAGGTGGATGGATGAGTGGGTGGATGGATGAATGAGAGGGTAGATGGATGGGTGGATGGATGAGTGGGTGGGTGGATGGATGGATGGATGGATGGATGGATGGATGGATGGATGGATGGATGGGGGAATGGGTGGGTAGGTGGATGGATGAGTGGGTGGATAATGGGTAGATGGATGAGTGAGAGGGTAGATGGATGGGTGGATAGATGAGAGGTGAGTAGATGGATTTGTGGTGGGTGAGTAGTGGGTGGATGGATGGTGCATTGATAACATGGTTTGGGGGATAATGGTGGTGAATTTGGGGGTAAGGTTGGTAGATGAGGGGTCAGCTGGGAAGCCCATGCTGGCAGATTGTCCCTCTCTTCAAGTTACCTAAGTCTTCAGGAATTGTCTTGTCCTCCCTTGTCTTTGGCTATGACCTCAATCCCTGTGTATCATGTCTTCAGGCCTCACATTTCACTTGACTGCACACAGTGTTTGTTCATATTTGAATATCTTGCCAAGTCTGCCCTGAGCACTCTGTAGCCAGCCTACCTTCACCATGTTACCCAGGTGTTTTCCCCAGAGCCCCGCTGTTGGACTTCCCTGCACACACTGTGCGGTGCTCACCCTGTCACCCTGTCAGGGCCAAACCTGTGCATAGAGGGTGGTGGCCCCTCTCTCTGACCTCAGCCTCACCCTCAGCCTCACCCTGTTTGCCAAAATCTGTGAGAAGACAGTTCTGAAGCGGGTGCTGAAGGAGCTCTGGAAGCTGGTGATGAACACAATGGAGAAGACCATCGTCCTGCCACCGCTCACTGACCAGACGGTGAGACTCCTGTCCCAGGACACTTGGCCATCTCTGTGAGGGAAGCCCAGGGAATGCGGTGCCTCCAAGATAAGGGATCAAGACACTGACACTGGGGTTTAGGGGGTCACTCAGGTGTAATCAAGGGTGAACACTGGGGACAATTGGAAAGTCAGAGCCCATAGATATCTCAGGCCAATTGTTTCCCTAACATCCAGTGAGGAGCTGGGGAATCTGAGATAAGAGCCAGATGTGCCTGCACATGACACTGATAACACAGGCTGAGGGCCCAGGGCTGGCAGCAGGATGCCCAGGGGTGGACACTCACATGGAGGAGGGTGGCGAGGCCTCAGCCAGGTGCCTGTAGCTGGGCACTCAGGACTGGTCCTCTGGGCAAGGCCAGGGCTGGGGCGGGGCGACATCGCCTCAGTGTCTTCCCAGAGCCACTCACAGTGACTTATTCCCCTCTCCCCACCCTGCCCCCATTCCGGCTGGCAGATGATTGTAAGTAGAGACCCGTTTGTCCGTCTGTCTGTCCATCGTCCTTTTTCGTTCGCTGTGTGTTTGGACTGGGGCCGCCCCCACCCTCCCAGTGCCCCCTCCTCCCCTCACCTTGACTTTGTATCTGTGTGCTGGTGGGTGGGACATGGGGCTTGGAGGCCACACCCCTCCCAGATTCAAAAGCAGAGCCTACCTACATCCACACTGTCAGTCTATTCCTTCCTGTCCAATCCTGTCCCTGTCCTTTAGATGGAAACCCACCCAGTCTGAAGGGTAGAAAGAGGGAGGTGGAGTCCTCCCTCTCGCATGCAGGTGTCTGCCATGTGGCCTGCTCAGCACACCCCCATGACTCCCCTAGTGCACAGGCACACACCAATACATGTGGAGGCCCAGCTGGGGGACCTGGAGAGTATGTAGGCAGTCTGGGTGTCACCACTTTGTCCAGACCATCACCTGGGAGAAACTCCCAACCTTGGTTTCTGGGAATGGGAAAGAATTGGAAAGAATTCCATGCCAGGGCTTTCTGAGCTACCAGAGTGAAAGGGAGCAATCACGGTATCCAAACGTTTGCCCAGTGACCCACAGACCCCTCAGTAAAACCATCCCCTCCAACAATTCTCTATGGGTCAGGCGAGGCCACCATGACATTTTACTTTGTCCCAAACTCACCTTCCCAGAGGACGCAGCATGGCATCATGCCCAGTGCCCAGGTTGTAGTTGTAGGCAAACCGTAAAGGAAAACAAGACACTGACAGCTTGTGACAAGCCAGTGCCTGTCACAGCTTACCTTCATGACAGCCCTCTGAGGGAAGTCTCAATACAATCAATCTAGTGGGAAAAGCCAAGGCTGGGAGGGAGAGCAGCCTTCTGGCTCAGGCCATAGCTTAGTGATGGCGTCAGTTTGGATCTGTCTCAGTGCAGACCGGGGATGCTTCTGTTAATCTGGGATCCAGCAGGTTTCTTTGTACACCAAATGTAAATGGCTTGTATTTTGACAGTGGCGTTTACCTTGTGCTCTTGCTGGCTCTGGCCCTGGCACTCTTCTCCTCCTCTTTCTCCCCATCCCCTTCCCTCACCTTTCATCTCCCTTCCCATCCTTCCTCTCCCTCCTCTTCCTGGATTTCTCCCACCCCCCCATGTCTGTCTCTCCCTTCTCTTCCCTCTTCCCCATCATCCCTCCTCCTTGTTTTCCAGCTTCCTCCCTGCCTTCCTTTTCACTCCTCCCCTCACCCTCCTCCCCTTTTTCTCTCTCTGGATCATACAGCGTCTCCTCTCCTTCCTCTGTCTCTTAGGAGTGAGCCTCCACATTCCCCAGCATTCCCCAACCCTTAGTCAGTGCAGCCCTCCTGTTCCCACATGGGAGACTGATTCTCCTGGGTCCTGACCTCCATATGACATTGTCTCTGCAGGGCACCCTCTTGAGAAAACATGGCAAGGGCCTAGAAAAGGTAATGAGGGCCTCGGCTTGCCGGGGTCCGGGTGTCCGGGCGTGAGTGCTCCTGTGGTTCCTACTTGGGTAGGAAGATCAGCTGATGCCACAGTGGGAGGCTGATCTTGATCTGGTCCCTAGGAACTGAAAGTCAGAGCTCAGATCCTTTTCTGGAGGTGGGGGGAGGGGGAGTGTGTGCATAGCCCTTCTGTCCCTCAGCCCCAGACTCAGCTGATATCTGTGGTTTCTTCCAAGGACCACATCCTGGATGGCCCTGCACTGAGACATGGATTCTTATTGCTTTAATGAATGTTTATTGTAAGGCCAAATGTGGCCAAATGTGGGCAGTTGCTTGACTGCGAACTTGATTGCACAGAATGAATGTATCAGGGCCTCTCCATGCCCTGAATGGGTCTTGGTGTTATGACTGGAGCATAGGGTATTTCCACTCCCAGTCACTCCTGGAGGCACTGTGGTCAACGATGTATGAGTTTACATGTGATCATGCAAAGCATGTTGTGTGTTCTGGCCTGAGAGGTTCCTGAATGTGTGAATTGATTGGTTTTTTTAATTATTATTTTAAATGTCTGCAGAATCAGTCTGCAGGTCTAGAGTGAGTATGTGTCTGTGTGCATATGTGTGCTTGCCTGTGTGTATGTATGGGTCTGCCTGGGTGGTGTGTGTCTGAGTGTGCAAGCATACGTATCTGTGTGTGCATGTGTATGTCTGTGTGTGCGTGCATATGTGTGAGAATGTATGTATGTGTGTTCATGCACATGTTCTCCTGTGTGTGCATGTCTGTGTGCAAGCATGTGTGTCTGTGTGTACATGTAAGCATATGTGTTTATGTGTGTGTGTGAGTGTGTGTGTGTGTGTGTGTGTGTGTGTGTGTGAAGGCACTTGGAGCTTGCAGGACTAATCAGGGCATTTCAGGCCTCCCCAACACTGGCTTGGGGCATGTGGGGGGTACAGAGACCTCGAGCCCTCCCTCTCCTTGCCTTCTCCTGTAGTCGGGGTTATAGCCTTCTAGGAGTCCCCAATATGTGCAGTGGTCAAGAAGTCTACATTCAGAGACAAAGGTAGATGCCTCAGATGGGAGGCACTAGTATCCACTTCAATGACTGGGGGGAGCTCACCCTATGATTCCAAGGGGCAGGGAAGTCCCACTGAGTATCCTCCCAACACGCATCAGAACTCTGACCTCCGCCTGGTTCTCTCCACAGGGCAGGGTGAAACTGCCAAGCCACTCAGACGTAAGCCTGGCCTCTCACTGTCTGTCTGGCTCCCACCCCATCCCTCTTCCTCCCTGCCCTTCCTCTCTGTGGTCCGTGCCGTCGGGGGCATCCTGTGGCCCTGTCTGTTATTTCTTCTTCCTCTGTCTGTCTGACTTGTTTGTTGGTGGGTAGGGAAGGGCAGTGGGAGGCGTGGAGGGTGCTCAGGAGGGCCCCCTGCTTTGCACTGGAGCACAGGTGGGTGCAACAAGGGAAACTGAGGCTCAGACAGGTAGGCTCTGGTAACTCCAGCTCACAGCCTCAGGGAACCCTAAGACTACAGGGCTGTAGTGCAGCAGAAGCCGCTCACTGAGCACTCACGGGGCCAGACTGTGACTTTTGTCCTGATGTGTGTGTGAGGGCCTGGTTTCCATCCCCAGCAGGACAGAATAGCACAGAGTGACAGCCTGAAGTCTCAAAGCCAGGTGGTGTTTCCAAACATCCTCTGCTAAACAGGCCAACCATAGCCCTGGGCCATCCTAGCTGGTGGAGCCAGCTTCCCTCCCACAAGTTACTAATTAGCATGGAGATACCAGGCCCAGAAAAGACTAGGCCTGAGGTCTTGCAGTTCAGTGGAGAATCTGAGGATGGGACCCATTCTGCCAGGCATTACCTGTGATGAGACCAAGACAGCAAACAAGACATCAAGGAATTACACATTCTTTCAAGGCCATAGGGTGGCTGTGACCACCATCTAAAGGGGTAGCAGTTTCAGAGGGGTTAAGTCACCTATCCAGGGCTGCATAGCCTGGCTGGAGTTTTCACCAAGACCTGCCTGGCTCTGCATAGCCATAGTTGGCATCTGGTGGGCATCTTGGGGAGAGGGGAAGTGTATGCAGATGCCAGTATGTGAGGAGTCTTCCTGATGCTCAAAGAGTCCTCCACACCACCCCCAGGGGTGACCAGGGGAAAGGAAATTCCCCCAAGGTGGGTCCCTGAATGCCCAGCCTGGCTCAGGACCCATTGCCACTAACAAGCCCATCTCTGTCCTCCCTCATCACGCCACACATGGACAGGCGGCCACATGCCTGTTTCTCTTATGTCTTCCAGTTGTGAGGTCATGGTGGGTATGACAGGGTGGGCAGTCTTCCCAGAGAACCGGGCTTCTCCTGCAACAAGGTGCCATGTGCCCCTGGATCTCACTGGAGCTCCTGATCCTGCTGTCCATGGGTCTCAAGCATTGCTTGAACCTTTGGACAGGAACCAAGTTGGCAGTTGGGTTTGGGTCACTCAGGATGGGGAACTATTTAGAAAACGCACACTCTCACCCGAGCTACCTGCTGTTTTCCACAGGGGACACAAATGATCTTCAATGCTGCCAAGGAGCTGGGCCAGCTGTCCAAACTTAAGGTGAGGGGGCAGAAGCTCTCAGGAGAAAGACTAGGAACAGATCAACAGGCAAAAATCCCTGCTCCCAGACCTGAATCCCACTTAAAATGTCCTTGAGTATAATGGATCAAGGATACAGATCACTTGATCCACAGCATGGAAAGCAAAGGCTCACAGTGTAAAAGCTTTGCCCACCTAACCTCTCCCTGCCATCCCCACAGGATCACATGGTGCGGGAAGAAGCCAAGAGCTTGACCCCGAAGCAGTGTGCTGTTGTTGAACTGGCCCTGGACACCATCAAGGTAAGGGAGGGGCTACAGAGGGTTTTAAGAGAGGGCATGAGAAAGTGGGATTTGAGGAATGCATAGGAATTTACAAAGTAAAGTATATGGGTAGCGAGCAGGGAGTAACTTTCCATCTGTGCATACAGTAAATACAGTGGTCCTGGGGCAGCTGTGGCCTGGTGAAGATGGGGAGGGTGAGAGGTGCTGGGAGCCATCTGAAGCCTCACTGTGTCCACCCTCAGCAATACTTCCACGCGGGGGGCGTTGGCCTCAAGAAGACCTTCCTGGAGAAGAGCCCGGACCTCCAGTCCCTGCGCTACGCCCTGTCGCTCTACACGCAAGCCACCGACCTGCTCATCAAAACCTTCGTGCAGACGCAGTCAGCGCAGGGTAAGGGAATCTGGTGCTTTCTTCCCGAGCCAACCAGAGTCTCCCCGCCCAGCCGCAGGCTCCTCCCCTGAATGACTGACAGAACTCCATGGGGGCGGGGCATCCGACATCTAGGCACCAAAGGTGATTCTTTCAAGACAAAGAAACAAGGGGTGATGGGCAGCCGTTGGAGGGAACCTCACTGACTCCAGAAGCCAGGATTTTAAAGCTTCCAGGGCAACGGAGTGACTGTCATTGAGGGGCGGGACCTGGTTGTCCGCTCTGGGGCAGGACTTCTATGGTACTCTTAGAATAAGAGAAAATTGACAGCTCTAGGTGAAATCTGATGTCATGGATTCAAAGCGTGGCTTCCTCCTTGGGGGCGGGGCCTCTGCGCTAAGTCAAAGATGTGGAATGATTGACAGGTCTAGGAGGTTCAAGGATCTGGCCCTGGGAGTTGTGGGGACCTGGGAGGTGCTGGGCCTCAGGTCTCCCCGATCCCTCTGTCTGTCTGTGTTGCTTCTGTCCCCGTCCCTCTGAGCTCTCTCCATGCAGCAGCTGAGGCCACAGGGCAGGGGTCCAAGGTCCTAGTATCTCTCTCTCTCTCTCTCTCTCTCTCTCTCGGGACCCCCGTTCAGAATTACCCCAAAGGTGCCATCTGGGCAGAGGTTGGTGACCTCAGGCTTTGTTCTTGTGGTGGAACGAGGGAGGTTGTTATCCATGGCCCCCAACCCCGCACAGCGGGTGGAGCCCAAGCCTCAGTTTCCTCTCCTGTTCTTGTTGCTTTTGGTGTCCCTAGTGTTCCCGGAGTGGGAGGCTGTCTGTCTGTCCGTCCGTCTGCACTGACGTTTCTTTCTCTCTCCCCTTCTCTCTCTCTCTTTCTCTCTCTCTCTCACTCTCTCATTCTCTCTTGCTCTCTCTCTTGCTCTCTTGTTCTTCCTGTCACTCGCTGCCCCCTTTCTGCGCCTCCCCCCCCCGCCCCCCCCCCCGCCACGTACACTCCTCCCTCCTCTCCTCCTCCCTCCCTGTCCATCCTGGTCAGTCCATGGTGGAAAAGGGACTAGGTTTACCCTTAGTGAAGACGTTTGTCCTGAGATGGGTACGTGCCTGCGCCGCCCGCCACCCGCACGCGGTGCCCGGTGCCTGCGCCCTTCCCCCTGCCCGGCTAGTAAGACCCCGGCCTTCCCGCACGGGGGCGCCATGTCCTCGCACATGGGGAAGGGCGGCTTGCTGGCTCCACCCAGGGAAGGAGTCCCCATCCCTTTCTCCCAAGACACACGCATCCCAGGCTGGGCCTGCGGCTTCCATTCCCAGAAAAGCACAAGAAAACTAAACAATGAAGTGTGCTCAGATCCTAAGTCAGCCATTCTGCAGCCAGCCTCCTCCCTGACTGTTCTGTCCCCTGGAAAACAGGGATAGTCAAGATGGACATTTCCAGGTGTGCCTGATGGCACAGGCCTGTGGTCCCTGTACTTGGGAAGCAGTGATAGGGGGATCACATGTTCCCACCAATCTTAGTCAAATACCCGCCCCCATCCAAAAAGAACTTGCATCCTGTCCAGTCTTCCCACAGGCACCTGAGGTTTCCTGTGGTTGAGGGTCAAGGCAGCCTCCTTCCCCTACAAGAGACTCTGGTTATGGTGGGAGGGTGGAGTGTGTGACAGCCCCTTCCTGGTGGAGCCAGCAAACCTGGGGTGGGGGCTGGCACCGCCCCCTCCTCACTTCTTACTAGCCTGGGCCTTGATCTGACCTTTTACACAACCCACCATGTCTAACTCCCCAGCACCCCACCTCTGGCCCGGACTGAGCTTGCTGAAGCATTGGCCTGGGGGGAGGGGGCTGAGCATGTGACTGGGGAGGTATCTGAGATGATATGGGTGACCACCTGAGGTGGACAGTGCTGGGGCCATGAGCGCAGGAGTCTCCTGGCCGCCCTGTTTCCTGATCCCCATCACTTCCTGTCCAGCACAGGTAACCTGGATGGACCTCTGATGATCATCTTGCCTTCCACATTCTCTTCCTTGCCATGCCCGTGCATGGGGTGCCCTGGGAGTGGAGAGCTGCCTGGGGCGGGGCGGGGCTGGGTGGGGTGGGGGGTATTGATGAGGTGCTGGTGGCCACAGCCTCACAGGCCCTGGGATGTGCATCTGAGTCACAGGTCTGGATGGTTAAAGCAGTAGTTTTTAAACTGACCCCTCATGAGTCCCCAGCATAACCAGCATGACACTTAATGGTGATTGGGAGGAGCCCTGCACATGGCTACCACACAGACAAATTAGTTGACTAGGAAACTAATATTAGGGGTTTGTTGACATCAGGAATGGCTGGATCCAGATTCCAATGCCATTGGTCAATTGGTATCCTTGGAGACCTTTGTGGCCAGATTACAATAAAAATTAGGAACTGAGTTTCTATTAGCCCAGCCTGGATCACATGACCATGCAGAGGGCAATCTGCTTCCCGGGCAGGAAATGCCCTATGTGGACTGTTGTAGCTCTCTAAGTCACCACAGCTTTTGAAGAGCTGCTCAGTGGGAACTGAAGTTTGCCAGTAGATCTGGAGTCAGGACAGGGGCGACAGAAGCTGTCATGTCAGAGGGCAGGGCATTCTGGGAGGCTTCAGAAGGCTGGGAAGGAGCCTGTGGGTGGGGCACTGGACTCTAAGGGCCTCTTGGGAGGGAGCCTGCAAGAAGACACAAGTGCTTCCTTGGAGCCTGAGATGGGAGCCACGGGAGGCTCTTGAGCAGAGGAGGGATGGGCTAGGCCAGGCCGTTTTTACTGTTGTATTGGTGGCCGAGAGGGAGGAGAGCCGACCCTGGGAAGCTACTAGCCAGGGTGTCAGGGTGGGAGCTGGGCCAGGTCTGTGCAGGACATGAGCAGATTCCAGATACATTTTGAAGGCAACATAGTCAGGACTTTTCTGGGTCCCACCACCTCGGGCTAGTGTGAGGACAGGGAATTGGGTGGACAGAGGCGAGAGGGAGAAAAGCTGTGGAAGAGTCGGCAGCACTGACAGCCAGAGAGAATCATTGAAGCAGGCTCAGGAGGCGGGAGAGAGAGCCCAGGAGAAAATGAGGCAGATGCACTCGGCTCAGGGAGGTTAAGAGATTTTTGCCTCGGACCGGGCGTGGTGGCGCACACCTTTAATCCCAGCACTCGGGAGGCAGAGGCAGGCGGATTTCTGAGTTCGAGGCCAGCCTGGTCTACAGGGTGAGTTCCAGGACAGCCAGGGCTATACAGAGAAATCCTGTCTCGAAAAACAAACAAACAAACAAACAAACAAAAAAAGAGATTTTTGCCTCAAGTCACACATCAAAGCAGCGAAACCCCACAACTTAGGACTCTTGGCTTCCTAGTGGCACCTGCCATCCCTCCCCTCAGTGCTTCGGTGACCTGTGGCTGCCAGCACAGGGTGGGGGAGGTGACTGAGGGTGCTCCTGGTGGGTGGGGAAGAGCCTAGTTCACATCAGGCATCTTCCCTGTCCCACCCAGGCTCTGGTGTGGAGGACCCTGTAGGTGAAGTGTCCGTCCACGTGGAGCTGTTCACACATCCAGGAACTGGGGAACAGAAGGTCACAGTGAAGGGTGAGTTGGCCCGATGAGGGAAGGAACCAAGTTCAGACTCACTGAAGGTCAAGGGCAGGGAATTGATTTCTTTGGTGGTTTAGAAAATGGAAAAATCCTGAGCTAAATCCTTGTCAGGCTTGGCTGCATCCGGGAATTCCAACAGGACCCCAAGCCTTAGTCCCTCTTCCCCCGTCTCCTGTCAGAGAGGCTTGCTGGAGTCTCTTTCTGACCTGAAAAACCAGAGAGTGGTTTTGTCACACGAGGAACATCACTAGACTTCCCCTCTACCCCAACAGTGGTGGCCGCCAATGACCTCAAGTGGCAGACTTCTGGCATCTTCCGCCCGTTCATCGAGGTCAACATCGTTGGACCTCAGCTTAGCGACAAGAAACGCAAGTTCGCCACCAAATCCAAAAACAACAGCTGGGCGCCCAAGTATAACGAGAGCTTCCAGTTGTGAGTCGGGTGGGGACACCCTCAGATGAACCTCGGGACCAGTGGGTGCCACTGGTGCCCAGGGGTGGTGGGCACAGCCATTGCCAAGGTGCAAAGGGGGACTTTCGGGTCACCGTCCCGTTCTCAGATAGGCAGGTCCCTGGGGAGGTGATATGCTTGGGGTAGGAGTAGGAGGGAAGAGAAGATGGGCGAGAGGATCCTGGGCGCGGGAGTGAGGTCACAGAGGTCAGGGCCTAAGAACAACTGGCCTGCTCCGGCCAATAGCTTTGTCATTTAGAGTAGTTGGCTCGAGTGTGGTGCAGGGTAGGGATGGCCGCCATACGCGGCAGAGGTGGGTACTGGGGAGATGGGATGATAGTCGGGGGCTACAGGAGGCTGACTGGCGTGGCCCGATCCCAGGAAACTGAGCAGAAGGCAGGGTGCAGCAGGGCCGGGAATGGGGCGTGGCCAGAATGGGTGGAAGGAGTGGGCGTGGCCGGAGCCCAAACTCAAGCTGCTGCGCCTTAAGGATCTCAGCTGCGCTGTGGGGTTCACTTAGTCGCCTGCCCTACGGGATGCGCTGGGCAGATCGGGTCTGGGCTGTGGGTTTCCTAGTGGGCGTGGCCTAGTTGGAGGGCTTTTTCTGGGCGCAACCTGGGTAGCGTGGAAGGGGTTCTCTAGCCAACTTTCTAGGAGTACGAACTACTAACGTATGTGGCGGTGTGGTGTGAACCGCTCGCTGGTAGCTCCCCTGCGTGACGGCGGGTGACTGGGCTCACGGTGGCCTCTCGCTGAGCCGGTCCTTGCCCACAGCTCCCTGAGCGCCGACGCGGGCCCCGAGTGCTACGAGCTGCAGGTGTGCGTGAAGGACTACTGCTTTGCGCGCGAAGACCGCACGGTGGGGCTGGCGGTGCTGCAACTGCGAGAGCTGGCCCAGCGCGGGAGCGCCGCGTGCTGGCTTCCACTCGGCCGCCGCATCCACATGGACGACACGGGGCTCACAGTGCTGCGCATCCTGTCGCAGCGCAGCAACGATGAGGTGGCCAAGGAATTCGTCAAGCTCAAGTCGGACACGCGCTCAGCCGAGGAGGGCGGTGCCGCGCCTGCGCCCTAGCGCGCGTTTCGGTGGCGGGGCGGGGCCTGGGAACGGATGAGACCCCGCCTTCCGTAGGCCACCGTCTCTCCAGAGGCCACGCCCCTGCACCTCAGTGGCCTTGGCTGGTGAGGCCCTGCCTCCTGCCCCTGGAAAAGCCATAGAGGGTCCGGTGCCCTGGGCATGGGCTGGGCAGGCCTGCCTGGGAGGCCGGGTCGTAGCCTCTGGTGTCTGTGCAAAATACAGTGTGGGATGGGCTCTCAAAAGCACACGCGCCCTCGGCGCACACCTGGGGCTGAGGGCGCCTCTCTCCGCGGACCCCGCCCTCAGCAGCGGGCCCATTGGCAGCTGGCGACACCCTGCTCGTGCCACACACGGTGGGCTGAGCTCCGACGAAAGGCTCAGCCCCCATCGCTGCTAAATACCCGATTTAGAATCTCCCTGATTCTTCCCCGAGGGCCCCACAGGCCAGGCGCCCCCTCCCCCCAATTGAACCGGTTGCCAAACAAGTTTCTGTCCTTGCCCTTCCTTCTGGGACTTTAGTCGGAACCGGCCTAGTCAAGAAGGGGGGGGGTGTCCCAGAGCCAAGGGCCCCCATCCCATCTTTTCTCCAAATCCAGTCAGGAAATAAGAGATCAGAAACTAGGTAGGAGGGAGAAAGCGAGAATATGAACGTGCATTTCTGAGTGTCCTGTGCTTGTGATAAAGGGATGACCCTTTTCTAATTGGCTTTGAACCACAGCATGTCCCCTGAATGTCACGTGCAGTGACAGGGTAGAATTCAGGCTCTTACATAGGATCCAAGTTTCATCCATGGACAGGGAGTTCAGAGGCTACATTCCATACATTGAGGGGGGACTTGATCCCGACCACACTGGAGCTCAGGAGGGAGTGATTTACACTTTAGGGCAACAAACATGGCTAAAGGGGAAGTGGTCTAACCAGAGATCAATCATATAAAGTTTCTACATTGCTGGCAAGAATGTGGGGGTTTGTGTGACTGACAGAGCCAAGATAGTTTTGGTGACCTCTGCACATGTGTGTGTGTGGCTGTGTGTGTGTTTTCTAGCCCCAGAATGTTGAAGGAAGTACATGGGAGTGTTTGTTTAGGGAATTGTTCTGACTCCCAGGCTAGGACTGTTTGAAATTTCCTTTTATTTACCTAGAGACCTCCTATTCATCCCTCTGCACCCATTACAACCCTGTCACACCCCCACTCCCGTACAAAAATCATTACTCAAGGAATTCCCCAGTATTCTTTCCCTCTTCTGATTTGGCCCTGATGTCATGAGACTGAGGTGTCTGCCTGGCTCTGGCTAAATTCCAGGCTGAGGCTTTAAGGGAGCCCCAAGCTTCCCCAGAATAAGCAGGTCACAGTCATTGAAGGAAGGTCGTGCTGACTTGAATTGTATGAGAGTGGCTGACGGTCTGCATGTGACCCCAATTCACATGCATGGTTTTCATTACAGTTCCCCCCCGACTTGACAGATACCCCTATGTGGGAGGTGTCCAAGCTGAGCCCAGGACACAATAGATGGAAGTAGAGCAGAGGGCTGAGCTCTGATCTCAGGACAGCCCCAGATATAGCAATGTCCTGAAAGGAAGTTACTCCAGGGCCTGGCTGGTTGAGTTCTCACCACCTCC
The DNA here is from genome assembly GCF_000001635.26 of Mus musculus. NCBI lineage: Eukaryota > Metazoa > Chordata > Mammalia > Rodentia > Muridae > Mus > Mus musculus. Next base: position 71,627,799 of record NC_000074.6, on the reverse strand, counting down.
CCTGGTGGCCCCTCGCTGCTGGAGTCCTACATTAAAACATACTGGGGTGCAGCTCCAGAATCCACAGGTCAAGGACGGTTGGAGACTGGTTAGCCTCGCCTTCAGAAGGCAGGAAGAAGCCACAGCCCCACCCACAGGAGAGGCAGATGCCAAGGGGTGAGGGAGGCTGCAGTGTGGGCAGAAGAGGGAGGAGGAAGCGCAAGTGGAAGGGGCTGGGGTCCAGGCTTGTCTATACCCTACCTAGACTTCCTCAGTCAGGGGCCTAGGGTGGAGCTCAGCACCTGCCAATCATGCATCGTTCTAGGTTTCTTTCCCAATGCTGAAAATTTTAAAAGGCCCTGCAGTCAGCTCACCATGTCTGGGCAAGTCTGCACTCCAGTCTGTTTCAGGCCCCAGGGCCTGTCCCCTCACCTGCCCCATCAGACATGCAAAAAATCAAGTGCACCCAGAACTCCTGGGGACCTCTCTCAGCCTGGACCGCAGACCTCTCAGGTCTCAAGGGCAGCCCTGCTGGGGGTGGGGCAAGGGCCAGGGTCGGCTTGATTCTGCCCACTCTACCCATCTACCCCAGCATCTTTCAGGACCAAAGCTGGCTCTGCGAACCCACCTCCCTCTCCTCTTTACATCTTATTGTTTTAAAAATCAAATTCGGCTGAGCTGTTGGATCCGGGTGACACAGGTGACAAGCAAGAGTCCCCTGCACCCCAGAAGGTTCCTGACCCCAGCCCCTGCCATGCAGCCCAGGGAGCCCCTCTGACTCGCCTTTCTTAGCATGTGACTGCAAAGGTAGAATCCCAGTATCGTGCTTTTGGTTTTTCGGGGTTTTGTTTTTGGTTTTTTTTTTTTTTTGGAGGGTTTTTTAGGTCTACCCCGTTAGTCCAGCATCTTTCAAGATGCCCTCAATTCTCAGTCAACACGTGACTTGGGACACATACCCGGGGAGTGTTCATGAGTGCATGGCGTTGAGATGTTTTGCACTATTTTGACTTTTTGGTCTCTGTAAAAAATATTTTATTAACATTAAAAAAAAAAACAAAAAGAAAAACAAAACAAAAAACAAACAAACAAAAAACACAGAATCCCTGAAACTGGCTGGAGTTCTTGAGCTCCTTTAGACAAAACCTCAGTAGGGGCCTAGTAGGTAAAGGTGCTTGCTGCCAAACTGGAAGCTGAATTCAACCCTGGGGATGCACATGGTGGAAGGAAGACTCCCTGAAATTGTCCTTTCACCTCCACACACTAAAACTGTTGGGGGCTAGACATATGCAAAAGACTAGGCTGTCTTTACTCAGAGTATTTCTTCTCCCAGAACAAGTATACCCTGCTCGGCCAGCAAGCATACCCATGGGCACCCCAAACCAACAGAGAAGCAGAGGCCTGTTAGAAGGGGGTGGGGCACTTGGTTGTTGGAATGCCTGCCTTGAGCACAGGAAGCCCTGGGCTGTGCCCGGCACCGTGAACTAGGCATGTGCTTCTCTGTCATCACAAGCCCTGGGAGGTAGAGGCAGAAAGATCAGAATTTAAGATCACCCCTGGTTACATAGTTGGACAGCCTAGGCTACATGAGAACCTAGAAAATAATTGCACATACTCTGTGGGGTGCCACACAATGTTAGAGAAGAGCCCTGTGAACCTGGGCCATTGAGTGACATTGTCCTAGCGGGTACAGAGGAGACCCAGAGACAAGCTGATGAGTCTCAGTGTGGTAGGAGCCATCTGGTCAGAGTGCGGACAGTTTCTTAGTCCACACCAGTCACCATACCATTTGTGCATGCTCCCATGTAGTGAGTAGCTTTTGGTACCCTGCCTAAACTCTGGGAACATTGGATGTGTGGATGAAAAACATCACAGACACACACAATTGCTCAATTTTAACCTGCCTTTTTGGCCCAACTACTGGATGCCTCCAATCTGCCTCAGCTAACGTGCACTTACCAGGACACCCAGCTCAGCACCCTAAATCTGTACTCAACTTCAGTCCCAACTCAACAGTCCCAATCCCCCACCTGCAGATGCAGCCTGGTCACTCTGCCTGAGATCTCACATGGCTGGTTGGCTTTTCTCCCTCTGAAGCACGGTGAAAACTCTTTTCCCCCTCCTTTCAACTGCTAGGTTACCTGCGGGGACCCAGAAGTCTCGCCTATTCCTTCCACCAAGCAATTGGCCCATGGCATCTTTACTGATAGATCAAGAACCGATTTGGGAACAGGACCTTAGCACCAGAACCATCCCTACACTCCCAGGCCAGAGCCCTGTGATCCTGGGCCCTGGTAAACCTGATCCAGAAAACCCTAGCATCTGGGTATAAGAGGCTCTGTCTGATTTCTAGCTATCAGCTCCACACAGCTGAGAGTCATCCCTACTCAGGGCTCACGACATCATGCCCTTGGCCATGTCTCCAGGGCATTTTGATTGATGATTGACATCAAGAATCTACATTGTGGACCATTCCTAGGCAGGTGGCCCTGGACTGAGCAGAAGCCAGAGCTAGCCAGTTAGCAGCTTCCTCATAATTCTGGCCTTGAGTTTGCCTTCAAGCTGCTTTTGGCCTGCTTCATCAGACAGGAACTGAAACTAGCAACCCAGTTTCTCTGTCCAGGGGAGACAGTGACTGCTGTCACCTCCTGAAGGGCTCCTTCCCTGAACAAGTTGTAGAGTCTGTTTCTATAGGAAAACAGGCTGTAATGGCCACCATGAGACCTTGCACAATCTATCCACCAGACTCTCCCACAGCTCCTTTGTGAGGTAGGGGCATAGGATTCCCAAAATATCCACACCCACACTCCCTTCAGTGCCTGGTGGTCTGAACAACACATGCCTACAAGCCCTACTGTCTCCCCAAATCTTGACCGGCGGGGACAGGGACGTGGGGCACCAAACCCAAAGACTTCAGTGAAAACCAATAAGAATTTAATACAAACATGAGCAAGTTACCAAGACCTGAGCAGGCAAGCAGTCATCCCAAGAAGATGGTACCCACTGTCCAGTTGACAGTCAATTTGGTTTTGAAGGGACAGCAACACCCTGGCCTGCTGGTAAACACACTGCTCAGGCCAAGAGGAGCACCCCAATACAGGTGGGCACCTCAAGGCCCCAAACATATGAGCAGCCAAGGGACACCTGAGATACAAGGGCAGAGAGAAGCTCTGGAAGTAAGGGGTGGGCAAGGGAGCCCCAGCCCAGGGACACGGGGGGTGGGGGACTTGCAAGGTCATGAGTATCCTTGAACCTAGCAGTCAACCAAGGGAAGGAGAGCAATGCTCCCTTCTAGACAAGGGAAGCCCAGTGTCCTCCGGCAGACAGGTTGGAGGGTGGCTATTTCTCAACCAACTGGGAGTCAAAGGCCTGATACTCTAGGTGCTCAATAAATGCTTGTTACATTCTGTTTAGACTCTGTCATTGTGCTCAGCGTGTAGCCTAGCACACAGGGTCAATAAGACTGTTTCCACCGTAAGCATATCATGCCCACTACAAGGATAAGCACCACTGGGACATCCATCTCCAGCACCTACTGAGTGACACATAGTAGACACTTAACTCATCAGTGCTTCCTAAGACCTGGCACATAGCAGCTGCTTGGTATATTTTGCTTGATTTTTTTTTCTTATTTCAGTATTCCCAGAGCTAAGAATGGTACCTAATATACAGTAAGCCCTCAATAAATACTCAAACGGATTTTAAAAATGAGTATGTATCCCTAATACCTGACTCAGTCTGAACAATAAAAGACTGATGATCAGTTCATCACTGATAAGGGGGAATCATGCCTCTTTCATTGCTCTAACAAGAGAACTTCCTTCATGGTGGACCCAACTGACTGTGCTTGTTCCTGACCAATCTCTTGGTGGTCAGCCCTATTTCTGGCATACAGTAAGTACTCCATAAATGCTGCCTGTGTGTAAGTGGCTGCTAAACAGGAAGACATGGAGACCTCTGTGCTTGTAGAGCTCTCTGTTGTCTGCCTGAGTGGCCCTATAGTCCCAGGCAAGCACATGAAGTTTAGGTGTGTAGCAGTGGCTTTGGCTGTTTGCCAGTTGCCTCAAAGCTCATCACGGGCAGTGCTGTCCAGTGGAGACTGGAGCACATCTGAGTTCTTGGCCTCACGGCTCAGTGCTTGCTGTTCCCGCATCTTCTGGGACTTGGCTCGGTCCCAGTCAGTCTTAACCTGCTCATTATTCCACACAACTGAGGTCTCTGTGTCACTCACATAGCCATCATCCCCTGTGTAGTGTGTAGGGTAGATAAGGAGGGGCTCCACAGAGAAGGCACGCAGGTTGCGGGGAGAGAAGTGACTCTTGTATTCTGACCTATGGGAGATAGCAGAGACATAGGGGAGATGGAGACCAATGATCCAGAAAAAGACTTTCCTTTGAGTCCACTAGGATTCACCCCACCATGCCTAGCCAGAGCCCAACACTCCCCTGCCCTGATCTTCCAAGACTCAAAGACCCGAGCCTGCCACCCAAACCCCCTCAAATACCCACCCCTTCATAGCCTTCTTACATTGGGTGCTTGTCAAACATGACAGGCAGAAACTCATCAACAGGTAGCATTTTGGCCAGTGGCTTGGCAGCAAGCAACTTCTGAGCACCTTGCAGGGAGATTACATAGGCTAGCGTCCAGTAGGAGTAATCAGCCTCTACCAGGTTCCTTACATGGGGCACAGCCTTTTCAGGGTGCTCCACCTGCATGCGCTTCCGGCCCACGTAGCTGGGGTGCAGAATAAGAGACTTGTTACATGTCCCCCACCTGCCAGAGAATGCTACACAGAGACAAGGCATAAGGCTTGGCACAGGGAAATTGAACAGAACCCAAGTCAACCCAACAGACAGCAGAGCTCTGACGTCCTCCAGGTTCTAGCCTTACTTTGTCCTTAAGCTCCAGGCTCTGCCCCTGAGCCCTGGTCATGCCTGGGCTAGTACCCGAGGCTGGTGTCCCATCCCCAACCCTTCCATCAATCTCCACTCACATGAGGTCCCAGTCCAGCCCCTCACGCTCCACATCCCGCATGAGGTTCATCAGACGTCTCTTGAAGAAGATCTCAAAACGCAGATCATCCTCAAACACTAGTGATTTCTGTAGTCCCCGGTCAACCACCTGAGGGAAGGAGCCACTCCAAGTCAAGGAGACCCAGCCCCAGAACTGCTTGCTAGGAAGGAAATATGCATCCCAACCTTCCACATCCAGCTATTTGCCCACCATGCCACTCTTCTGCCTGTCTACCTGGGCTTTTCTTGCCTAGGGCCTCTGCCTGTGTTTAGCCTGTGATACTAAGAAGCCTTCCTCTTGGCAACAGGCAGGCTCCTCTTACCCTTCCTCCTTGGTGCAATGCCCCCAGTCTAGGAGGCTTCACTATAAACTAATGAAGCTAACGGAATGCCCGTGAGGAACTTTAGGAAAGAAGGGTGGCTCACATAAGCACCCATCATCTTGAACAGTTAGATGCTCTACTTCCTGTACCTTATCATCTGGAGCCAACACCCCACCCATCCAGCCCCATTTGCAGGTTCCAAACCTGGTTCTTGTGTGACATCATGGCACATCACCAGCTGTTGTCCAGTGGCATTAAAGCCAGAAGCCATCACTTCAATAAACAGTGAGCAGAGTCAGGTTGCAAGGCAAGCAGTTCTCACTTGGGAATCACAGCTTTAGACTTTACCTGAGGCCCCTTTATTCCCCAGGTCCACTTTCTGCATCTTGGCAATGCCAAGGCAGTGGCTGCCCTACTCTGGTGTATCAGGGCTAATGTGAAGACAGTTCATGCAACAGACACCAAAATGTAGTCACAGATTCTGCCACTGGTAGCATGGGGACCATAATTCCTCCCTGGGACTCTGGACCTGACCTAATCTGTGAAGAGAACAAGAACTGTGGATCAGGCCTCCCTCATCCCAGACACCTACCTCCTTCCAGATGTTGTAGTGGCTGAGAAAGCAGCCCAGCTCTCCCTTGGTGAGTGGCCGCCCATGGTAGGGGTCCCGGTAGCCAGGCAGCATCTGGATGCCCATGGCTTCCACCTGGCTGGTGTTCATGGCTCTGTGGGGATGCAAGAGGGAAGAAGATGTTAGCAAAAAGAGGAGGACAAGATGGTGAGCAAGGAGGAGAGCAAGGAGGATGGGGAGGATGGTGAAGAGAGCGAGGACAGGGAGGATGGAGAGGATGGTGAGGAGAGCAAAGAGGATGGGGAGGATGGGGAGGAGAGTGAGAAGGATGGGGAGGACGGAGAGGATGGGGAGGACGGAGAGGATGGGGAGGAGAGTGAGGAGGATGGGGAGGATGGAGAGAATGGGGGACAGGGCAAGGATGAGGAGAAAAGCAATGGGGATTGGGAGGAAAACAGGGGGATAGGAGGAGAATACGGAGTAGGGAAAAAGGAGAGGGGATAGGAAAGAGGTTGAAGATCAGGAGGAGGGAGAGTGGCATGAAAGAAGGATGAAGAGAAGAATGGGAGAAGGGAGGTGATAGGGGGCAGATGGAAAGAGGTGAGGTAAGACAAAAGAAGCAGTCCTGCCTACTGATGAACCTCTGCAATCCTGAGAATGGCCTCACCCTCTGGGTCTTCCCCTCACCCCCACCCCACCCCACCCCACCACTTTGTACAAGAGCATGGCAGATTATCCCAGGATGAGAACCTTCTTGTTCCCTGGCTGTGGACTTATTCATTTCTCTACCACATCTGTACTGAGTGAGGTCTGCGAGAGCTAGCTCCATTCCTTCTATGCTTCCCAGAAGGTTGTGTGTACAAGCACACGTGCATGCAGACACATGCATACACAAGCACACACACAGGTAGCTGCACTCACATAGGACGCACACACATCGGCATACACATGAACACACACACATAGGCATACACATGCACACACACACATGTGCGCGTGCACACACACACATGTGCACGTGCACACACACACATACACACACGGACACACACACAGTACTCACTTGCCATCTACAGCCTCCACCAGCTGGCAGTCAATCTCCTGCTCATGTAGTGCCCGCAGCATGCGTTCTCGCCGGTCCCGCCTCCGCTTCAGGTTGATCATGAAGACCTGTAGCCAGAGCCTCAGTGAGGCAGGGTCAGGTTGGCTGCCTCCCCCGACCCAGGAGGCCCCAGCCCACCTCATCGAAGCCCATCTTGTCAGAAGTCTTCCTGGGTGCTGAGATGAATCGGGAGAGCTGCACTGGTGGATGTTTCACTGAGAGTAAGAAAGGAGGGGTCAATGCTCCCTTCTCCCAGCTCCCAGTATAACCAGGGTATGCCCCAGGACCTTCACCCCTGCCACGTTCCTGCCCAGAGCAACTCAGATCTCAGCTGTGACAGCCCAGCCAGTGGGAGCCTCCAGGCCTCTCTGACCGGTCAGGCTCTTCTGGCCCAAGTGTCAGGCTTTGGCCATCAGGACACTATCCCTGCTTTTCTAACTCCATCTCTAACATCCTGGGAGGGCTGTGGGATCTGTCTACACACATTGCATGCCCAGAGCCCAACAGTGCCTGGTAAACAGCAGGCACTCAATAGATGCATAGGGATTATCCCAGCAGTGCATGTGTGATAACTTCAGTGAAACTCTCAGAAGCTTTACACAAATGCAGTGAGGTTCACACTGGCTGCTGTCCCTCCAAATGCGACCCCCTAAAAGCGACACAGGTATACCAACCCTCAGGAACAGAATAACTTTGCTGCAAAACAAGAGCAGTCTTTTTGGCTATGGTCTCAAGCTATAGCCCAGGATGCAGGGCCTCAGCCTCAGCCTCCAGACTGCCAAGTTGGCAGGCATGTGCCACAGACAGCAGCTCATGTTTCAGTTTTCTCAGTGGTGTGGGGACACCAAAGGGCACAGGCACACAAGAGTATGGCAGCATCTGCCAGGATGACAGCTGACCCTGTGACTACTGTAGAACTCCCTAGTGGCAGGGACTATGGTCTCCCTCAGTCACACACCACACACAGGAACTGCCACCCAACAGTACCCAATTAGTTCTTGAGATGCATGCATGATAATGAGGCCAGGGCCCAAGGAGACTCACCCATGACCTCCAGCTGCACGTGCATGAAGCTCTCTGCTTCGTCCTGCAGGCTGCTGTGCGCACGCAGTGGCACGGGCAGGAAGCCGTACACCTCCTTATTGCACACGTACATTTGCACCTCTGAGGGTGGGCACAAGAGGCAAGTCAGTGCTGTGCACTCTCAAGATGGCGGCTGGGGTGTGGTGAGCTGCAGGCTAGCCTGGGCTGCACGATACCTATCTCAGGCAAACAAGCACTGGTCTTCACTCCAGATTTTGGTCATTCTTCACAAATGTGAAAACAGGGTGCTCAAAAGCACAAGTGAGGCCGGGCGTGGTGGCACAGGCCTTTAATCCCAGCACTTGGGAGGCAGAGGCAGGAAGATTTCTGAGTTCAAGGCCAGCCTGGTCTACAGAGTGATTTCCAGGACAGCCAGGACTACACAGAGAAACCCTGTCTGGGGAGGTGGGGGGGGGGGGGGGGAGAAGGCGGAACACAAGTGAGGTCAGATCTCACCAGTCAGTGTACTTAACTCTGGTTTGGAAAAACTTACAGGTAAGCCAGGTTTCTTTCTTTCTTTGTTTGGTTTTGTGTGTGTGTGTGTGTGCGCGCGGGCGCGCGCGCGTGTGTGTTTGTTTTTTTTGTTTTTTGTTTGTTTAGTTGGTTGGTTGGTTTTGAGACAGGTTTCTCTGTGTAGCCCAGGCTATCCTGGAACTCACTCTGTAGACCAGGCTGGCCTCAAACTCAAAAATCCGCCTGCCTCTGCCTCCAAGTGCTGAGATTACAGGTAAGCACACCATGCTCTGCGAGTTCTTTTCCACCCGCCCTGCCGCCTCCCGCCTCCCTCTTACTCCATCTTCCTTTTTCTTTGGCTTTAGTTCCATGTAGTAAATGGAGAACACTAAATGCAAACTCCATGGCCAGTGAGATGATTCAGGAGATAAAGGTACTTGTTACCAAGCCTAAAGACCTGAGTTCAATCCCCAGGACCCACAGCAGAAGGGAAGGCCTGACTCCTGCAAAGTATCCTCTGTAGGAGTTTTCATGAGTGTGCCTTGGTGTGTGCACAAGTAAGTGAGTAAATATGCTGCAGAGGAGGAGGACACCTGATTACGACCTCTGGTCTCTACTCACCCACAGGCGAACAAGCTCATACCCACGCATGCACATGCACGCACACAACACTCTTGAGAGTAGACATACTGGGAGATGTGATATCCATCATACCCCTTGTTGTTATTTGGGATCTCACCCTGTGTGTCATAAACTTACCATCCTGCCTCAGCGTCCCAGGATCACAGGTGTGAACTACCATACTTGATGATCAACAGGTCTTAAGGAGCTTTAGAGTAAGGCTGATAAGGCAGCCATGCTACAGACATCGAGTCCCAGGAGCACAGCCAAACCTCCCTAATACAGCTGAGCCTGAGGCCCATCTGCACTCTGTACGCTTGTTCTCTAAACTTTCTCAGTGTGGAGCCCACACCACCGTCCAGCGCCCGGCCTCACTCACCTGCCTGTTTACAGGAGAAGGCAAAGACGATGATGTCATCAAAAGACCAGGTGTAGTCTGGGTGTGTTGGGTAAAAGGCCAGGTTCCTGGATGCAGCCTTACGCAGGTCAATGAGGAAGGTAGAGTGCACCATGGGAACTGCAAAGCAGCCCCTGCGGTCTCGTTTTCGGATGGGGATATAGGCAGGGGTGCGCTTGTAGTAGCCCTGAAGGAGGATGGGGAGGTGTGGTCAGGGGGCGCTGAAGCTCACAGAGGCAAGAATGGGGTACCCTGTGATGCTTCCTTGCATCCAGCCACAACAGGCACCCCAAGAGCCATGGAGTAGACATGGCTGGTTGACTGGGATCACTACCTTATGCTAGAACACCTGGATCAAGCCATGCCTGAAGCACCAACTCCCCCACCTTACACACAAACACACTGCTGCTTCCTGTGTGAATTTGGGCCAGATTCTCACCACCACCCCCTCTCCCTGCTTCAAGCTCAGTAATGAAGGGGTTGGGAATGCCTCCAGATCCTGCCCCGCCATTGTCTGAGGATTGTCCTGACAGTGTCTGTCAGGTGCTCAATCTGCCTGTCCAAGTCCCCACTGTACCTGCGAAGTCATCCCACACCAGAAGTTGGAGTATGCCGCTCGGGAGTCCAGCATGGGGGCCACCACTGTCTTGTTCTCAGCGATGAGCAGGCTCAGAGTGTCGGGGTTGGTGATCAAGTTGTCGATGTCCATGAACTGCAAAAGGTTCACATGTTGTCAACCTGACCAGCGCAGGTAGAGAGGCATGGCTGTCCCACGGAGCCCGAGTTCTCTCAATGCCTCTGTGGTGGCTCAGTAAAAAGAATGGGGTGAGGAAGCTGGGGCATGGCTCAGTGGGATAAAGTACTGCAGAACACGCATAGGAGCAGGAGCCACAGGCCCAGCACCAACAGTAAGCTGTGCCCTCAGTGTCTGCCTCCCAGCACTGGAAATGGAGACAGGAGATGGGCCAGTGGGTACAAGTGGGTGTCAGCTTCAGTGAGACCCTGACTCAGGGAGTAACTCACAAATAAAAAAACATTTTTTAATATTATTTAAAAACAAAACCTTGGGGGATTGGAGAGATGGCTCAGCAGTTAAGAGCACTGACTGCTCTTCCGATGGTCCTGAGTTCAAATCCCAGCAACCACATAGTGGCTCACAACCATCCGTAATAAGATCTGATGCTCTTCTGGGGTGTCTGAAGACAGCTACAGTGTACTTAGATATAATAAATAAATCTTTAAAACAACAACAACAACTACCACCCACCTTGGCCATTAGGGCTGGGGGTGTGGCAGAGAGCCAGTCCCGGCTCTACCCCATTGTACTGTCACCTGATGTACAGCAAATGACAGGGGAGTCACATGTCTCACAACATACATGCAAATACTACAAGCCAGACCCCACATTCTGGACTCAGCCTGCACCAGGGACAGCTGTGGCTTTCCTGTGGCTCTGGCCACTGATCAACCTTCCACTGCCCATGCACAATGTCAACCGCCATTCGCACCTCTCTGCCACCCAGAGCCATGGTGACACAGGGCCTCTCTGTCACCCAGGGCCATGGTGACACAAGGCCTCTCTACCACCCAGGGCCATGGTGACACAGGGCCTCTCTGTCTCCACGGCTCCATGGTGTCTCCAGCTGAGGAGGCCGCACTGCCTCTGGGGAGCTTTGGGGTGAAGTGCTGACCCTGCAAACACTAGAATCATGTGTGAGTCCAGGTAGCCTGGCAACTCACCCGTCCCCCAACCCTCACAGTTAGAGAAAGACACAATCTAACTTTCCATCCTGGGAAATGAACCTCAAAATACTGAAGGCAGGGGTTCAAACACGGCACCCATCACAGGAACCAAAAGGAAAATGTACAAAGGCTGCCGAGCAGCGAAAGGGAGGCCACCATTCGGGACACTGCTCAGCCGCGACAACACACAGACCTCACAGTGGATGACAGTAGATGGCACTGAGAAGCTGTGTCCTGGCACACAGGGTGTGGCTCCAGGGCAGGAACAGGTTGAAACAGGCAAATGCAGGCAGGAGGCAGGAAGACTGGAAGCTGCCAGGGACTGGCGAGGGATGGCAGACTGCATCCCAGAGGTAGAATGTTCTAAAGAGGTGACAGTTGCATGAACAGTGTGATGGCTAAATGTTGAAGAAATGCGCATATGAAAAGGTTGATTTGGCCAGGCAGTGGTGTCGCACGCCTTTCATCCCAGCACTTGGGAGGCAGAGGCAGGTGGATTTCTGAGTTCGAGGCCAGCCTGGTCTACAGAGTAAGTTCCAGGGCAGCCAGGGCTATACAGAGAAACCCTGTCGAAAAAAACAAAAAAAGAAAGATAGATAGATAGATAGCCTGGTGTGACACCGCATGCCTGTTGTCCCAGCACTTGGGAGAATGAGGCAGGCAGGATCTCTATTTTGAGGCTAGCCTGGTCTACAGAGAGAGTTTCAGGCAAACTAGGGCTGTATAATAATAATAATAATAATAATAATAATAATAATAATAATACATTAAAAAATTAAGCTGGGCAGTGGTGGTGCACGCCTTTAATCCCAGCACTTAGGAGGCAGAAGCAGGCAGATTTCTGAGTTCGAGGCCAGTCTGGTCTACAAAGTGAGTTCCAGGACAGCCAGGGCTACACAGAAACCCTGTCTCAAAAAAACAACAACAACAAAAAAATTAAAGCACCAAGGAAGTGACTTCATATTCCAGTGTTGTGCTCCTACGTCCCCTAGTACCAAAAAATATATAACTTTCTATAGGAGTTACCATCAGGGTGACCTCCAGACAGGCTGGCCAAGGGGAAACTGTGAAAAAAGTAAAAGCAAGCAGAAAGGGTGGGGCAGGGTGTCTGCTCTACAAGGCTCTAAAAGGCTCCACAAAGTTCCAGGTGCTTCTAGAAACTGACAAAACATTCCAGATCCATACCACATCACTTTTCCTACCATCGGCATCAACTTTCTCATCTGTGAAATGGGCTAAGGAGCAGGACTCACCTTCCTCCTTCTGGAGTCTCCATGCCTCCCCAGGCTAAAGTCACCAGACTCCCCATCCCAGGTGAGGTGTAGTTGGGCACTCAGCAGGAGGCTCTGCTGAGCCTGATAATTGGAGCTCACCCCAGGACTTGCAGGGTGGAAGCTGAGAACAGACTTCCCTGAGTTGTTCTCCAGTCTCCACAAGATTATGACTACTCGGGACAACCCATACATAAATGTAACCGAGAAACTAAAACAATGTAACACCGCTGCCCATGGCAGGGTGAGGGGTGGCACTGCAGAAAACCATCAAGCCGACACAGCCCTGCCCTGCACAGAGCTCTCTGTTAAAGCTAATGGGGCCGTGTCTGCATGGCTGGGCGCTAGCCACCCTCTACATCCCCTGAGTCCCTCCTGTGGTGCTATCCTGGGTTTGACACCTCCCTCACTGTGCTGAACCTGTGCGGCCAAGGACCCTGCAGACACATGAGGACAGAGCTAGAACGCCACCAGCAGCAGAGCAATCCAACCCTGCCCTGCCCAGGACACATGAGACCACAGGCGACCTGGGTTCCTCTTAGCACTTGCACAAAGATAACCATGTTAAAGTGAGTGGGCTCATGACAAGTCACCTCAGTACCTGAGAGGCTGAGGCAGGAGGACCATGGGTTCCAGGCTAGCGAAAGCTACACAGCCAGGATTTATAGCAAGCTGTCAGTCAATGGCTCAGCAAAGGAAACTGAGGAGACCTGGAGATCCACCTGTAGTCACCCTCAGGGCCACAGCAATAGCTGTGGACCATGCTGCAAGTCAGACTGACTCCACCAACTGAACAAAGCAGCCTTAGGCTGTTTAGGACAGGACACAGGGATCCCTGGATACCCAGCCTGATGTACACACGCGTGCACACATACACACTCTTAATTCACTGGGGACTGGAGAGATGGCTTAGCAGTCAACACTACTGGCAGTCCTTGTGGATGACCTGGGTTCTGTTCCCAGCACCCACATGGCAGCTCACACCATCTGCAACCATAGTTTCAGGGCATCCAAAGCCCTACTCTGACCTCGGCTGGCACCAGGCATTCATGTGGTACACAGATTGTCATGCAGGCAAAACACCCATAAACAGAAAATTAAAATAAATAAATCTAGCTGGGTGTGAGGGCTATCACCTGTAATTCTAAAATTCAGAAAGCAGGTGGATCTCTGAGTTCCAGGTCAGGCTAATCTACATGGGGAGTTCCAAGACAGCCAGGGCTACATAGAGAAACTTTGCCTCCAAATACAAGAATAAATAAATGAATTAATAAAAACAATAAATAAGTCATCTTTAATAGAAAGGATCTCTTTAAACTGCACTGGTGGTCACGCCAGCACCAGCATGCGGCTGCCGTGCCAGCGCAGGCTAGAAAGGACTTCAGCTTCCCTAGGGCCTGGGTTACAGAGGGTTGTGAGCTCATTCTGGGTCCTCTGCAAGAACAGCCAGCTCTCCAGCCCCATCATAGTTTCAGGACAGTCTTGCAGACTGGCATATAATTCTCCATCCTCCTGCCTCAGGAGTCCTGGAGCTAGGTCACCTCCGAGCACTGCAGCTGCTTCCTCCTTAGAGGCCACTGCAGGCCAGAAACAGGAAGTGGAGGTCAGGCTCAGCAGCAACTTGTCACTAACGCCCACCTAAGCTTGTGACCCTTGCTGCTCGAAAGTAAGCCACAAAAATTCAATCCCCAGAACCCCCCTGGTGGAAGTAGGGAAGTGACTTGTCCTCTGACAAGAAGACAGCTTGTCCTCTGAAGTCGCATGCCCCTCACACACAAATAAATAACTTTGTTTTAAAATAGGTATTTTAAAAAGATACAATCTAGTGCCTGGCCCTAAGAGGATACAAAGGCCCACTTGTTCTTATTTGGGAGCCTAGGTGGAACCCAAGGCCTCAAGTATGCTCAGCAAGCACTCTACACAAAGTTGTAACCACAACCCTCCCTCCTTTTTTCTTCCTGGCTTTTCAAGACAAGGTTTCTGTGTAGTTCTGACTGCCCTGGAACTCACTGTGTACAACAGACTGGCCTCAAACTCAGAGGTCCACCTGCTTCTGCCTCCCAAAGGCTGGGATTAAAGGTGTACTTACCACCTAGCTTCCCCTTTCCTTTCTGATCCTCAGTTTACCTTTCTGAAAAATGGGTTACTACTGGTAGCTCCTAGATCCATCCATTCTATCCTCCCTGTGGATAATGAAGATTCCCCAACTCAGAGACTCACCAGAATGTAGTCAGCCCACATGTCCCTAGCTGACTTCAAGGCTGCTTGGCGCAGTTTCATGACATGCTCGTAGCGGGAATCGGACCAGTGTTTGGGGCCTTCTTCGTCTGGGTAAGAGCTGCAAAGGAATAGCTATGGTGTGCACATTATAGGGCACCGTGGGGACCCAGAGAGCACAGTTACAGGGGATCATAGAGGACTTCACAGAGGTGGCAGGCAAGTGGATCTGAAGACCTCTGTGTGGAGCATGGGAGGGGGACAGGACACAGGGGCCTAAATGCCAGCCCAGCATGTGCAAGGGTCCAGAGGCACAAAAGCTACTGGCAAGCTGAAACCCAAGGAAAGCTCTGCATGGCTGGGGAGAGCCTGGGGCCACCGTAGTGCCTCTGAGAACAGGAGCGTGAGCATGCACACACATTATTGCACACTGTCCTACAGGTTCTGAGCCTGATGCAGTAGTGCTGGGTGATTCTAGCACTCAGGAGACTGAGACAGGAGGCTGGCAACTGCCTCAGTCTGAACTACACAATAAGACAGGCTGGCAACTGGCCTCAGTCTGAACTATACAGTAAGACAGGCTTATCAGGAAGTTAAACAGGAGAGTGGATGCTGGCAAGACCCTAGACACAGCAGTAGGTAGCCACCAGACACAAAGGAATTCAGCCACAAAGGTGTGGCAGCTGTGTCCAAAGTTGCACAATGGAGTGAAGGACAACGGGACAAAGGTCTGCTGAGAGGATAGGGACCTGGTGGGGAAGCTGACGATAGAACTGGAGCATTCTAGATCCTACCTTCCCAAGCTTCAGTACTCCAGTCGGGGATTTGAGGCTCACCTGGGTTCCTCTGCCGGTCGCCACTCCACAGAGTGGTATAAACCCTTCACTGCCACCAGCCACTCTCGAAGTATGGCTGAAGTGTTGTCAGTGTTGTGATCTGTGGCCACCCTGTGAGCACAGACAGGACAAGATGATGGCACTGGGGGTTTCCCAACCTGGCTCAGACCCATCAGCTATAACACCCTGGATAAAACTCGCTACACTCCAAGCCTGTTGCCCATCCATCGGTGACAGGGGAGTAAAGATGACACCCAGCTCACTAGTACACAACTGAACAGAACCTGCTGGTTTGGAAAGCACATTGGTGTGAGACCCTGTCACAAAGATAAGTTCATTAACTTTGTTAGCGTGGAATGCTGGCCCGAGCCTCAGGAATCTTATCTGGAAGTCCCGGAGTTCGCTATAAGGGTCTGGAAGCACCAGCCTGGCCCATTCTAAGGAGTCAGAGGTTCTAGGATGGTAGCTCGCTGTGAGGGCTGGCAGCAAATCAGAACAGATTCCTAAGTACCTGAGGGGAGGAGGCAGCAGCTTGGGGTCCCAAGCCGCAGTGGGGACGAGCCCGGGCACTATGGATATAGAGCCGAGCCCCCTCAAGTGCGTAATCCCTGGGGTACATAACTCAGGTCCTCAGAAAGAGGACCGAGTCTCCGCAGCGCACAGCCGAGCCCAAGTGCATAGCAACCTCCCTCCGGTAGAGACTTGAGTCCCGCCTAGTCCCGGTGCACCGCGCAAGGGCCCGCAGCTCACCACAGCGCCGTGCGCTCCCGTGGGTGGCGCAGCTGCTCCAGGGCGCCCAGCGTGGCGGGCAGCGCGGGTGCCGCGTTCCGCGCCAGCAGCGCGATGAGCACGCGCGGCGCCTGTAGCGGGGACTCGGGGCTCCAGCGCTCCTCTGGAAAGTAGCCGTCCGCGCCGCGCGGGCCGCCCAGCGGCGGCAGCAGTAGGAGCAGTGGCAGCAGCGGCAGCCCGCGTGACCCGCGTGGCAACGCCGCCATCGCGCCACGCGTCGCCTTTAAGCAGCTTTTCTGCCGGGGGACGAGGGCCGCGCCTTAAAGGAGTCGGCGGCGGGAAGGACACATCCAGGTCCCACCCCTGACACGCTCCTTAAAGGGAAGTGGCCCGCGGGTCATACTGTGAGTCCTGGAGAGAGGCATGACAAGGCTACGCCTTTAAAAGCTTCCACTGCTTTCCGCCGACCGCAATAACCCGGTCACAAGACGTCACTTGCGGGGAGGTTCCGGAAGCCCCGCCCCTAGCTCGAGCTTTAAAGACACAGACAGTTCTTTGACCACGCCCTGAGAGTGTTCTGTTTTGGAGCCCTCTAATCTCACGCGGTGGCTCTTTACAGAAGCTTCTTCTATTTAGAACCATGTCATCTCAGTTTCCAAGGTTGCGACATGGTTATTTTTGTTTGTTCGTTGCTCCATTTAAGAAGCCATCGAGCCGGGCAGTGGTGGCCCACGCCTTTAATCCCAACACTTGGGAGGCAGAGGCAGGCGGATTTCTGAGGTCATGGCCAGCCTGGTCCACAGAGTGAGTTCCAGGACAGCCAGGGCTACACAGAGAAAGCCTGTCTCGAAAAATCATTAAAAAAAAAAAAAGCCAGCGAAATGGCTCAGTGGGTAAAATCGCTTGCTACCATGTCTGAGGATCCAGAATCCTCAGTCCCCAAATTGTATTGCCCTCTGGCCTTCTTAAAAATGGCTTGTGTGGGGCTGGTGAGATGGCTCAGCGGGTAAGAGCACCCGACTGCTCTTCCGAAGGTCCAGAGTTCAAATCCCAGCAACCACATGGTGGCTCACAACCATCCGTAACAAGATCTGACTCCCTCTTCTGGTGTGTCTGAAGACAGCTACAGTGTACTATTGTTATAATAACAAATAAATCTTAAAAAAAAAAATGGCTTGTGTGCGCCCCTTCCTGCTCTTACTGTTGTTTTCATTTTCTGTGTTTCAGTGTTTTGCCTACATGTACGGCTGTATAACGTGTGTGTGTGTGTGTGTGTGTGTGTGTCCCTGTTCTCCAAGGAGGTTAAAAGAGGGCATCAACTCCTCTAGAACTGGAGTTGCGGATAGTTGTCAACCACTGTGTGGTGTTGGAAATAGAACACCACTCAGGTCTGAGCACCTTTACCTACAGAACCATCCCACTAGCCCATTTCTCCTGGTTTGTTTTTAAAACAGGTTCTTACTCGGCAAGCTCACTCTATAAATTCACAGCTATACTTCTGCTTCATTCTCCTGTGTTCTGGGACAGGCATATACCACCAGGCCAGCAGACTGGTAAAATCCACATAGATTTTCCTACTCTGGTCCCTAGCCTCTAGAGGACCCTAGGGTCCACAAGACATCTCCTGATAGGTTATTTCTCCACCACTGGTGAAATGAGCCAATTTATGCCAGATTCGATTATATTAAAGATGGGTAGTTTTACTGGGGAGCTGCACTCGCTGACTGGCCCCAAGGATTGAGTGACATCACGGTGGGGGAAGGGAGAATGAGAAAGGGTGTGTACAACCACCACCCACAATGTCCTTCTGTAAAAGGAGTGATTCCCATTTGAACCCAGTTGAGTAGGTTTTCTGGAGACACTGATCATGTTTCCATGGGAACTCTTCCAGGCTTTTTTGTTTTGTTCTGTTTTTCTGAAACAGGGTCTCTCTGTGTAGCTCTGGCTGTCCTGGAACTCACTGTGTAGACCAGGTCTGGAACTCAGGAGATTCTCCTGTCTGTGCCTCTGGAGTGCTGGGATTAATAGCATGTGCCACCATGTCCCAGCCCTTCCAGGGTATATTTGCCCATAATCATGCTAACAACATTTATAAATAGTAATTCTTAGCTAGTTAGTGCTGGTAACCTGTCACTCCCAGGTCCAGATAAGGTTTCAAGATCATCCTCAGCTACCCAGAAAGGTTCAGGGAAGCTGGGGCTACAGGAGTGTACGTTTCAACTGAAAAACAAAAGAAAATGAAAAAAACAACAATAAACTTTTCTCCAGGTTTGGGATTACTCATCTAAAATCCCAACCCTTGGGAAGCTGAGACAGGAGGATCCCTGGGAGTTGGCCACTTGCCTTGGTTATAAAGTATCCAGACCTGTTATCATACAAAGAAATGTCTGGTACTCCCTCAAGTCAAACACATGTTTGTGTATTTCTGGAAAAGAAAGTACTCATTCTGAGGGGTGGCAGGGCAAGCTAACAGGTCAATGTTGGGGCACATATATGAGTGTCAGTTTGAGTGCATGTTTGAAATTTTTTATTTAAAAAAAAAATACAAAAACTACAAGACCCTTAAAGTCTATACCCTGGGGCTGGTGAGATGGCTCAGTGGGTAAGAGCACCCGACTGCTCTTCCGAAGGTGCAGAGTTCAAATCCCAGCAACCACATGGTGGCTCACAACCATCTGTAACAAGATCTGATGCCCTCTTCTGGAGTGTCTGAAGACAACTACAGTGTACTTACATATAATAAATAAATAAATCTTTAAAAAAAAAAAGTCTATACCCTGTAGACTTCATGAAATCTCAACCTACGGAAGTAAACTAAAATGACAGCCGGTGCTGGCAACCAACAGGTGCTCTCAAAGAAGGCAGTGGGTCACATTCTTGCATGCCTTGATTCTGGAATTAGCGTCTGCATTGTAGCCTGGGTCACAGTGGACACTGGCTGCATCCACAGAGATAGACGTAAGATGTATAAGTTAAATTAAAATGTTCTAGTGCAAAGGCAGGGATGGGGTGGGATGGACGGGAGGTACGGGGTGAAGGGGGCAGATAAGGGCTGAAGCTGACACAGCTGGACTGCTTGGGTGGTTGTCCTCTCTCCCCACCCCCCATCCCCACCTCTCCTGGTCCACACACCTTCCCAACTTCCTCCAGACCCTGCAGGGAGCACCAGTGAAAGCCCCTGGAATTGCCTGGAAGCAGCTGGGGAAGCAGCGACCTAGGGTGGGGGGCCAGGGCAAGGAGAGGTTGGCAGTGCTGGCCCAGAAGCCAGGACAAGGCTCTGGTCAATCAAGCTTGAAGCCCTGGGCATTTTAAAGTTCAATTTAGTCATTCAAACAGTTTTTAATCAAGCAATTGATAAATGTAAAAACAGGGCCAGTGAGACAGCTTAGCAGGTACTTGCCACTAAGCTTGGTGAGTTTGATCCTCAAGACCCACTAGATGGAAAGAGAAAACCCAACTCCTGTAAACTGTCCTCTGACCTCCACAGGCTCACACATGTGCCGGGACACACACATACAAAGTAAACATATTTAAAAAGAAAGGTACAAATGTTTATGAAAAAATAAGTCATTACATGTATCATATTAACAGAGGTTTTGGGTTGTTTTTTTAGAGACGGTATCTTATTATGGTAGGGTAGGCTAGCTCAGAACCTGAGTGTACAAATTTTAGCAGGAACACCATCTATGATGCTTTGTTGAATACATAAGTTACAAAGCCAGAAGCGTTCATACCCTTGGCCCAGGGAGGCCACTCCAGGTCTTTATCCACTGTCCTCCAGGATGGGTGTGGGTGGGTCAAGACTCTGCTCTCGACTGTTCTTGGAAGCCATGTTGTATGGAGTGGCCGCATTTGGCCTGCAGAGTAAGTCTCTCTCTCTTTCTCTCTCTTTCTCTCTCTTAGAGCTGAGCGTCAGCTTCCTCCTCTGTGAAATGACAGCTGTCATCTGGATGTTCCCTGTCTTACCAGGCACAAGAATGTCACTTGTTACAAGCTGGGTGTGGGGCCTGAAGGATCCACACAGGTAATGAGGTGGAAGTGTGGTCAGGACTCACAAATCAAGAAAAACTGACTGACTGTGCTGTGGAACACAGTGGATTGGCCAGATGTGGATGGGTCACAGTTGTGGAACACTCTGGAGATTCCCGAAAAAATGCTAGCCTGCCTCTTCACACCCTGCGATCCCCATGGGGATTTACCCATAGTGTTGAATGTGCCTAAAGGGATGGACTCAGGTCACCTTGGTATATATGGCAGGCAGAGGGTACATAAAACTCTCCCCATGCCAAGGGTCTTTTGATGACTCCTTCCTCTTATGTGACTTCATGTAACTACTAACTAGGCCCACATCAAGGTGAGAGTGTCCAAGTCAACAATGGCTGTGTAACAAGTGAGCTCGAGTTATCTTGCCTCCAAGGGCTTTTGCCAATGGCAAGCCACCATCACTATCCCCCTCCCAGCATTGTTAACACAAAGTAACTGCCAAGAAGATATCCACCCCACTGTTGTCTAGGCTGCAGGAACTAGGCCCCAAACACCTCCACCCATGTGTGTGTCAGAGCCTGGGTCTTCTCTACCTGCTCACTATGATGCTGGCCAATGGGGCCACGTTAGGAGATAAAGTCATTCTTTTCCATCCACTCCACCCTGGCCACACCCTTAAACACCCTGCACAACCACAGCCATTCCTTGTCATGGCCCAGAATCTGTGAGGTGCTCACCTGCTCCTTCCTGGACCCACTGGGCTACTGAGCAGTCAGCTAGAGAGCAGGCTCTGTCACTGGCACCGAGAATCTTCTTCAATTCTAGAATAAGAGATAAGCCCTTGGACCTAGCTAAGGATGCCCAGCTTTTGGCTCTCAGAAACCTCTTTCAATGTCTCACTGAGGACAGATATTGCTAATTGATACCTGTACTCCACCTTGCCAGGAGACTGGCATCTCTACCCAACACAGCTGCTCTGTGCAGACGTCACAAATCAACGGTAAGTGGAATTCCCCTAAGGATGAACACAGCCTTAGGATCAGAAGCTCATCCAGGGCACCATTTTTGGACTTAGCTTGGAGCCATTTAAAATTTATACTGGCTGCTCTTCTGAATGGCTCGGGTTCCATTCTTAGCACCCACAAAGCAGTTCACAGCTGTCTGTGACTCCAGACCCAGGGGACTGGAGACTTGGAGGTAAAACATCAATGTACAAAAAATAAAAGCAAATAATAAAAACAAACAAACTTGTACTCTCCTGGCCATGTGGGCTCAGAAACTCAGGAGTCTGAGGCAGGAGAATTGCTTAGATGGCAGGCTTCCATCACCACCAAAGCTCCATTTTTCTTGTTTGGCCACACATCATAGTCTCCTCCTGTTCCCTGGCTCCAGGGGTGCCACCATCTTTGTTTCTGTCACTCCTCTAACCCTCTGGGTCCCTCTTCCCTCTACCATCTTCAAAAACAGGCTTTGTAAGCTTCCCGGAGCTCCTGATTGGCATTCCAGACCATCAACTCTCTGGTACCAGGGAGTGTTTGATGAATGAATACATGTTTATTGACAACTGCCTCTCATTTTCCTCAGAACTTCACCATAAACCTGAAAATCTCCTCCCAGCGTCTCCCCTTCATCCAGCCCCAACATAGTCCACCCAGGACCCTCCAGGCCTGTGCCAGCGTCCACAGGAAAGGACAGGGACTGAACGAGGCTCAGTGTGCACAGACAGGGACAAGAAGCTCCCTGAGCCACAGTGGGGAGCTCACCTCTGTCAATCCTCTGCAGCAAGAGGCCCTGGATGACATCTCTGTAGACACCCTCAGTGGTCAGAACCTGCCAGCCCATGGCCAGGATGTCCCCATCCACCTCTGGCGGTTCCTAGGAACGTAGCTAGAGACAGGGCCTGTGCTCCCCCAGCCCTGGCCTGATCTGCTGGGTTCTCTGGCTTGTTTCCCTCTCTGTAACGTGGACTTGCTCACCCACAACCCCACACGCCATAGCATGTGTCACAGTATCAGAAATGAACTACGGCCCATCCATCCATCCTGCCTCCCAAATGCCACAGTTGTGGCCCTGGGGTGTCCTGTTAGCACCCGAGACATACCTATACTTGATGGCCCTGACCTTTAGGTAACTGGACGGCTGGGCCCTCCCCACCCACACTCTTCCCACTGTCTCTTCCCTCAACTCCAGCTTCAGCTGACTCTTCTCTGAGCCCAGTCCTACCCCAGGGCTTTTGCACAGCTGGTTCTCCCCTGTGCATGCTCAGCAGAGGTGGGCTAGAACTCTGGGAGGGTGTGGCTAGTAGGTAGGTGTGGGGGTGGAAGTGGGGGTTTGGAACCAAGATTCCTGAGAAAGCAAAGAGCATGGTGGACGCCCAAGAAAGTCCCCCACCCAGCCCGAGGAGCACTCTGTCCCTGCCAGACAGATGTCTCAGGTGTCCACTCACCAAGTTACATCTCAGCCGGAGCTGGCTCCATACAAAGGGCCAGAAGATCCTCAGCAGACAGTCCCGGGTGAACCTCCATCGCGTAGTCTCACTGTCTGAGGTGAACTTCTGCAGGAGTCACAGGCAGCCTGTATAGTGGCCCTCAGAACTCTGCCCATGGGGACCCATCCACACACCTTACCTTCAATACAAGGCCCCTGACTTTCCCCAGCTGCTCAGCTGCTTGGCTACGATCCAGAGCTGATGTCAGACACTGGTCAGCCAGCTGCAGGAAGGTGGTAACTGCGGCCGCCATGAGCTGTGAAGAAGGTGCCCGATGACCCCTGCTCTGGCCTCAGGCTCCTAATGCCTGCCTGATGCCTCCCAGCAGCTGAACTTGGCCTGTCTCCTGCCTAGTCCTCCAGGCTCTAGTCTCAGGAAAGATCCCCCTCTGTCTGGAAGATGGTAGCAGCCAGGGATCAGGCTCCCAGAGGGAGAACTGCTATGTAGTGTACAAACTGTGTCAGGCTCGATGGATCACCTCGGTCTGCTCCTCCCTCATACACCATGTTCATGGCAGGGCCCAACCCCTCAGCCTTCCAAACATGCCTTTCTTCTTTGAGACAGGACCTCACATAATGTCACTATGAAGCTGAGAACGAGCCTGACATCCGGATGCCCCTGCCTCCACCTCTTCTGTGCTAGAACAGGCCTGTTCGACAACACCTGCATCTGCATCAGGGCTTGTCCCAGCCTCCTCCACCTCTGTCCTTTATAGAGGAAGCTCCTGACAGCAGTCTCACCTCCAGCCATGTCCCTCCCTGCTCACACCCAAGATGGATGAGCTCCATATTGTCCTTCACAGGCTCTGCACTCTCTTCAGGCTCCGCCTTCCTACCAGCTGCCCACTCCTCCCCCACCCCGTCTCTCTCTCCTCGGGATGTGCCCAAAGCATCCTTCCCATTCACTTTCTTCACCTGTTGTGCAAGGTCCTGGGCCCCAAACACCAGGCTCCGCATCCCCAGGAAGTCAAAGGGTTTTGCCAGCTGGACCAGATGGCTGTGGTTCCTCTCTGCCTCCCGGTAGCAGGCCTGCATCAACTCTGGGTCCCATGGTATCTCCCCAAATTCATAAACCTATGTATGCATACCAGTCGGATGAGAAACTATCTTTCGCCTCTGATACAGACACACCAAAGTGGACAAGCCACTACTGGCCTACGTGCTAACCTCCCTGCACAGCCGAGTGCCAGAAGGGTTCTTGCGAAGGTAGTGACACAGCCGGTCCATCCCCTGGATGAGAAGGGTCCGAACAGCTCGGAGCGTGGCTTCCACAGGGCTCAGCAGCGCAAGGGTAAGCTGGGGCAGTTGCGGGTCCACCTTCTGACACAGGCATGCCTCTACTGCGCCCTGGATCTCGGCTGAGGGGAAATGTGGGCCTGGTGATTTCCCCACCAGGCACTCAGTGGATGTATAGGAGCAGAGACCAGCTGGGCCAGCTGTATACTCACTTTACAGCTTGGAAAACTGAGGCTAGGAGCAGTGAGACCTGGCCCAAAGGCGTATGCAGAGGAAGTGGAAGGAGATTCAAACCCAGGTCTTGATAATTGGGCAGCAGAGCAGATCCTGCAAGGCCACAGCTACCTCCTTGCCTCCCTACCTGGCCCACAAGTTAACAGGCCTGGTCCCTCTAGGCTCCAGGCCACACCCTCTCGCGGTGCACTTCTCAGGGCTTCTTCCCACTAGGAACCAGTGTGTGACTCTAAACCCAATCTGCTACTTCCCCCAAATTTCGATCCCACGCTTTGCTCTACTACGTCCCGCCTTCCAACCGCCACAGACCAATTGCCTTCCCTGCAAGCTCCGCCCTGATCCTGCCTCCAGTCCACTCTCGCTAGCTGGTCCAGCTCTGGAAATTCCAGGCTTGCTCCGGGCAGGCCACTCCCCTAATATTAATAAACATGTCCCTCGGCCCCCTGAGCCAACACCCCCAAGCCACTCCCCTCGCTCCGTGACCTCACCCTGCTCACCAGGCAGCCTTCCCTCCCTCCCTCAGGGGATTCCTAGCTCCACCTCTCACCTGTGGCCCCGCCTCTCATCCCAGGCCTCACTCCCGCCCCGCCCCTCTCACCTTCTATTCTCCGGGCTCCGAGTGCGCGCTGCTGCAGGATCTGCTCGAGGTCTGCGCGCACCATCCTCTCCAGAGCCGCCAGTAGTGCGTCTTTCTCTGGCTGGAAGGCACGCAGCCCCGAGGATGCCCAGGCCAGGACGGCCGTGTGCACGGCGTCGAGGAACTGCAGAGTTCGAAGGCAGCATGAGTGAGCTTGTGGGTCCTAGGGAGGTCCCCTCCCTCTCTCCTCCACCCCTTGCCTTGCCACCCCATGCTCCGCACCTCCGCGCAAGCACGGGCTCGGGCACGTCCCGCACCGCGCAGGCTTCGGAGCGTCTGTGCTCGCAGCCCGGGCAACAACTCCCGCATCAGCTCCGCGCTCAGCACCTGAAGGGGAGGTGTGGGGCTGTTAGGCGGCGAACGGCGGAACGCGCCCGGGGTCTGCGGGACACCGCTCACCTCTGCGTCGGAGCCCAGTATCCCGTCGTCTCCACCAGCGTAGCCCCGGCGTCGTCGATAGAGCAGCACGGCATCCAGGAAGGCGCAGGCCGCGGGCGCTCGGCTGCGCTGCAGGACTGAAGGCCCAATCAAGAGCCCACTGCGCTCAGGGAGCCCGGCACCTCCGCTGCCGTTCTAACTCCCGCCCCCTCCCTCCTGCACCCCGCTGCTCCCACTACGCACCGGTGGCTCTCAGACGAATGGCACCCTGCAGGCCGAGCCTCCAGGCGCGGTGCGCCTTCCGAGAGCGAGCGCAGAAGCAGAGGTGAGCCCGGAAGGGGTGCACGAGGAAGAGCGCGAAGCTCACGGGCTCCTCCAGCACCCGCAGGGGCTCCTCCAGGGCAAGATCTCCTGAAAGCAAGAGAAGTAGCCCTTCAGGCCTCTGTTCATTCTCTCAGGACAGCAGCCTGAAAGAGCACGGTGTAGGGTGTCCTGTCATCGGATTGTGACTTACAGACCGGTCTGGAAGTCTGGAAAATCTTGTCTCAAAAACTACACACAGAGCCAGGCAGTGGTGGCACACGCCTTTAATCCCAGCACTTGGGAGGCAGAGGCAGGCTGATTTCTGAGTTTGAGGCCAGCCTGGTCTAGAGTGAGTTCCAGGACAGCCAGGGCTACACAGAGAAAGGGTCTCGAACTCCACCCCTTCCCCCCAAAAAAAGAACCTACACACAGCAGAAGCCCTAATACGAGTGGACCCTGCAAGATCGATTTTCTTCATCTTGTTGGAGCAGGTGAACAGGGACAGAAACCGGAAGCCCAGGACCCAGGTGGCCCAAACCTGCCCACTGCTTCCCACTGTCTCTGTCCTTGCAGAGAGACTGCAAGGAGAGATTACTGACACTGCATTTTTTTTTTATAATTTTTAATTACCTGTATGCTTCTGTGTGTGTCTGTCTGTGTGTACAGACACCTGAGGTCAGAGCCGAGCCTGATGCGAGTGCCAGGATCAAACTCAAATCCACTGAGTCATCTTTCCAGTCTCTCCCCTTTTAATTTAGTTTTGTTTTTGTTGGTTTGTTTTGTTTTTTTGAGACAGGGTTTCTCTGTGTAGCCCTGGCTGTCCTGAAACTCACTCTGTAGACCAGACTGTCCTCAAACTCACCTGTCTCTGCCTCCAAATGCTGGGATTAAATGCATGTTCCAAGACGGGCATTGGTGGCGCACGCCTTTAATCCCAGCACTTGGGAGGCAGAGGCAGGCTGATTTCTGAGTTTGAGGCCAGCCTGATCTACAGAGTGAGTTCCAGGACAGCCAAGGCTACACAGAGAAACCCTGTCTCGAGGAAAAAAAAAAAAAAAAAAAAAGCATGCTCCACCACATCTGACTTTTATCTTAAAACTTTTTTACTTTATTTCATGTGTAGGAATGTTTTCCCAGTATGTGTGTATACACAGCAAGAACATGCCTGGTAGCTGCAAAGGTTAGAAGAGGGCTTCAGATCTCTTGGAACTGGAGTTACAACTGGTTGTGAACCACCACGTAGGTGATGGAGGGGGGAGTGTCTCATTATGTAGCCTTGGCAGCCTGAAGCTCACTGTGCAGAGCGGGCTGGCATAGAACCCCTGGCCAGCCATAGAACTCGGGGCACCGCCTCCCCGTGCACCACCAGCAGTATCTTTGCTTTGTTCCTTAGATGGTTTGCTGTTTGGGTTTTGTCCCGTTGACCTCCTCCCATGAACAGTGGGGTGCTTCATTTCTTTCCCAAAGCAAGAGTACTCACTCAAGGGTCAATGCCACACACCAAGGGGTGGGTGGCAACATCTGCAAACATGTTGGAAGTTACACACGCTGTGGGTAGGAAATTGCTACTGGTGGAGGAAGCCCAGGGCAGCTTTGTGAAGTGCACAGAGATGGTGGAATGGCCAAAGGACTGGGAGGAAGGGAAATGAATTACTAAGGGGATCCAGAGGTCCTTACCAGAGGAGCTGGGGCAGAGGTCATCCAAAAGGCAGAGGTATTCACGCTGGGACGTGAGCAGTGTATATCCTGTCAGAGCTGCAAAGCCCAGCGGACAACCCCCAGACTCATAGTTCTGTGACCAAAGACATGAGACAAAACTGGCTACCACTCCCCAATACAGGGGGCAAGTCAGCAAACACACACACAGCTTACAACACACTCTACGACCCCTCTATATGCCCTCTATGCAACTCAGGACCTTGCCTGTTATTGCCCAGGGCTCCACCCTTGAGCCACATCCCTACCCCCTCACTGGGGGGATTCTGAGCTGGGACTCTGGTTGTCCACTGACCTCCTTGTGACTGAACCATTCTAGACGTCCGTCTCCACGCAGAACACAGAAGGTTGGTTGCCACTGTGGTGGGTGGCCCTGAAGCAGGGTCAAGGGCCCTTGGTGCTCCCTGACTCGAGGCAGCTTCTGCAAAAGGATGCTGACTATGGCTCGAGCAGATCTTGGGGTTGCCTGAACTCTTCAGTTTGGTCACATACGAGCAACACTCCCAAAGCTCAAAAGCTGCAGCTGCTATCCAGACCCTGTTAGTTCAGCATTGGGAAGGCTGAGGAAGGAGCGTCAGCTACACAGCAAATTCAAGACCAGACCAGCTACATGACACTCCACCTCAAAGCAAAAACAAAATTGTATCAGGTGTGGGTGATGGACTGCATGGGACAGGGAGAGTCCCCAGAGGCGGGGCCTCTGTCCACAGAGCCTCTCCTCAGCAAAGAGGGAAAGGAGCCAGTGGGAAATCCCAGGTTCCAGTTGTATCAGTGCCATGTGGCCTTCAGGTGCTCACTCTACCTCTCTGGTCCTGAATTTCCTCATCAAAGACTCTCCCAAGATAGGAGGCAGATGGAGGCCCTGGGCCCTATTAGTAGCTCCAGCTCTAGGCTGTTAGATCTGAGTAACAACCTCTGAGCTGCCAAGAGTCAGAGGGATAAGGGGACAAAAGACATGGGGTCTTATGAAGAGTGTGTCCCTGACATGGTGGCTGCAACAGATGGAGCAAGCACATGCACAGCTGGGGCCCTGCTCACATCTAACCTGTCTTTGCCAACCTCAGGACTTTTGCACATGCTGTGCCCCTGCAGGGAATTCACTTCCCCAAGCCTCCTCAGCCTGCCTCCACCTCCAGAGCGTCCCGGTCCACCTGTGCAAAGGTCCTGTGGTCAGCCCTCCCCAGCCCCACACCCACAGTCTCATGTCAGCACCACTGAGAATGCAAGAGAGACAACTACAGCTGGGTGCCTGGCAGGTAGCCTCATCCTTGGTGGTACTCACTTTGGTGTGGGACAGCTGGCATCCGGCTGGGTCCTGGGGTCCCAGCTCCTGGGAAATGTGTCTGAGCACAGCTGCAGCCAGCTGCCTACGGTAACAGGGCAGGAAGGTCCTCAGCATGCCATTCACCTGACCTGTAGTGAGAAAGGATCAGCAATGGGACCAGGACACCTGCCTGTCATCCCAGGACCAGCTGGCTCACTGGAGTAGCCAGAACTGGTGAGTGCCAGCATAGACCATGCCTCAGTGAATAAGGTGGAAAGCAGTCTTAGGACAGCTGATGTTAATCACTGGCAAGCACATGTACACACACAAAAGCCTTTCTTCCAAATATGTTGCTGCAAGCCGGGCGTGGTGGCGCACACCTTTAATCCCAGCACTCGGGAGGCAGAGGCAGGTGGATTTCTGAGTTCGAGGCCAGTCTGGTCTACAAAGTGAGTTTCAGGACAGCCAGAGCTATACAAAGAAACCCTGTCTCAAAAAAACAAAACCAAAAAACCAAATATGTTGCTGCATCTCAGGAGAATGAGGCCCAGAGAGGGCAATTTATTCACCCAGTGGCACACAGCAAATACAAGTGGTGGTCAATCCTGGGACTTGGAGAGATTACTCAGCAGCACATGCAGGGTTTTGCATGGGCTGTTCCCCTCCCCAAATGCTGTTCTCATACTCACTGTAACCACACACCCTCCTCCAGCCTGGTCTAGCCACCTCCCTTGGGGACATCCACCAAGTCCTGCTGGTCTAGACACTCTCCCAGGTCAAGGTGTGGGACAGGACAGGGAGCTGAAGCTCAGCCTGGCCTTGGCTAAGCCTTAGTCAAGTCCCAGTGTCCATGCAGACAGACTTCCCAGCCTCAGAGACCACCTGACCGTGCCCTTACCCCCAACCTCAGTGGGGCCCTAGCTTCCACTAACAAATCAAAAACTTCACATTTCACTTTGTTTTGTCTTGAGACAGAGTTGCATATAGCCCAGGCTGTCTTGGAACTCACTCTTTAGGCCAGTCTGGCCTCAAACTCCCAGAGATCTGCCTGCCTGTGCCTCCCAAGTGCTCGGATGGCAGGTGTGTAACACTGTATCCAGCTACTTGGATTTCATTTAAATCTGGAGCCCTCCAGAGCCAGGCAGGATGGAGTGTGCCTTTGATCTCTCTGAGTTCGAGGCCAGCCTGGTCTACAGAGTGAGCTCCAGGACAGCCATGGCTACGCAGAAAAACCCTGTCTCGAAAAACTGAACAAAAAAATCTGAAATCTTCCAACACAAGCCCACCCCTGACAAGACCAGAGACAGTTAAAATAATGAACCCTGTATTGGCACCAGGAGCACATGCCAGCATTGGCCTCGCATGCAATGGCAGCATGACTTGACCCTGACCTGTCTGCTTACCCTGAAGCTGCTGCCGCTGCCGTCTACCCAGGGGGCAGGAAGGCTGTGCCCCCATCCTGCCACCATACAGAGCTGTCCTGGGTCCCTCTGCTCAGGATACTGGATGGCAGCTGAGTGGCCCAAGTGCCAGGAGGGTACATATGGCCATCTGGTACCACTCTCCACCCCTCCTGTCTGCACCTGCCTCCTCCTGGCCTCAAGGGACAGGCTGGACCAAGACTGGTGGTTTCTGTCAGGGGTAGTGGGGACAGCCCCAGGGGAGACCCAGGGAGTGTGAGAAAAAAAACAACGCCCTGGCACAGATGGATGGGTGGGGCACATCTCTGCCATCCCAGCACTCAGAAAGCAGAGGCAGGGGGATGGGGAGTTTAGGCCATGGAGGCCAGCCTGGGCTACATGAAGTCCTATCTCTGAAAGCCAAAGGAATGGGTTGCTGACTGAACAAATGAATGAGCAAGGAGTAGGTTATCAGTATGGAGGGACACCACACACACACACACACACACACACACACACACACCCATCCCCATGTAGCCTGCTTCCTTACATGTAGGCACCTTCCTTTTCTTTTCCCTTTCCAGAGGCTGGAATGTGATGGCTGGAGTGTAAGTGGCCACCTTGAAGCATGAGGCAGGTCCTATGCATCAATGGCAAAGCAGTAAATTCCCCCTTGAGAAAGGGACACAGCGCTCACATGGGGTCCTCATGCCTATGTCCCTTTCCTTTCTCAGGGTGTCTCAGCCTCTGCTTGGCTGGTGCGTGGGTGGCACCTGCTCTTGTAGAAGTCCCCAGGATTTTCCACTGTGTCTTTTGCTGGCTTCTGCCCCAGCCTATCCTACTTCCTCTTTGCCACAGCTGAGGAGCCCTCAGGGACCAGACATCTAAAGAAAGTTCACATTTGTGGTTCTGGCCCCGCCCTTCTGGCCTACCTGCCAAGTCGGTTCTGGGAGGCTTCAATTCCTACCTCCTGCCTGGCTTGCATTACCTTGGTGAGGGGATGTTCCCTCAGACAAGCCCACCAGCCTCTCCAACTAGGTCCTTGGAACTGGCAGGGTCAGGACAATGATGCACCGACCCACTTCATGCTCCAAGCTGGCTGCTTATACTCCAGTCTCTGGACCCACATCCCAGTCTTTATAAGCGGCAAGAGAAAAAACTGTCTAAGGGAGAAAGCATCCCAAGAGTCACCCCAGACACTTCTCCCATCGGTAGGGGGCCCTGTGACAACATCAGGAGAACCTTATCAGGTAGCTCACCCTGCTCAAGGCTCCGAACAAGCTTGCAGGAGACAGTGCATCCTCAGGGGGCCATGAAGGCTCTGGCTGAGGCCCCAGGTGAACCCTTCTCTTCACCATGGCTAGAACACAAGCAGTCACTCGGGACCGCAAGGAGCCTGGTACCTGTGAGTTAGTTCTGACCCTTGGAGCAGAGAATGTGGCCAGACTTGGAACAGAGCATACACTGCCGGGCCAGAAGTCCAGGCCACGCTTCTCTGATCCGTGTGTATGCTCTGCTCTGTTGTCCCTCCCCCAACAAGAACCACAGAAACAATAGTTCCAGCAAAGCTGTTTAATCCGCAGCTAGTCCGCTCCCACAACACCCGAAGTGCCCACGGCGTGCATGGCGCACCCCCTACAATGTGGAATGCTTCTCGAAGGGCACAGACAGCAGCCGGGCAGCTGCCTCGTCCAGGAACCAGCAGAGGGCGCCCGTGCGCGGCTGCACCAAGGCGGCGGGCAACGTGCCCTCCTTGTCCTCCAGGATGCGCTGTGTGCGAGACCAGGACCTGCCTCAGAGGCCACGCAGAGCAAGTTGGGGCTCACACTGGTCTGTTCGGTCTGGGGACAGGGGACCCGGGACCCACGGAACCTTGCTCTGCGCTCCGCCTCGCACACCGTGGGATCCAAAGCTTCGAGGTGTGGAATTGGATTTGGTTTTTGTTTTTATTAGGAGGCAGGGCCTCATCTAGCACGGGCTGCCCTTGAACATGCTATGTAGCCAAGGACTCCTCCTTTCTGCCTCCCCAGTATGGAGACAACAGGAGGTACTGGGGACTGGACTCAGGTTGTCAAGCTTGGGGGCAAGCATCTATAACCACACTAAGCCATCTTGCCCCATCCCCGCCCTTCACTTTTTGCAAATTCTTTTTTATTTATTTACTTATTTATTTCTATTTAATGTGTATGGGTGTTACTCCTATATGTATTTGTACCATGAGCATGCCTGGTGCCCACAGAGGCCAGAGGAGGGTGCTGGATTCCCTGGGGCTGGAGATACAACTAGTTGAGAATGGAAGTCGGGTACTCACCGGTTGGTAGCTATCTCTCTCTCTGACCCTGACCTTTTTCTTCTTCCTTTTCTTTTCCCCTTCTATTCTTTCTCTTTAAATGTGTGTGTCTAGTGTCCTGCTCTCTCACCTTCTACCTCATCCCCTTCATACAGTCCTTCACTGAGCCTGGAGACAGACCATTGGCCAAGGAGCCTTGGTATTCTTTGTGAAGGAGTTTGGGGGAGGGGGTGCAGGGACTCTACCCCAGGACACTGTGGCCTTGTCGATGACTGCCCTCTCACACACTGGCAGTATGTCTGTCCCCTGACTGGCCTCCACTGTCCATTTCTTACCTTCAGCACAGCTGCCTTGCCTTCCCCCGTGGCCACAAAGATGATACTTTGGGCTGCGTTCAGCACAGGAAGCGTTAGGGTCACCCTCTGCGGTGGTGGCTTTGGGGAGTCACTGATGGGAGCCACGATCTTCTCCCGCTCCTGGGGAAGGCAGCCAGTGAGGACTGGGATGGAACCGCCCCTCCAAGCACCAGGTCTACAATGCCAACAGGTTTTCCTGTTGCTCTCTTGGGTTTCTGAGACAGGGCCGTACTCAGTATCCAGGTGGCCCTCACCCTCACAGCAAATGCTGTGATGACAGACATGCACCACCATCATCATGGGAGCTGACGCTCGGCAGGGCGGAACTGAGGGGCACGGATGCTCAGATACCCAGAAGACTGACACAGCCTGGTGTATCAGGGCCAGGAGGCCCCCCCCCCCACGCTCACCTGTAGGAGGGGATGGTCAGGGAAGAGCGAACAGGTATGGCCGTCAGGGCCCACTCCCAGGATCAGCAGGTCAAACACAGGGACAGCGTCTCCTTGCAAGGCCTGACAGAAGGATGGTGGGTCAAGTGTGTGCGAGCTCAGAGGTAACACACAAAAAAGCTGAAATCTGGTTCTATCTCAGCTTAGACCACCTTCTGCTGAATGTGCCCGCTCAGCACATTCCCTACACAACAGTGGCCACTCCTGCACAGGGCAGCTTCAACATGGTATGAGGTCTGTAGGATTTTTTTTTTTTTTTTTTTGAGGGTAAGCATTACCCTCCAGCCCAAGCAGGCCTCAAAAAGCCTCCTGCCTTAGTCTCCTAAGTGCTAGGGGTCACAGATGCACTACCACACCTGACTGATCCAGTCCGGGGGCTTGTTTCCCATTTTAGTGGACAAGAACCTCAGGTCTGCAGATGAGTGTCCCTGAGATGTAAGGCTCCAGCCCAAGTCTCCCCACCATGGTGACAGTCTGTGTCCCTAAGCAGTCATCTCTGCCGCAGTCTTTTACAGCTTTCCTACCTGTCCCGGGACCCACCTGTCTCAGTTTCCTGGCATAGTCCTCTGCAGCATCCTCCACAGGTAGGGCAGGATTGATGGTAAGGACCTGGCTGTCTGGGATGGGCAGCTTTGAGAGCAGGTGTGTCTGTAGAAGGGGAAGGGATAGTCAAGGAGTAACATGACTTGCCTAAAGCCAGGAACCCTGAGTCACACGGCGTTCTTCTCCACAGCCTGGCTGACTCTTCGGAGTGGCTCGGGCTCCCTCAATCAGGGACTCAGCCTGGCTGCATCCAGTACACAGCTGGCACCTGACTATACAGAGGTGAACTCCAGGAAGAAGACTGTGATCTACTCTTAGACACCCTGCCTGTGTCTCCATGTCTGGCTCTTGGAGTAAGTCCAGCTCAGTGGAGCAATGCCAGGGAGAGGCTGGGGGCAAATGTCAGAATGCCAGGATGCTGTGCCCTAGAGATGGGGGTGCTGGGGACTCTGTTAACCAACAATGCTCAGGGCGCTGGGGACCCTGGAGAACAGAGGAGCACAGGGCTCCAGACTGAAGGCCATAGGAAGGTGAGCCAGGAAGGCAAAGGAGAACTGGCCGCTGAGTCCACTCTACATGGCTCCTGTCTCAGCCCATTGGGCAAGACACCTACTGCTCAAAGTGTCAACAGATTCCTGGTGATGAAATCCTGCTTCCTTCAAAGACCCAGCTGTTAACCAGGTCACCTCAGAGGGGCCTACTTAGGGGTCTTAGCTTTATTTTTCTTGAGTGGGCTGCATCAAAATAAGTCTCACGTTGCACAGGCTAGCCTCGAACTGGGTAGCTGGGAATGACCTTGAACTCCCGATCCTCCAGCCTCTACTTCCTCATTGCTGGGAAGACAGGGGTGCACCATCATTCCTGGTTTATATGACACTGGAAATGAAGCCTGGACCTTAAGCATTCTAGGCAAGCACAATATCAACTGAGCTACAAGTACCCTACCAACTGAGCCTTGTGCTAGTACACACAGCCAGTTCAGTGAAGTTCTTGGGCAGGCATCGTGTTCAAAGTGGTGCAGTTTCAGGTCCCTAGATGAGGGTCAAGGCGACATGAATCTTCTGTTTCCCCACCTGTAAGTAAGTGTAATGGCCCTTCCTCCCCTGCTTCAGACCCATGACACTGGACCAGCTTCCCCTAGGAGGTGGTGGCAGTCATCCAAGTGTGCTCAGAGCTCAATCCTCCATGCCTCAGTTTCCCTGTGTGTGACGCAGGGACCTCTGTAACCTATAGGGCGCCTTGTGGCCATCATACCCCAGGCTGCTGGGAGGCGATGGCCAACGGCTCTTGTTAAAGAAAACTGAGACCCAACACACCCTGGACACTAGAGGCAGGCTGAGTGCACAAACAGCCATGACCCACGAGGCCCCACAGCCAAGGTACGGCCCTTAGGAAGATACGGGGGACGGAGGCCCGTCAGGCTGCACTTGGATGGACATCACTGCGCATCCAGCAAGACCCCGTGGGGCCCGGAGCCCGCGGGTAGGCGTTGAAGCAGATCCTTGCGTTTCCTAGGCAGGCTGAGCCAGTTCGGCGTGGCCCGCGCTTCCTCGGCGGACTGAGCCGACTCCGCGTGGCCCACGGCGGCCCTTGTATCTTGAGTTTCCACGGTAGGCTGAGCCAGCTCGGCGTGGCCCACGGCGGCCCCCGTAGCCCGTACGGTGCGCGCCCCCGCAGCGCTCACCCGGTAGAGGCCGTACGTGCTCTCGGCGTGGTCGAAGGGCACGAGGCGCTCGTCGCAGAAGCCGAGCGTCCAGCGCGCAAAGCTGGCTGGTCCAGCGGGAGCGGCGGCGGCGGGCAGGTCTCGGGCTAGCATGGAGACCAGGCTGCCGCCTGACAGACCAAGCGCGAAGCGGCCACGGTCCCCTTCCAGGCAGCTCGCGGCCCGCTGCGCCACCAGCTGCGCCAGCGACGCGCCCAGCTCTTGCGGGCTGGAGAAGACCGAGATGAGACTGGGCGCGGGTGCTGCCATGGCGGTGGGGAGGCGGCGGCGCTCCCGGCAGAGGCCAGTACGCCAGTGCGCCTGCGCGACGGCCGCGCTGCCATGGGTCCGAGCACTTTGAGCCAAGGTCGTGGCGCATGTGCAGTTGCACAAAAGAAGCGTCGCCGGGGCCGGGCTAGCGGGTGGTTCCCGAAACCGCAGTGCTCCGCAGGGCTTTGAGGTGGGTAGTGGGCGGGCAGTCCCCGGCGCTTCCCTGGGCGAGACACGCCTTGCTGGCCCGGTTTCTCGCATTTTATTTAGTTTTTAAGCTGGAGTCTAGTAGCTCCGACTGGCCTCACGCTCCTGATCGTTCTTGATTGGAGTGCTGGGGTGACCGGAGTGCCACAGCACTCTTGAGCGTTTTTCAGGGTGCGGTCGGAAGCACAGAGTGCGCCAGCTGCAGCGTGATAAGGTCAGTAAGCTCTCAGGTGGCAAGGACAGGAGGCTAGCCGGGAGTTAGAGGCTGTGACGTCCCCATGCCTGCACGGCTCTCCCCACATTCGCCTATCTCGGCCAGTCGCCCCTTCTCTGTTACTCCAGCGGATGCGGCAGTTTGTAAGGTCTTCTGCTCACAGCTGTCTGCGGCAGAAAGAGGATTCCTCAAGACAACCGCCACACGACAGTTGAACATCTGCATTTGAATGTGAAACTGCCCCGGTTCTTGTGCTTGAGCCGGTGGCTCCCAGTCGCCCGTGCTATTTTAGGAAAATACAGAACCTTTAGGACTGTTAAGAGCCTTGACCCAAGTAGATCAGTCAGAAGGTGACAGCTGTTTCCACCACAAAGACCCAATTAAACCCCCTCTGGTTCCTCTCTCTTAATTTTCTCCCGCATGTATATCTTTGAACCAAGTGCATGCAGAGGCCAGGAGAGGGCATGGGATGCCCTGGAACTGTTAGATGGTTGTGGTCCTCTGTGTGGAAGGAGGGTAAAAAGCCGAACCGGTGATCTTAACCCCTGAGCCACTGCACCCTCCTGAACTCGAGAGAGCTCCAAAATCCAAGCAGTCAGTCACTGTGTCGGTACTGAACCCAGGGCCTTCTGCATGCTAAGCCCAGGCTAGACCATTGGCTGGACCCCAATCCTAAACCTACAGCCTTTCTGAGTGCCCATGTGAGGCTGCAAGTGGCAAGTTATACAGTGTGAAACACTGCAAGAACTTTGTTGTTATTCAAGACATGCTGCTGCTGCTGCTGCTGCCCTGACTGTCCTGGAACTCTGTGGACCAGGCTGTCCTCCAACTCACAGAGACCTGCCTGCCTCTCCTTCCCAAGTGCTGGGATTAAAGGCATGTGCCTTTGAACACATTTTAAAACCTTTTATCGTTTGTGAATTTAACATCATGCCCCCTAACCTCTCTCACCGCCCCCCTTCAGCTCATAACTTCCCACACCCTTGTCACCCTCCCAGTAGAGAAAATGCTCATGGAAGCTGTAGTGTGTCAGTGTGTCCCACAGTATAACCTGATGTTCACACTTCTTTGCTTGCAAATGTTCATTGCAATGACTTGGTCTGCTACAAGGTCTCTGGCTACTGCTACACTATCAATACTGAACCGTCAATGGGACTGTCTTGGATATCCTGTTGTTGCCCTGTGTCATAGAGGTCATTGTACTTTTGGATATGTAGGACTGGTCCCTTCATGTACCCCAGTAGTTCATCAGTGGGGTAGATGTTGGGGTGGGTCAATTCAAAGCCCTGGGTCTTGGCCTGAGAGGTATCTGAGCTGGTCAGCCCACTGGGGTTCTCACACCCTTGGGGACAGCTCACCAGCAAACCCTGCAACCAGGGTGTACTATGCTGCCCAATGTAGGTATAGGGCCTACTCTCCTGAATGCTTCAGCTGGTGAGGGACATGGCCAGTTCTCCCACTCTCATGACCTAGGGCCAACTCTCTGACTTGCCACAGGTGGTGAGGAACAAGAGAGGAAAGAGGGCATCTCTCTGGCTATGGGAGGTGCCAACTCTCCCATGACACTCAAGTGAGGAGTAAGGCCAGTTCTGCACAGCCCTCAGGCATCAACATGACTTCCAGCAGCTGACCAGACCAGAGATGTCCACCTAGCCTTTGGTGGCAGGCTGCACCTGGGCTGTAAACCCAGACATGGCCCTCAATGGCAGCACAAGCCAGGGCCCCACTATGGTCCTAGACATCACTGGCTTGTCTCTCTCTCTCTCTCCTCTTCCTCTCTCTCTCTCCTCTTCCTCTCTCTCTCTCTCTCTCTCTCTCTCTCTCTCTCTCTCTCTCTCTCTCTCTCTCTCTCTCTCTCTCTCTCTCTCTCGTTCTCTTTCTTCGAGACAGGGTTGCTCTGTGTAGCCCTGGCTGTCCTGGAACTCACTCTGTAGACCGGCTTTGAACTCAGAAATCCACTACCTCTGCCTCCCGAGTGCTGGGATTAAAGGCGTGCGCCACTATGCCTGGCCTCACATCTTTCTGCTTCTCTTTTTCTTCCATTTCTCCACCACTTACTTGCTTCTCTTAGTGGTACCTGGAGTACCTGAGTGTCTAGGGACATCTCAGAAGTGCTGCAGCCCGTATGTGCATTATGGTCCTGGGCAGGGGTCACTTCTGGCATGCGTTGCAATCCCCAGGCATGTGCAGCACCAGACTGATGGTCATCTCAGACTAGCTCCATCGGGCACCGTGGTTCCTGTCTGGTGGTTGTTGCCTCTGGCTAGCTCCTTGCCCTACTCAGGAGTGGCACCCTTTTGTAGAATGAGGGGCTGTGGGTGTGACTTAACCATTGAACACCACCTTGTGTGCATGAGTCCCAAGGCTTCATTCATCTTAAAAGATGCAAAAGGAAAGAGGGGAGGGAGGAGTGAAGAGACAGTGAACCCCGGAACCTCTCAGTGTGAATAATGTGTAGACTGGTTCACAATGCTATCCCCTTCACGAGAGTTAAGAATGGATAGAACTCTGAGGTGGGAAGGGCAATGGGCTCATTGTTTTTCAAATTTAAAATTGAGGCTTTCAAATTTTCTGGCATTTTCCAGGCAGTGGTGCCATACACCTTTAATCCCCCCCAACACTCAGAACATTCAGAAGGCAGAAGCAGGCAGATCAGAGCTCGAGGCCTGCCTGGCCTACAGAGTAAGTTCAGGACACCCAAAGCTACACAGAGAAACTCTGTCTCAAACATACAAAAACACCTTTTTTGCATTGTTCTCTTCTGGCTGTTTGATGTGGGGTATTCCTGTGGGGCCTGGGTTGACCTGGGACTGGGCATCCTATTTCTCAGTTTCCCAAGGGCTTTACAGGTGTCTTTGCACCCAGCTGGCTATCCCTTCTTTTTGTTTTGTTCTGAAAAAGCATCTCACTGTGCAGCCTGCTGAGTAGAAGTGGCTGTTCCTTTTAAAACACGCATTCAAACAATGTCCTGCATTGACACAACAGACTGCCTTTGGGCCTGTTTCTCACTAGCCGTGCCTGACCCACTCCACCACCATCATTCCTCAAGTGTATGGTGGGACTGTGACGATCGATGGGCCGAACTGCCTGCATACCAGGCCCTCCTTCAGCACTTGCTGGTCCCCACTTGGAGATGCATCACCGTACCCTGAGACACCAAGGCCCAATCCTGGAATTGGAGGATCTACAGAAGCTCAAGATTAGCAAGCTGAATGCCTGCTTGGTGCCCCTGCCTGAGGTCCCCCTGGTGTGTACAGGCCAGCATGGAGGCCAGAGTCCTGTTGCTGTTGAAATGGCTTTCCCCAGATTCATGTAGCTTAACACACACATAGCCTTGCTATGGTGTTGAGAAGGTAGAAATGGTGCCTCTGGGGAACCTCCGCCAGTAAACATGGCTTCCCACCAGGCCTGGCTGCCTGAGTTCCACCCCAGGACCACAGTGGAAGGAGAGAACTAATGTTGTCCTCTGAACCTCATTGGCAGGCACTGTGACACACATGGTGGACAGTCCCATTATAGTGTTCAGAGATGAGGAACCCCCAAAACTGAGCTACTCAAACCTCTGCTCTCTCGAGTCCCAGCCTCGAGTCCCAGCTGTCAGTCAAGATGACTCGTAAAGATGGCTTGAGCCAACCACAGATATTTCTTTCAGAAAAAAATTTTTAACTTTTTTTTTTTAGATTTTAGTTTGTGTGTGTTATGCGTGTGTGTGTGTGTGTGTGTGTGTGTGTGTGTGTGTGTGTGTGTATGCAAACTAAATGCATGTTATATTCCAGCAAAGGGGAGAAGGAGAATTCCAAGATGGTTATGAGTCACCATCAAGGTGCTGAGAGGCACCTAAAGAGCACCAAGGGCTCTTAACTACTCTCCAGTCTGCTTTCTTTTCTAATTTCTTTGCTTGTTTTGTTTGTATATTTTGTTTTTCGAGACAAGTTCTCTGTGTAGCCCTGATTGTCCTGGAACTCATTATGTAGACAAGGTTTATCTTGAACTCACAGAAAGAGTTCTGCCTCACCAGTGCTGGGATTAAAGGGATGTGTCAGGAGCTGGAGAGATGGCTTAGCAGTTAAGAGCACTGACTGCTCTTCCAGACAGAAGTCCTGAGTTCAATTCCCAGCAACCACATGGTGGCTCACAACCATCTGTAATGGGATCTGATGCCCTCTTCTGGTGTGTCTGAAGAGAGCAACAGTGTACTCATATACATAAATCTTTTTTAAAAATTTAAAAGGCTAAACAAGCCATGGGGAGCAAGCTAGTAAGCAGCACCCTCCATGTCCTCTGCATCAGCTCCTGCCTCCAGGTTCCTGCCTAGCTTCCCTCAATGGGTTGTGATGCACAGTATGTAAACTGAATAAACCCTTTCCTCTCCAAGTTGCTTTGGTCATTGTGTTTCATCTCAGCAATAGAAACCCTAACTGGGACAAACCATGGGTGTCCTGCTGCAGTCTGCTCAGGTGCGACTTACAGAAACGCTGTGCTCTGGCAGGCGTCGAGGCTCAGCACATTTATTTTTTAAAAACCAACAAGGAAGTAACACTCTCATGTGGTTGACTGCTGGCAGCCTGTAGCTGCTCTGTCCACATCCTTCATGACCTCGAAGATGAAGGCAGGCAGAGGCTCTGCTTGGTGACTGAGGTGAGTCACCAAGGATCTCAATGGGGACCACAGGAGCCAGAAGGGTAGACCTCAAATGTCATAGGTCTGGGCTATATGCACTAGTACAGTGCGGAAGCATGCCCAGGACTGCCACCAGGGGGTGCCCAAGAGAACACAACAACCTTCCTGAGTCTCTCCAAGCTTTTTCAGGGTGAGGGCTTCCAGAGACTATGCCTGGGGACCCCTGAATTGACACATGTGGGTAGAGCCAACACTAGCCACATCCAAGTGATCAGAGTCAGTTCTGGAAGCTTGAGGCTATGAGGGAAGTGGAGACTCAGAAAACTCCTAGGGACACTAGTGCATTGTCATCAGTCTGAGAATATAGAATGGTGCCCAGAGGCAATGGGGTGGGGAGTCTGAGGCCAGCTTGGCCTCCACAGTGAGACCCTATCTCAAAACAAAACAAAAATACAAAACAGCCAGGCGGTGGTGGCGCATGTCTTTAATCCCAGCACTAGGGAGGCAGAGGCAGGTGGATTTCTGATTTCGAGGCCAGCCTGGTCTACAAAGTGAGTTCCAGGACAGCCAGGGCTATACAGAGAAACTCTGTCTCGAAAAACCAAAAAAAAAAACAAAAAAACAAAAAAACAAAAAGTAGTCAAAACAATATTTTCAGTTGATTGGGGGTCAGTGGGAGACTGCGCGTGTCTCCCAGCTGACATGAGGGTGTGATTGCTACCAACCCTCAGCAGGGACAGCAGCTATGTGGGCCCCCACTTGCTCCACAGGGGAACCGTGGATGAACCTAAGGCACAATAGGAAAGGGAGGTGGGTACCAGTGTGGGTCACAGCCTGAAGCCTGTACCCCTGGACACTGGTCCAACTGCAGGACACAGCAGCCAACATGTGTTTGTGGGGCTCCTGCTGGGTAGGGAGAAAAGAGATGGAGAAAAAGATCAAGGCAGAGGCAAA